>NC_133778.1:69664457-70023295 GCF_003597395.2 Chelonoidis abingdonii
CGGGGGGAGGCTCTTGGGGGCTTGGAGGGGACTGGGTGGGCTCCCGGGTCAGGGTGTGGGGGCTCTTCTCTGGGGGCTATTAAGGTTGGGGGGTTGGAAGGTGACTGGGCTCCCGGGTCAGGGGGTGGGTGCTCGGGCTCTCCTGGGAGTCAGTAGGGGTGGGGGGTTGGGAGGTGAATGGGCTCACAGGTCGGGGGGCTCTCCTCTGGGTGGTCCCTATGGCTATGGGAGGTTTGGGAGGTGACTAGGCTCACAGGTTGAGGAGGCTTTCTGGGGGACACTCACGGAGGTGACTCAGCTCATGGGGGCTCTTCGCTGGAGGTCACTGTGGAGGTTAGGAGATAACTGGCTTCACAGGTCACAGGGGGACTCTCCTTTGGGGGTCACTAGAGATGTGGGGGAGGGGTTGGGAGGTGACTGGGCTCACCAGTCGAGGGCGTTCCTCTGAGGGACGCTTGGGATTTGTGGGGAGAGTTGACAGGTATCTGGCTCCACAAGCCACGGCAGACACTCTAGGAGACACTAGGGATGTGGCAGAGGATGGGTTGGAAGGTGACTGGGCTAATAGGTCAGGAAGGCTCTCCTCTGGGGGACACTCAGGGTGGCGGGGTTGGGGAGGAGACTGGGATCATGAGTTGGGGGAGCTCTCCTCTGGGAGACACTGGAGGAGTTATCAGGTGACTGGGGACACTACTGAGGGTTGGGAGGATTGGGAAGTGACGTTTCACAATTTGAGGGCTCTCTTCTGGAGGGGTTGCAGGTGACTGGATTCATAAGTCAGGGGAACTCTTCTCTAGGGGCTACTAAAGGGGGGTATTACTGGGAGCCTAGATGAGGAATGCAGGACTCCCCCCTCGGGAGTGCATGGGTAACTGAGCCTCTCCAGGAATAGGGTTTAGGTGACTCTTTGGGGCTCCCCTGATTGGTGGGGCTGATGTCACTTCCCCCTCCACCTACCCTATTACCTGTTGGATTCAGTTCCTGCACAGGCGTCTGCCAGCAGCTGCTTAGCTTCACTTCTTGTTGGGGGTTGATTCCCAAAGTACATTTCCCTGCCTTGTGATGTGGGGTTTTGCAAAGTGTTACAACGGGACACCTGAAGTCTCCTCCTAACTTACTTGGGTTCTCAATCATTTAGATTCTCCCAAGTTTGAGAGCCTAGGGTTGCTGTCTGCCTATCTGTGTCAGTCTTGAGGGGGCAAAATTGTGTGAACAACATTCCCATGCTCACATTGCTAATTTGCCCAGTGATGTTGGATTTTTGTATCCTGACATGAAGACATGTCATGACATCACATTGCAATATGAAACTTGAGATATGTTTGGGAGGTAAGGCAGATCTGTGACGACCCAGGGTAGTGTAAATTTTGGGATGGGCTTGAGCCCTTGTGTGCATAATCCATATTTGTTGTGGGCCTGATCCTGCAATCTTTATGCGAGTACCCTCGTTGAGGTCAATGAGATTACTTACACGAGTAACACACACACACCATTAGGCCCTTTGCTTGAAGTATTCTTCTACAATTAAATATTTCAACTGCAAATATTTGCGGTATGGCAGCAGCTTACTAGTAAAAACTAGTGCTGTGCATTCAGTTGGAAAGCAGGGAATATTTTCTCCTTTGCAATATATTATAAAGCTCTTCACAATCACGTTACATCACACCTTAAGCCTATTACTGGTCTGGGTTTGAACTCTTATGAAAAGTGTATGGGATATTTAATAAATGCAAGTTGTCGGGCCCTCAATTTTACAATATCCACTACCAGCAATCTAAGGTATTAGTTCAGTACTGACTTGCAGAGAAATGTTTTGGGGAATTACCAGCACTGCTTTCTGTACCACTCTGGGTTTTTCATTGACATCTCCCATTAAGGAATGAACTTGGCCTGATTTAGCTAAACTTCTGACGAAGCAGGTATTCACCTACGAAAGCTCATGCTCCAAAACCTCTGTTAGTCTATAAGGTGCCACAGGATTCTTTGCTGCTTTTACAGATCCAGACTAACATGGCTACCCCTCTGATACTTGTGAAATTTGACATGATATCAAAAGAAGATGGTAAGGCTGTACGCTATAGACAGTGACAGTGGTGCTAGAGGAAAGTGGAAGGGCTGTACTGAAATAACTTCTGTCCACAAAACAAACTGATATGTGTCTACACGTAAACACTGACCCTGTAGTTTATATGTTGGTGGACTGCTGCTTCTGCACAGTGTCATGAAGTCAGTGGAGCTCCATGTATTCAGAAGTCTACCTGTGAATTGTAAATTGCAGGATTAAGGCTCAGTGCTCCTTGCTGCATTCCCCCTCATTCCTTAAAAAAAAATGTAAATTAGCCTTTCTAAACTTTATTTATTGTCTCAGATTGAGCAATCCAATGGTATTTAGTATACTTCTATTATATCGTTAAAATAATTAATTGAAATTAAAATAATATTTATTGGTGTATATTTGTGTAATAATTCAACAGGTACTGTCTTCTGGAAGGCTAACAGGAACAGCTAAGTTATCAAGTGGAAAAAAACAGTAAGAATTTAATCATTAGTACTGTCTAGTGGTACACCTGTTAGCAGTCAAAACAGCCATACAAATCAAAAGCCAGCAGCTTGTCAACAACTCTTTGCATTGATTAAATATTAAGTCTCAATTGAAAGATGCTGCAAGTGGCAGATCTTGCTGTCCTTGGACAGGTAAAACTTTCATTGAAGTTAGTGTGAGTTTGGCCTGTACAATGACTAGAGGAATGATTAACCCCTTTAGCAAACAACATGCCTTAAACTTCCATTTTGAATTTATGAAATATTAATTAAAATTTCCCCCTAGATTACTGAATGAATATGGGGACTAGTTACATGTAAGCTTTCTGAGTAAGCACCAGTCCTACCTAACAGGCTGGTGATGTCTGCAGCAGTTAGTTGCTTATGTCATTACAGCATTTGGCTCTATTGTAAAATGCAGCACATTGTGTATTTTTTTTTTTGTTTTAGATATCAAACAAGTATATATATATATATATATATATATATATATATATATATATAGATTTTTTTTATATATATATAAGAGGAAGTAAACAGGGAATGTCTTTTTCAGGATTGGCTTAAGAAAAGCATGCCATTCTGATGTGGACTCTGGCTACTCTCTCTATTCCACTGACTCTGAGGATCAGGTAATTTGAGATGAATTGGCTCTCTTATACATGCAAATCAGAAATTAAAATTACTAAAACACAAAGTTCATTAGATAGAAACACAATACAATCTCTCAATTATAAATATAACAAACCAGTAAATGGGAAATGTGTAAAAGTTTTCATTGATGGCATGTAAATACGTTACTCAAATCCAGTCCAAAAATAACTGTGACTCAAACCTGTGACAACGGTTTCTAAATAGGAACTTCTTAACTTCATTTCATTGTCCTTACCGATTTTGTTTTACAATAAATCAATGCCTGTATTCTGACTGCAACATTCTTTCTGCAGGTTGTAACTATACATAACGGGCTTGATCGCTGTGCAGCTTTACTGCAGGATATTTTGCAAAATGAGGCCACAGGTTGTACCTTATTGAAATTTTAAATTACATTTTAGTTTCTATAGGTCTCTTATTTATTTTCTTGAATGGCTTTTGTTTCAAATAACATTAGGAATGGAGACAGTAAATCGAAAACCAGGAAAAGTAACTTCTGTTAAGGCTACTGCCAGGCCTATACTAACCAAAGGAAATAGTTCAAAAAAGAACGGATTGAAGAAAAATGTTCTTGCTGCCCATATTCATAAAGAAATTGGTAAGCACTTTTCCTTGCTTTGGCCTTTACTTAAACAATGTTTTCATCCATAACTGTTTTATTTCCTCAATAAATACTTGTTCATTGTCACCTCATCTGCAGAATTAATTAATATGGTTATAATATTGTGCAACTTATTTTGGTTTTAAACTTTGGTTTAATAAAATAAATTTACTATGGCTTGATTGAGTCTGTCAATTTTAATCAAATTAATCAAAATGGGTTCATAGCTCTTGATTCTTGATGTCAAGAATCTTCATGTAAACATTAGTTATCTTTTTGCACTACACAAACACAAACTTCAACTTTATTTTCCACAGTGCCCGTATCAAATAGGAAACCAGCCTCATGTAATACACTTGCTGTTGACAAAGAGGGAGAACTTTCCAGCGCAGTACAAAATCAGCCTGTTCAACCAATTCATGTGCCTTTTAATCAACACTCTCCTGTGATGCATCAGAAACTGTGTGAGCATGTGCAAACCCAAATGTCTCTGATAACTGGCCAAGTTCCACCCAGCTGTAATGGAATTCCCACTGTACCTGCTTACCCTGTTTCAGATCCTGGTTAGTGTGAATGTCATCAAATAGTTAGACACTATTTTTAGGTTTGTTTGTTTTTAGTTTTTTTGGCAAGAAAAAAATCTTAAATTTAACAATGTTCGGTTTTTGTCTATTTGTTTCAGGATATCAAAGTGTTACAGCATTTAATTATCGTTTACCTACGTCCACACCAACTCTGTCCCCACAGCATTCAGCTAATCCTTTACTCATTCAGTCTGTAAGTACACTTGATTTAAATTATAAATAAACATTTAAGTTAGTGTTGTCATCCTAGTTTTATTCTGTGGCTTTCATTACTTCCGAAGTCTATACACTTTCTTGGACTTAATAAGAAATTTTCCCAAAGAAAAAGAAACTCAGTGCATTTTATGTTTCATAAAATCTGGATGAAACAATAGATACAGTGGTGCTTTTAATAAAATATGTGATTTTAAAGGTGATTCACAAATATATTGTTAGCAAGCATTGCTACTTATATTGTGCCTGCAGTAGACTCCAAAAATGAGGTAATCGGCATGCCAATGGGGACTGTTCACTTCTGTTTGTTATGCTCATTGTTTTTCTATGTCGAATTCTGTGAAGTATCCATTTCCCAGCCCCTTCTTGAGGAGGATTGATAGTTCCTGATCAGTGTAACATCCCAATCTCACTATGCTGATGATTGATTGTGTCATTAACCCTAACCTTGAATATTTTAACCTAATAAAAACTTCAGTCACTATAAGTGCTAACTTGATCAGTGGAAAGTAGTGTAAAACCCATTGTTCTCAAATGTGGTTTGTGTGTTAAAGCTTTGCATTTTAATATCCTTATCTGTTTCAGGGTACAACATTAAAAAAACAACAAAGTAAACCCCCTTCTGCAGTTTTGGGAAGTGTGGGAGGAGGGTTTACATTGACCCTGTAGTCAGATTGCAGATGCCGCCAGCGTTCCATAGCTAGCATGATCTTCAACTGGCACTCTACGGGATATCATCTCATTTGCTAGAAATTTTGGACTGGGGGAAATCTGTGCTTCGCAGATCTAAAAAACCACTATGTGAAATTAAATAATTGTTAGAAATGTGCTGACTGTGTTTTTATGTTTGTAGCATTCAGCACATATATTTATAGATTACATTGCTGAGATTAGTCAAAATGCCAAAATATAGAAAAATATTGACTTGTACACAATGTATTTCTTTTCCTCTGTGGGTGCCAGCAATGAATTCTAGTCATAAAGATAGGGAAAATAAGGAAATACATCATGAAGATTCTCAGAAGCAGTGAAAAATGAATTCCCACCCCAAGAAAACAGAATCCTTTTGTCCTTCCCCAATATAGAAAGATGAAAATATCAATTTCGCTCTACTGCTGAATTACAGATGACATTTAAGATAAGACCAACTAGTCTTACTGGTAACCCTACCTATATTTGCCTTTTAACTACTCCTGAGTACAGTGAAAGGTCATACACTGCAGCCTGAATGAATTTGAGTACTATTTTAACTGGTTTTTAAATGACAAACAGTGAGCAACACCACATTAAATAAGATTGGCTTCTAAATGTTGAAAGAAACCTCACTGCTACATTTAGGCGCCATGAAAATACAAATAATAATTTGTTTAATATGTATATTCTCTGTGTAGGGTGTTCCTGCTGACAGTTACAACCAGTGTGCACCACAAGCAGGAGGAGCTGTGTTTTTCCCAGGACTTTCTGCTGCTGCTTGTATTTCTTCACAAGCGAAGTCTGTCACCACTGATCCTCAGATGACACCCTGTGTACCACTAAATGTGCCAAATAATTCCACAGTATCTACATTTCTTCCAGCATCTTATGGCAGAGAGATGATTTCAAACCAAGGAAATCATGAGCAACGGGTAAAGGAGGCAGACTTGATAAGATGTATACAAGCTCATCTGGCTCTCTTAGAACCACATGAATCAGAGAGTGACTGGGCTGGTCAGAAGTACCAGACATTTGATCCAGCACAGTCCAAGGTCTCGGATACCAAAGAAGAGGAAACCGCTGAGGAACATAGTGAGGGTACTACCAGTGAAGAAGAGGACTTGAATGCAGTTGACATAGCACCAATGAGGGAGACAAGCTGTCAGACAAGTTTTGACAAAAAAGTTTTAAAGCCTAAAAAAGCAAGCCCAGAAAAAACAGCCCAAAAAGTTAAAACTGTAAAATATCTTTTGGGAGAGCTCAAGGCACTGGCAGACCAAGGTAAAAATGTTTTATCAGCACAGTAGACTATGTATCACACAGATGCTGTGCTATGCCACATGGATGGACATTCTTAGAAATCCATAATATACCATTGTGTGATGAATTATTGTAATTCAGATGTTACAAAATTACAATTTGGAATGGTTTTTCTTTTTAATAGAGCTATATGTTTTGATCTGAAGGAAGATAAAGGGAGTGTTTCAATGTGTGTCTGAGATCTTAAAATTGTTATAGCAACTAGTAAAAGTAGTGTTTTCTTTCTGTGTACAGTCTGTGGGAAAGCTCTGCTCTTACACTTCCCATAAGAGGTAATCAGGGAGTGGTGTGCAAAGGTTCTAAAAGATTTCCCTTCAGAGATCAGTTGGAAGGATGGTGGCTGTGATATAACAGGGATCTAGACCAATGGCTCTCAATCTTTCCATCTTACTATACCCCTTTCAGGAGTCTTACTTGTCTTGCATACCCCCAATTTACACCTCACTTAAAAACTCCTTGCTTACAAAATCGGACCGAAAAATACAAAAAAGTGTCATTGCACTATTATGGAAAAATTGCTGACTTTCTCATTTTTACCATATAATTATAAAATAAATCAATTGGTATATAAATATTGTACTTACATTTCAGTGTGTAGTATAAAGAGCAATATAAACAAGTCATTGTTTATAGGAAATTTTAGTTTGTACTGGCTTCTCTAGTGCTTTTTATGTAGCCTGTTGTAAAACAAGGTAAATATATAGATGAGTTGATGTACCCCCTGAAAGACCTCTGTGTACCCCCAGGGTACATTATACACCTGGCTGATAACCACTCATCTAGACCATACTTCACAGTCAAACATTAATTTAAGAAGTGCAAATAAAGAGGGGTAATTTAAACATTAAAAGCTTCACGCATCTCTTAAGAGGTAATAGAATTTATGTTCAGCCATCTCATAAATTGCTTAATTGTATATATCTGAGGCTGTTATGTATTTTTCTTATAGATGATTCTTATTTTTTTTTTTTCTTTATAGATGATTCTGAAATATTGAGGCTAATACATGAGGTAGAAGACTGTGTTTCATTACTGCCAGCAGTAGTTGGAAGTACTAATGTACAAGCTGAAATAGCACTTGCTGTACAACCTCTCAGAAGTGAAAATGCCCAATTGCGTAGGTCAGTAAACATTCAAACAAGTGAGCAACCTATTTCAAAAATATGTATCATGCTATCTAACTTCATTGTTATAAATTACATATTGTAGTATAGTTACAATGTATAATTCTTAAATCACATTCTTCTTTTCTGTTGTCTATATTGTGTTCATGTGCAGGGGTTTTGTTTATACTATGCTTTGTATACTATATTGCTTCTGAAAAAAATCTTTAAGGCATTCATATTTAGTGCATGGATATTTGAACAAGTTTCTTGCTACTGATGAATAGGAATATTTTACTTCTTCCATCAGTTTTCCAAATGAATGATGGTCTCTTGTTGAAACGCAGAATTATGTCAGATGGTCTATCTGTGCCATGGACTTGCTCCGTGACTTTAGGTAAATCTCTTAAGCCCTCAACACAGTTAACTACAGAGTGCATTAGTCTTCCCCAGAGAGATGTAAATTCTAATGCGCACAGGATGGCATGCACTAAGTGGCTCTTGTGGACCCTAGAGGCATGCACTAAAAGTTCTCTAGTGTGTGTTAATGTAGGGCTGTTTGAAACAACAGTTTCACCTGTTTGTAAAATAAAAATATTAGCCTAGAGAAGTACTGTAAAGTTTAATCCGCTGTTTATAAACTGCTTTGCAATTTTCAGCTGAGAAGTGCAATACAATTTCAAAATTGAATGAAAAGTTGACATTTCAAATTAGAACTCCAAATAAAGCATTTTGACTGCAGGTGACAGACTTCACAATCTTTAATATAGATAGGACAGATGTTCTTAGTGTTACCTTTTGAAATTATTGTGCTTAGAGCTCCATAGAAGGGATGGAATTTTGAAACCAGAAATATCAATTGTGTAAGAAGTCCTTTGGAAAAGGTGAGCGTGCATCTGTCTAGGAGCAGCAAACTACAAGTAGGCTTGGCAGCGTTCAGTTTTAATTAATGTATCAGTGAACATTGATTTCAGCTGACATGCTGAAATTGACACACAAAAATTGATCAGTAACAGTGCAGGAGGTCCCACCACCACCATCCCTCCCCCCACTCCATTTTGCACCTGCAGAGATTGGGTGTCACTGGCCCTGTAACAGATCAGAGCTATCTGCAGTCCTGCTATCATGACCACGCTCCCTCACTCCATGGCAGCAGAGCTGCACAGCGATCCTTGTGCTGCTGCAGAGCAGGTGACATCCAATTCCTGCAAGGGCAAGGTTCAGGGAAGACTGTGATCCTGGTAGAGCAGAGACCTCCAGCCAGGACTGCAAGGAATGGGAAGAGGATGAACACCCAGCTGTGGGAGAGACTACCTGCTGCTGAATGGCTTCTTCCCTCAACTGGCACCATTCAGTGGTGGGATGGCCTCCGCAGCAGCTGGGGGCTCATCTTCCTCCTTGTGGCCCTGGCTAGAGGTCTCTGGTCTTCACAGCCAGTACTACAAGCCTTCCCCACACCTTATGCCTGCCAGGGATCAGTTGTCACCAGCCATGCATGGAGTCCTCTGCAGCTCTGCTGTCATGGATCTGCTCACCAGCTGGCAGTGCCAGAGGTCTGACAGTGGGGTTGCAGAGGGTTCTCTTCACAGCCATGGGGCCAATGCCCCCCGATCCCTGCAGGTATAAGGTGCAGGAAAGGCTGCAGTCCTGACGAGACAAAGCAGAGACCCCTGGCCAGGGCTGAGAGAAGAAGATCCCAGCTGAGGGGAAGGCCTCCATGCTGCTGAATGGCTCCTGGCTGGGAACAGAGCCATTTAGCAGCATTGTGACCTCCTCTCATGACCACGGCTTGTCCTGCTTCCGGTGGTCTTGGCCAGAGGTCTCTGCTCTGCTGGGCCAGGAGTGCAGTTTCCCACGCACCTTGCACCCAGTTGTCTTGGACTGCTCAGCTGTGCAGGGAGCCCTCTGCAGCCCTACTGTCAGTGCTACCTCAACCCCACCCTTAATCCTCCTTAATTTCCAGTATAAATAAATTTAATTTTTTTAAATAAAAATTGATATTAACTATCAAAATTAGAAAAAAATAAAAACTCAGTTTTGCCAAGTCTAACTATAAAAGTTCTGCTACATGGTTTTTGTCTATATGTGAAAGCACAGTGACTGTAATGTAGCCTATCTCTGGAGAATCCAGGAGGGATATAACTTTTAAATATCATGTTTGTTGAACAATTGTTTGTTCCTTGACATTAGTGTATGACTTGCCTTATAAAGTAGTTTATCTTATTAAGTGATCTCTAATCTTAACAGCATAACAAGGGTCTAGATAATACTTTCTCAAAGTATGCAGAAAAGCATGTTGAGAACTAGGAGGGAGTATTATTTTCTGTGTGTATTTTTCCATTTGAAACATATTGCCATCTTTTCTCAAGACTGGACTTTTTCCTAGAAGTACCAGTGAGTACTCTTAACTTTTAAACTTCAGCTCCCACGTAGTTACCATGCATGTCTTTAGACAGCCTGTTATCAAATGCAGAAATAATCTCTTTTCAGGATACATCCTTAATGTAAAAGTAGACACCCCTTTCCTCTGAGCTAAAATGGAGTGAAGTTACCATCATTTTGAAAAAGAGCTCATTCAACTAAAGAAAGATGGAAATGCAGTCTTTGACAAAATAGAAAATCCAGCAATATTGCCAAATATTTCATCACCTTTTAAAAAAAACTGCACCCTCCATGCCATCCTAAAAATCAAAAGATAACCACATTGATCGCAAAATTGACTGTCAGAGTTCTGGACGTATTCAATAAGATGCCTATTGATAATGCTTAATAGTCTTGGCACCTCAGGTGGCAGCTTCCAAGGGGGTTTCTGTAATCTAACTCATCACAAGATGATTAAAACTTTTTTTTTTTTAACTTCCAAAACTAAAAACATTTTTGTGGGGGTTCTGTTCTAATTAAATTAGTAAACTTTTATAAACCAATTTTGATATTCAGCCTTTTGAATTTACTCTGTATTTGGACTTTCTCCATTTATGCTTTATCATTCACATTTAGGAGATTAAGAATATTGAACCAGCAACTCCGGGAGCGAGAGAGAGCTGAAAAGGAATCCAGCCTGGATTGCAACTTTGAATGCAAGTACTGGTATATTGCAAGTCAGTAGAGCACCATGCAGACAGTGGGATCCTCCTGTGCAGCTCCAGTGTAGGATTTGGGATTGTATCCTTCACATAGTAAGGATGGGACGGGTATAAAGGAAACCTCCTTGTATCTTGCAAAGGTGCCTACTTTTATCGGCAAACAAAGGTCATGTTATAATAGAGTTTTTGAACTATATAACTCCATGCATAAGGCATCTGATATTAGAGTCTGACCTTAAAGTGAAAAGGCCGTTTTCCTTTATCTTCCTTTGGGAGAACTGGGCACAAAACCCACAGCACATCATTACATGACAATTACAGTTTATCTGCTGTGAATTAATGTGACAGTGGGTAACATTACCATGATACTCATCTAAAAATATTTTACTAAGCTGGGGGGAAGACAGGAAGGCAACACCAGTTTGCAAAATTATATGTGGAAGTTCAGTACTGTACTCAAAGTACAAGTNCTTAGAAATCCATAATATACCATTGTGTGATGAATTATTGTAATTCAGATGTTACAAAATTACAATTTGGAATGGTTTTTCTTTTTAATAGAGCTATATGTTTTGATCTGAAGGAAGATAAGGAGTGTTTCAATGTGTGTCTGAGATCTTAAAATTGTTATAGCAACTAGTAAAAGTAGTGTTTTCTTTCTGTGTACAGTCTGTGGGAAAGCTCTGCTCTTACACTTCCCATAAGAGGTAATCAGGGAGTGGTGTGCAAAGGTTCTAAAAGATTTCCCTTCAGAGATCAGTTGGAAGGATGGTGGCTGTGATATAACAGGGATCTAGACCAATGGCTCTCAATCTTTCCATCTTACTATACCCCTTTCAGGAGTCTTACTTGTCTTGCATACCCCCAATTTACACCTCACTTAAAAACTCCTTGCTTACAAAATCGGACCGAAAAATACAAAAAAGTGTCATTGCACTATTATGGAAAAATTGCTGACTTTCTCATTTTTACCATATAATTATAAAATAAATCAATTGGTATATAAATATTGTACTTACATTTCAGTGTGTAGTATAAAGAGCAATATAAACAAGTCATTGTTTATAGGAAATTTTAGTTTGTACTGGCTTCTCTAGTGCTTTTTATGTAGCCTGTTGTAAAACAAGGTAAATATATAGATGAGTTGATGTACCCCCTGAAAGACCTCTGTGTACCCCCAGGGTACATTATACACCTGGCTGATAACCACTCATCTAGACCATACTTCACAGTCAAACATTAATTTAAGAAGTGCAAATAAAGAGGGGTAATTTAAACATTAAAAGCTTCACGCATCTCTTAAGAGGTAATAGAATTTATGTTCAGCCATCTCATAAATTGCTTAATTGTATATATCTGAGGCTGTTATGTATTTTTCTTATAGATGATTCTTATATTTTTTTATTCTTTATAGATGATTCTGAAATATTGAGGCTAATACATGAGGTAGAAGACTGTGTTTCATTACTGCCAGCAGTAGTTGGAAGTACTAATGTACAAGCTGAAATAGCACTTGCTGTACAACCTCTCAGAAGTGAAAATGCCCAATTGCGTAGGTCAGTAAACATTCAAACAAGTGAGCAACCTATTTCAAAAATATGTATCATGCTATCTAACTTCATTGTTATAAATTACATATTGTAGTATAGTTACAATGTATAATTCTTAAATCACATTCTTCTTTTCTGTTGTCTATATTGTGTTCATGTGCAGGGGTTTTGTTTATACTATGCTTTGTATACTATATTGCTTCTGAAAAAAATCTTTAAGGCATTCATATTTAGTGCATGGATATTTGAACAAGTTTCTTGCTACTGATGAATAGGAATATTTTACTTCTTCCATCAGTTTTCCAAATGAATGATGGTCTCTTGTTGAAACGCAGAATTATGTCAGATGGTCTATCTGTGCCATGGACTTGCTCCGTGACTTTAGGTAAATCTCTTAAGCCCTCAACACAGTTAACTACAGAGTGCATTAGTCTTCCCCAGAGAGATGTAAATTCTAATGCGCACAGGATGGCATGCACTAAATGGCTCTTGTGGACCCTAGAGGCATGCACTAAAAGTTCTCTAGTGTGTGTTAATGTAGGGCTGTTTGAAACAACAGTTTCACCTGTTTGTAAAATAAAAATATTAGCCTAGAGAAGTACTGTAAAGTTTAATCCGCTGTTTATAAACTGCTTTGCAATTTTCAGCTGAGAAGTGCAATACAATTTCAAAATTGAATGAAAAGTTGACATTTCAAATTAGAACTCCAAATAAAGCATTTTGACTGCAGGTGACAGACTTCACAATCTTTAATATAGATAGGACAGATGTTCTTAGTGTTACCTTTTGAAATTATTGTGCTTAGAGCTCCATAGAAGGGATGGAATTTTGAAACCAGAAATATCAATTGTGTAAGAAGTCCTTTGGAAAAGGTGAGCGTGCATCTGTCTAGGAGCAGCAAACTACAAGTAGGCTTGGCAGCGTTCAGTTTTAATTAATGTATCAGTGAACATTGATTTCAGCTGACATGCTGAAATTGACACACAAAAATTGATCAGTAACAGTGCAGGAGGTCCCACCACCACCATCCCTCCCCCCACTCCATTTTGCACCTGCAGAGATTGGGTGTCACTGGCCCTGTAACAGATCAGAGCTATCTGCAGTCCTGCTATCATGACCACGCTCCCTCACTCCATGGCAGCAGAGCTGCACAGCGATCCTTGTGCTGCTGCAGAGCAGGTGACATCCAATTCCTGCAAGGGCAAGGTTCAGGGAAGACTGTGATCCTGGTAGAGCAGAGACCTCCAGCCAGGACTGCAAGGAATGGGAAGAGGATGAACACCCAGCTGTGGGAGAGACTACCTGCTGCTGAATGGCTTCTTCCCTCAACTGGCACCATTCAGTGGTGGGATGGCCTCCGCAGCAGCTGGGGGCTCATCTTCCTCCTTGTGGCCCTGGCTAGAGGTCTCTGGTCTTCACAGCCAGTACTACAAGCCTTCCCCACACCTTATGCCTGCCAGGGATCAGTTGTCACCAGCCATGCATGGAGTCCTCTGCAGCTCTGCTGTCATGGATCTGCTCACCAGCTGGCAGTGCCAGAGGTCTGACAGTGGGGTTGCAGAGGGTTCTCTTCACAGCCATGGGGCCAATGCCCCCCGATCCCTGCAGGTATAAGGTGCAGGAAAGGCTGCAGTCCTGACGAGACAAAGCAGAGACCCCTGGCCAGGGCTGAGAGAAGAAGATCCCAGCTGAGGGGAAGGCCTCCATGCTGCTGAATGGCTCCTGGCTGGGAACAGAGCCATTTAGCAGCATTGTGACCTCCTCTCATGACCACGGCTTGTCCTGCTTCCGGTGGTCTTGGCCAGAGGTCTCTGCTCTGCTGGGCCAGGAGTGCAGTTTCCCACGCACCTTGCACCCAGTTGTCTTGGACTGCTCAGCTGTGCAGGGAGCCCTCTGCAGCCCTACTGTCAGTGCTACCTCAACCCCACCCTTAATCCTCCTTAATTTCCAGTATAAATAAATTTAATTTTTTTAAATAAAAATTGATATTAACTATCAAAATTAGAAAAAAATAAAAACTCAGTTTTGCCAAGTCTAACTATAAAAGTTCTGCTACATGGTTTTTGTCTATATGTGAAAGCACAGTGACTGTAATGTAGCCTATCTCTGGAGAATCCAGGAGGGATATAACTTTTAAATATCATGTTTGTTGAACAATTGTTTGTTCCTTGACATTAGTGTATGACTTGCCTTATAAAGTAGTTTATCTTATTAAGTGATCTCTAATCTTAACAGCATAACAAGGGTCTAGATAATACTTTCTCAAAGTATGCAGAAAAGCATGTTGAGAACTAGGAGGGAGTATTATTTTCTGTGTGTATTTTTCCATTTGAAACATATTGCCATCTTTTCTCAAGACTGGACTTTTTCCTAGAAGTACCAGTGAGTACTCTTAACTTTTAAACTTCAGCTCCCACGTAGTTACCATGCATGTCTTTAGACAGCCTGTTATCAAATGCAGAAATAATCTCTTTTCAGGATACATCCTTAATGTAAAAGTAGACACCCCTTTCCTCTGAGCTAAAATGGAGTGAAGTTACCATCATTTTGAAAAAGAGCTCATTCAACTAAAGAAAGATGGAAATGCAGTCTTTGACAAAATAGAAAATCCAGCAATATTGCCAAATATTTCATCACCTTTTAAAAAAAACTGCACCCTCCATGCCATCCTAAAAATCAAAAGATAACCACATTGATCGCAAAATTGACTGTCAGAGTTCTGGACGTATTCAATAAGATGCCTATTGATAATGCTTAATAGTCTTGGCACCTCAGGTGGCAGCTTCCAAGGGGGTTTCTGTAATCTAACTCATCACAAGATGATTAAAACTTTTTTTTTTTTAACTTCCAAAACTAAAAACATTTTTGTGGGGGTTCTGTTCTAATTAAATTAGTAAACTTTTATAAACCAATTTTGATATTCAGCCTTTTGAATTTACTCTGTATTTGGACTTTCTCCATTTATGCTTTATCATTCACATTTAGGAGATTAAGAATATTGAACCAGCAACTCCGGGAGCGAGAGAGAGCTGAAAAGGAATCCAGCCTGGATTGCAACTTTGAATGCAAGTACTGGTATATTGCAAGTCAGTAGAGCACCATGCAGACAGTGGGATCCTCCTGTGCAGCTCCAGTGTAGGATTTGGGATTGTATCCTTCACATAGTAAGGATGGGACGGGTATAAAGGAAACCTCCTTGTATCTTGCAAAGGTGCCTACTTTTATCGGCAAACAAAGGTCATGTTATAATAGAGTTTTTGAACTATATAACTCCATGCATAAGGCATCTGATATTAGAGTCTGACCTTAAAGTGAAAAGGCCGTTTTCCTTTATCTTCCTTTGGGAGAACTGGGCACAAAACCCACAGCACATCATTACATGACAATTACAGTTTATCTGCTGTGAATTAATGTGACAGTGGGTAACATTACCATGATACTCATCTAAAAATATTTTACTAAGCTGGGGGGAAGACAGGAAGGCAACACCAGTTTGCAAAATTATATGTGGAAGTTCAGTACTGTACTCAAAGTACAAGTACAGAATTAAATAACTAATTTAATTGCATGTTTTTAATATATAAAACGGCACTCCCACATTCTATCACTGTGATAGTGGGGACTATTATCCCGACAGGCTTGAAGTTTTAGGCCCTCGTCTTGTAGTAAGCTGTGTGCAAATGTATTGAAGTCTCTCAGGCTCTGTGTGGATGTACTCATGCTTATGTCACTGCAGGATCAGGCCCTTTGATATCATTGTGAGCAATACCAAGTCTTGTGGTCACTTTTTAAAGAGAAAATTAATCCTTAAATATTTTATTGTAGGTAGCTTGTCATATAATATGAGACAACATTTTTCATTTTAATGAAAATAGGGTTGTGTTATCTTTGTGGCAGGTGCAAATACATTTGTTACAATGTTCTTTATATCTTGTCATTCCAGTACAGGATAATTGGACTTAAGATTTAGCGCTAATAGTAATCTTTCCAAATACACCACTTAAAAACATGTAAAATATCTGCTGGTAGTAGAAGAGAATTCTCTCTCTATAGTTTTGATTTATGCTTATATTCACACAGGACTTCTGACCTTAACTTAATAATTATTGTAATCTGTTACTCTTCATTTCTAAGAATTTGCTTTAATAGTTGCAAATTGTTTCTTTCGGGCATAGAAATGAAACATTTAAAAAACTTGCTATGTTTCTCTTCCTGTAGTAGTTTCTCTACAGTCCCTGAATATGACACTCCAGAGTCAACTCAAGGAATCTTTAAAAGGCCTTGAATCACTGCACAATAAAAATGAAGAACTCCTTAAAATAATAGAAAACCAGAAAGAAGAAAATAAACAGTTTGCAAAAGTTATCCAGGAGAAAGATAAAGAACTGCTTGAAAACAAACAGCAGTATGACATTGAAGCTACAAAGCTAAAAATTGGTGTGTGTTTTTGAACTGATTTGATTTTTTCAGGTGGTGCTTTTAAATTTAAAAAAAGGCTAAATTAAAATTGTACTTGGCATTTTAGAAGTGGATGAGGCACTGGCAAACATGAAGAGCTTCCAGTTTAAGTTGGAAGCCTCAGAAAAAGAAAATCAGATCTTGGGCATAACATTACGTCAACGTGATGCAGAAGTGAGCAGACTGCGTGAATTGACTCGGTAATATTGGTCACACAGTTTTTCTTGACATTTCTTCCTTATTTTGAATTATTGAAACAATGTTAAAATAATACTGCATCCTCTCCCTACGTTGTCTTTGCGTTAACTTTGTGTTAGGGTCTAGACTTAAAGATCTTATAACCTATCTGTGAGTCTTGCAATTTATTTACTCTTTCTAGAGTCTAAAAAACCCAATCAGGGAGCAGGGCTATCCAGTCAGATAACAAAGAGACAGTCTCTCCTCTAGCCAGCTTACACTGTGGGGGTCAGAAAGTAAACAGGTAGACAAGATAAACATGTGGGATGGGTTGTGTCAGGATGATGGAACAATCAAACAAATAATAATTTAGCATAAAAGCAGAAGTTTTGGCTTCCTCTTTTTTAACTTACGCAATAGTTAGAAATAGAAATAACTATCATGTCAGGTAGGTCAAATGCCACATGCTATATGCATGGCTGCTTGCTGGGAGAAGGCAATGCCCTTGTTTGTGTCTGTAGCCCTGGCTACCCAGGTGATCCTTCTCTAGGACCTGCAGAGTTTAGTAACTGGTTCAGCAGCCTGCTTGAAGGGGAGGCAGTCTCTCTTTTCTTTGTGAAAAGACCAGGAATAAATCATCCTGAAAAGAACCTTGCAGACACTCTCCCTCTTGGGCCCACAGTTGGTTTTCCTGTGGGAAGAAGCAATCTCTCTATCAGTTAAGGACACACTTAAAATGAAACTTATGCCTAGATTTCCTTCGTTTTTGAGAGTCTTAGCTCCTGAGTGAAGCTGCTTTAATCACACACATTTGTGAAGTTATTCTATGGAGTTTTTTTATGAATTCATGATGGCAAGGTTTGAGGCTTGACAATCTTTTGTACACCTAGACTGTGTGATGATAGAGCTCTCTAGTTAGATGACCTGTTTGGATTATTTATATTTTACTTATGTGCACTAGAAGTTTTACTATTCAGTTATCCAAAATTCAGAATTTACCAGCCCCCATAAGTGTACAGTATTTTCCTTACAGTGTATATACCTTACATATTTTCCTGTAACTATATTAACTGCTGACCACCAGATGGTGATAGCTCATTACATGTATATATGGCTGAGTCTTCATTTGTCTTGGCATAGAAAGCCGAAAATGAGTAACTGTCTATTTCTGTATTTAAATATTTACTTAAACATTATATACAATTTAAAGGAAGCAATTTTTCCAAATTGCTTTCAAAAGCAAACCTCCATATCTTAACACAGACTTTGAAAATCATAGAATCGTAGGACTGGAAGGGACCTCAAGAGGTCATTTAGTTCAATCCCCTGCACTTATGGCAGGACTAAGTATTATCTAGCCCAAAATCAATTATACTATATCTTCTAGTTATTTCATAAATGTTAAAGTTCTCTTGTCTTAAAGTCATTTAATCTTCTTTTCATAAGGGCACATAGGTGAGAGAGAACCTCATTGCTTGCTGTTCTTTTCATTAATTTCAGAGGTACATTTCATTGAATTGAAGAATGACAATAGAGCTTCAGCAGTTTAAAATTTGTATTGATTTTTTGTGCTGTCTTGTGGAATATGAACTAGGTTTTTAAAATGATCATTGCAATCTTAAATTGATAAACCTTATAATTTAATATTTAGATATACTTATGAAAAATTATACATAATGGATGACCTAATGAATTGCTCTTAACAGAACCTTGCAGAGCAGCATGGCCAAGCTTCTCTCTGACCTCTCTGTAGACCATGTTAGACATAGACCTGAAAAAGGTCTTACAAAATCTCTTCTGGAAGACTATGAGAGACAGCTGAAATCCAACCCAATCCCTGCAAGTACTTCCATAATGAGTTACCTCAAAAAATTAGATAGTGATCAAATTTTGACAAATACAGAACTTCAGTTTTCAAATAAAACTGGAGAACTGGAAATGCCAGTTCTAGCCCATGAAAATTTTCTTGCTGAAGGATCTCATAAAAAAAGTACACTGTTAGCAGAGGAAATAACAGCTCAAAGAATTCTTCCTCCCCTGTCAAAGCAAGATACAGAAACAATTAGTGATTCTGGGACTTTAATAGAGGAAGAACACAAACTGGATGAGACCATTTATATTCCATTGACTAGCAGTACCTCTAAAAAACAGCCATCAATATGTGAAAGAAAAATGTGTGCACAACACCAGGTCAGTGTGGCTTCCAAGAAGTTGGACTATAACTGTGGGCTCTCTGACTCTCAGAAGCAGAATGGATTTGGGATGTTGGATGATAAAAAGATTTTTGATAAACTCAGTGGTGGCTACGACTTGACAAAGACCATAGAAAATACATCTGAAACCACAGGGAAGACAACTGAGCTGGAAGGAGACAGGCTCCTAGTGAAGCCAAAAGAAATAATTGGAACTGCTGAAGATTTCAGAGACAAATCAGATAGACTTCAGTCTGATAAATACCTTTACACTTGCATGCCACATCAGGAGGAGAACTTTCAGAAAAAAAGCACTGAAATGTCTGACTCTAGTTTCTCTACTTTTGACTGCATGTCAGGAAAATCTGAATGGAGCATGTCTTCCTTCTCAACATTTACTTCACGAGATGAAGAAGACTTTAAAAAAGGGCTAGCAGCCTTGGATGCCAACATAGCTAGATTACAAAGGACTTTGCAGACTGGCATTATGAAACAGTGAATGAGGAAACTAAAGACTGTATTTTATTCAGATAATTGTTAGGGTTTTTTTTAGTAATTTAATATGATGTAGTGTTTTTGGAATGTCAATATTTGTATTGTGTTTTTTTATAAAATGGCTGGTTCCTAATAGTTAAATTATGACTGGAATTTATTTTCTTGGTTAATGAATGAAGGTGCTATTTCCCTTGTGAAAACTATCATAATTCGTGCAAGGGAAGAGTTATTTAAAATTCTTAAATGCAGAGATTAAAATTAAGTTTTATTCTGTGAGGCAATAAAACCTTTTTCTAGTAAAATGGTGATGAAACATTGTTTTGTTTCAATATCATACATACAGATAGTCACATTTATCTGAATATAATAGATCTACATCCAAGATGACTATGAGTCAGAAAAAAGCAACAAAGAGTCTGGGGCATCTTGCAAGGCAAACAAAGAATGTATGGTGGCATAAGCTTTTGGGGTGAATAATCCACTTCATCAGATGCTGACTGGAAGTGGTATGCACCCACGAAAGTTATTCTCCAGTACATCTGTTTGTTCTTCAAGGTTGCCACAGGACGTGCTTTTTACCACTCCAGACTAACACAGCTACCCTCTGATACGGTCTGAAAGTTGACCTCGCCTGGCTTCGTGGGAACATAGTCAAACTTGAAAACTTCATTTTAAAAAATGAATAGTATATTCATGGTTACATGTTAGTGACCAAATCCAATCAGGAAAATAGTCACGGAGAAACATTCCATCTCCGAGATAAGCACTTACTTGGATAGCAGCAGCAGACTGTACTTTATGCCATTCTTTCATACAGTAGATTTTTGTGGCTAAAACCTTAGCAAATTCTGCTCTGTTGTAGCAGCATAAATGCTAGAGTAACTCAGAGCAGACCTTGCTCCAGAATCTTCATTAGATAACTGCAGATGTTTGCTGAATACCTACCTGCTTGTTTTTCAGAAATCATCATATTTTAACAGCATGACTACAATGAGCATTTTAAAAGTAATCCATGTCACTTAAAACGAGTTTTTGGACTAGGAGTAAACTTTCAGTCTTCATGGTGTCTGGAACACATTGTTCCCATACTACGTAGTTCGCTTGGTCACATTTGTGGTTTACAGAAGTACAAGACATGTTTTGGGTATATATGGAAGCAGATGAGTTAAAAAGATTTCTTTAAAAAAAAACAAAAACCTACATGTTTTATATTAGTATAAACAAAGTTATCCCTTGACTATTGATATGATAAATTGCAACTAAATTGTGGCTGACAAGCATGAAATTGCTCATTGACTGTTGAAGATATTCTCTGATGTGGAATATTGGCTGAGCAATAATACTGTAGTAGGCAAAACCTACCACAGAGAGGCTGGGGTATTTTTTGATTGGACTATAGTATCCAATTTCACCAGCAATTAACATCGACACTAACATGCAAAGGAAAAACAATAACTTCAAGCTATGTGGGCAGTTCAGCTGAGGGGACAGTCAGTTCGTCACTTAAGATAAGGTGATCAAGCACTGAAATTTAAAGCAGGATGGTCAAAGTTTGTAAGAATAAAAACAAGTAATTGTAACTAATTCATTGCAGCTTCTTGGATTCTTCTACAGTAGTTCCTTGCTAAAAGCAGGGACAGAGTTTACAGGTGGGATGGGAGAAAGTTGAGCTGAAAATTGATGTGCTCCTGGCTTCAAATAACAATGCCTCAATCTACAGTTAGTGCAAATAGCCTACCCCAGAACGGTCTTAAAAAGGAGTACTAAAACAATATCCTTGTCAGTAATAAGCTACAATGGTGCAAATACTACTACCCTCTTTCTTTACCCATTAAGAAATGGACTCATCCATATCACAACCTGCTGAAAGTTGCAAATGGTGCAGCTGTATATTTTGCTGAAGGAATATTTTCCACCAGAAACCAAATGCTGATATGACTTGCTTAGTTCCAAAAATTAATGCAGTGACTTAGTCAGCATGTTTATTACTGTTACTATAATATAAAATATCACTGGTTAATGTACGGTAGGGCTGTGATGAATGGCCAGGATCACTTTCTTTTTTGAGGATTGGAGAAAACCAAATTCAATAACTATCTTCCCACTACCTCCCTAAAGCACTGACTTCTCAAAAATAAATCAGTGGTGCAGTATGTTTGTTGGCTAAAAGCCTCTTCATAGGCTACATGAAAACACCATTGTTTGGTTGTATCAGTTTGAGTTTTCCAAGTGTCTTCTTAACTATTTTTAGTAGGACTTTCTGAAGACACTTATCTCCTGCAAATGTAAATAAACTTGTTTCTCTGAGTGACTGACTGAACAAGAAGTAGGACTGAGTGGAGTTTTAGGCTCTGAAGTTTTACAGTGTTTTATTTTTGAGGGGTTTTTTTGTACATAATTCTACCTTTGTACGTTCAACTTTCATGATAAAGAGATTGCATTACAGTACTTGTATGATGTGAACTGAAACTTTTTACAGCATATTTATTTTTATGACAGTGTATAGTGCTCACTGTTTTAAATGAGGTCTGTATTCTTAAAAGTTTTGATTTCTACATTTTAATAAATCATACTGTTTTACAGTGCAATTAATCACTTGTCAGCTCTAATGAAAATTTATGTAAACTTTAAGGATGAGCAAAGAATTGATCAGTGTGGTACTTGTGCTCAAAGACACTGCACTGTGGTGCATTAAAAATGCATTAAAAACTTCCATTGCAAACAGATGGACCATGTAAGTACACTGGGCTGCTGCAGAGACTGCAGGGAAAAGTCCTCAGTACAGGTTAACTGCCTGCATAGGTAATGGAATAATGTTCTGGGGCTTTCTAATCATGATTGCAGAAGGTTGTGTCCCTTTTCAATAAGCTTACACAGCCTCCTGATTTCCATGCAGAAGTGATATAAACAAAGTTTATTTATAGGTATTTTGCTTTCTTCCCTCAGGAGCATGGAATAATGGGTGAAGCACTGGAGGGCCTCCTGCAAGGCAGATTAAGATCTTTTTAAGAAATAGTTCATAGCTTCCTACCATCTGCATTCCATGTTGCGCAATGAGGCAATGCTCAATTCCTTACCACTAGCTATTGCTTATGTTAAATAATTCCTGTGACATTTCTTATTTGAGCTCCTTGCTTGAATAAGTCTTTTATTCTACATTTGGTCTACAGAATGCAGCCATATTAGAATGTCTGCAAATGTTGCATCAGTGCCACAATTAAAAACATCTCTCTTCCCCAGCTTGACTACTTAAGTAAGCTCTTCACAACACAAAGTGTCAGTATGATTAGGTCCTGATCTCTAGTAGGGCTTCAAGGCATTACTCTGTCTTTTCAAAGGTGTGTCTAGTTTTCTAGAAGCTGGTAAGGGTGCTGTCTGTTGCTATTCTCACCTGACTTCAGATAAGTAGTTCTGAAAGGTATTCTTTTCTAGGTATGATTTTGTCAAACTATATCACTCTCTTGTCTTAGTCCCTGCATTGGGGAAAAAATAGTCAAAAGTGAGATTAACAGTCAAAATTCGCACCAGTTTTAAATTTAAGAGTTATTCTGTAAGATTATGAAAAGGCACATTCCACAATTGAGACATGTGCTAGGTTATGCTACATAGCANGGTGATCAAGCACTGAAATTTAAAGCAGGATGGTCAAAGTTTGTAAGAATAAAAACAAGTAATTGTAACTAATTCATTGCAGCTTCTTGGATTCTTCTACAGTAGTTCCTTGCTAAAAGCAGGGACAGAGTTTACAGGTGGGATGGGAGAAAGTTGAGCTGAAAATTGATGTGCTCCTGGCTTCAAATAACAATGCCTCAATCTACAGTTAGTGCAAATAGCCTACCCCAGAACGGTCTTAAAAAGGAGTACTAAAACAATATCCTTGTCAGTAATAAGCTACAATGGTGCAAATACTACTACCCTCTTTCTTTACCCATTAAGAAATGGACTCATCCATATCACAACCTGCTGAAAGTTGCAAATGGTGCAGCTGTATATTTTGCTGAAGGACTATTTTCCACCAGAAACCAAATGCTGATATGACTTGCTTAGTTCCAAAAATTAATGCAGTGACTTAGTCAGCATGTTTATTACTGTTACTATAATATAAAATATCACTGGTTAATGTACGGTAGGGCTGTGATGAATGGCCAGGATCACTTTCTTTTTTGAGGATTGGAGAAAACCAAATTCAATAACTATCTTCCAACTACCTCCCTAAAGCACTGACTTCTCAAAAATAAATCAGTGGTGCAGTATGTTTGTTGGCTAAAAGCCTCTTCATAGGCTACATGAAAACACCATTGTTTGGTTGTATCAGTTTGAGTTTTCCAAGTGTCTTCTTAACTATTTTTAGTAGGACTTTCTGAAGACACTTATCTCCTGCAAATGTAAATAAACTTGTTTCTCTGAGTGACTGACTGAACAAGAAGTAGGACTGAGTGGAGTTTTAGGCTCTGAAGTTTTACAGTGTTTTATTTTTGAGGGGTTTTTTTGTACATAATTCTACCTTTGTACGTTCAACTTTCATGATAAAGAGATTGCATTACAGTACTTGTATGATGTGAACTGAAACTTTTTACAGCATATTTATTTTTATGACAGTGTATAGTGCTCACTGTTTTAAATGAGGTCTGTATTCTTAAAAGTTTTGATTTCTACATTTTAATAAATCATACTGTTTTACAGTGCAATTAATCACTTGTCAGCTCTAATGAAAATTTATGTAAACTTTAAGGATGAGCAAAGAATTGATCAGTGTGGTACTTGTGCTCAAAGACACTGCACTGTGGTGCATTAAAAATGCATTAAAAACTTCCATTGCAAACAGATGGACCATGTAAGTACACTGGGCTGCTGCAGAGACTGCAGGGAAAAGTCCTCAGTACAGGTTAACTGCCTGCATAGGTAATGGAATAATGTTCTGGGGCTTTCTAATCATGATTGCAGAAGGTTGTGTCCCTTTTCAATAAGCTTACACAGCCTCCTGATTTCCATGCAGAAGTGATATAAACAAAGTTTATTTATAGGTATTTTGCTTTCTTCCCTCAGGAGCATGGAATAATGGGTGAAGCACTGGAGGGCCTCCTGCAAGGCAGATTAAGATCTTTTTAAGAAATAGTTCATAGCTTCCTACCATCTGCATTCCATGTTGCGCAATGAGGCAATGCTCAATTCCTTACCACTAGCTATTGCTTATGTTAAATAATTCCTGTGACATTTCTTATTTGAGCTCCTTGCTTGAATAAGTCTTTTATTCTACATTTGGTCTACAGAATGCAGCCATATTAGAATGTCTGCAAATGTTGCATCAGTGCCACAATTAAAAACATCTCTCTTCCCCAGCTTGACTACTTAAGTAAGCTCTTCACAACACAAAGTGTCAGTATGATTAGGTCCTGATCTCTAGTAGGGCTTCAAGGCATTACTCTGTCTTTTCAAAGGTGTGTCTAGTTTTCTAGAAGCTGGTAAGGGTGCTGTCTGTTGCTATTCTCACCTGACTTCAGATAAGTAGTTCTGAAAGGTATTCTTTTCTAGGTATGATTTTGTCAAACTATATCACTCTCTTGTCTTAGTCCCTGCATTGGGGAAAAAATAGTCAAAAGTGAGATTAACAGTCAAAATTCGCACCAGTTTTAAATTTAAGAGTTATTCTGTAAGATTATGAAAAGGCACATTCCACAATTGAGACATGTGCTAGGTTATGCTACATAGCAATTTTATAGAGATTTGATTATTGAAATTATTGCAACAGATTGGTAATTAAGGCATGAGATGGCAGAAAGTGACAAGTGGGAATGCCAATTGGCATTCCCACTTAAGAAAAATGAAGTTAGACTAAATAGTGACTTCAGTGAATCAGAATGCTTTTAAGACTTAGCCTGGCCTTATTCCTCCAAGACATTGTTCATGCTCAGATTTCAAAGTAAGGCTGATGGCAGAAGAGCAAGCACAAGAAATTCTATTTACCTGCAATTTAACTGTGCACTTCCCAAACTTCCAAATACCGCTTTGCTTATGAACTGTTGAGGATATAAAACAAAATTTACCATTTTCTTCCTACTGACTTATTATAATGCTCATACCAGAAGTTAGGAACCTCCAATATGCCAGGTTTTATAAAGGTTGAATGGGTCAATAAGTTTTTGCAAAAATATGTGGTTGGAAAGTGAATTTCCCCAAAAATGTCTTGTTAACACTTTGCAAACAGGTGATAGGACATGCTGCAATTCACTGGCTGGGGGTTTCTAGACTGCCATTGTTAACATAGTTTTACATTATTTACTGACAGTATCCTCTTATTTTGTCCAATAGAAGGCAGACTAATCAATTTGATATCCTAAATCAAGAGATTTTTCCCCCAATGTAGATGTAGCATTTTTGAAGGGAGACAATGGTATCTGTGGATTGCAGCAAGAAGCAATGACAGCTGAGCTGTCAAAGTGTCTCCCCTTCACTTTGAGGGCACCACTGCTCATTGTTATATACAGAGGAGGAGAGTTGACTATGTGATGTAGTAGTATTAGACAAATCACATGCAGTTAAATTTAATCCCCTCCTTCACATGCATTAGTACATGGCAAGACTATCACTGCAGCAATGCTCAGGGAAAGGGTTCGGTTTGTGTGTGCACGCATACAGGCCTACAACCCAATCAACACCACAAAAATTCTTTCCTCACAGTCGGTTTTGGTCTTCTACTTTGTTTTATAAGACATTGTGGACAGCTAGTATAACTTGAGTAACTGAAATTGAAATAGCCCTCAGTTAGGCATGTCTTTTCATGAACAAGACAGTTAGTTTTCCACCCTTTCATTCTAATTTTGTAAAGGCAATTGAACTTTGAGCTTCTACAGTCGATACCTACCACTTCCTACCATGAAAGCTAGCATTAATAGATAGCCATGGCATCTCATGAGACAGGTAATTCTTTTAAATGTTCAATTTTAATTTATGCAGCATAGCTTTTTAAGCATAGTAGGATCAAAAGCCACAAGAAAGAAAGCACAAAATTCATATATTAAGTTGCAAAATCATTCTGAAGATTCACAAGTTCACATAATCTTCATTAAGTAGTCTCAGTAGCATGTAGCTAAATAAGATCCCAAGTAACTGAGGGGAAGAAAAAAAATAATAAATTAAGCTTAATCTTGCTAGTGTTTCAAAGTCATTTTTGAACAGTTTACCCATACATTTTAATGGATCCATTGTTAGGAAAATACCATCTTTCTGCAGACAGGATCCACTAATACTACTTGAGCTAAAAATCCTTTTTTGCCACAGCACTGATGCTTAGAATTTTTATGCAGATTTAACATAGAATCATGGAAGATTAGGATTGGAAGAGACCTCAGGAGGTCATCTAGTCCAACCCCCTGCTCAAAACAGAGCCAACACAAACTAAACCAAAGTTGTCTAGTGCATGCTGTCTAGTGCACTGCTGCCCTTCATACCTTAGTCAAAATATGACCAGTGCTTTCTCAGTCCATAGCTCAGTCAGTTATCACAAAGCAAGGGTGTAGTAGACCAAGTTTAAAAGATAGTTGCTTCTTTCACAAGGTTAAAATCATTTACTATCCAGTAGTTTACATGCTAATTTAAATCTGTTTAGTTTATTCCACCTCCGTATTTCAGATATTGAACCTTGTACTTCTTCCCATATTTCATTTGCATGGGGACCATCACCTGCAGTTTGAACACAAGACAGGCACTACACAATGTTTACCTGTGCAAATCCAACACTTATGCAAACCCCTCCAATGAGAGCAATATGTTCTTCAGCCCACTTCTTCAGCTTTTGAATGCATCCCTAGTGGGGGGGGAAAATGTTTGCTAATTACTGCATCTGGCATGTACATTGGAATCCAGTACCTATTACAATGAGTACAACAGCCAAATTGTACCATCCATAAGAGATCATCCAAAAACTTTGTTGCAATTGTAGCTGATCAAAGCTGTGTATCAAAGAAAAGATGGCTTGCAAGAGACAAAAATTAACACTGATTAATAAGGCTGCAATTTCAAATATACAAGTTCTTATGGCTGAGAAGTTACTACTGTTCAAGGAACAACATAATGGTTAAGGTGAGAATCATTGTATAGTTAGAAAAGAAACACTCAAAGCTCAGGGGTGGAGTGGGGAAGAAAAGAAGTCAGAGGGTGATCTCTGTGGTGCTTAAGGTCCTACAACCAAAAGCCCATGTTTGGATTAGCAAAATAGAAACAATAGCATGAACAGACGTGCTAGATGTGTGGACTCTAAGCACAGGGAAAAATTCCAAAGTAAACAATGGGGTAACAAAAGAACTTCAGGCATAGGAGGAGGAATAGGGATTTTGAGAGACTGGTTCCCCTTATTGAAAATAGTTTTTCCATAACTATGCGTTTCCTTCCACCATGCAGTTTTTATAGCCGTCTAGTCAAAGAGATAGTGGAGAAGACAAGGTGATGCCAAATTAGTAAAGGTCCAGCGGACTCAGTTAAGGGTAGCTTTAATTATAAGTGGTTCACCAGTATGTTCAAGAATTACAGTAGGCAGAACCAAATGCCATTGCAATCCAGTAAAGCTTTCCATGGCCACTCGGCACACAAGTGATTTTGTTGATTGTTCTCTGTTAACTGCTTCAAAATTGTATCATGCTGGCGTCCTCCATGCATATTTCAGCCTTCTAATATAGTTTAGTGCTGAAAAGTGAGGGATATATTTGGAGTGAATAATTTCTTTGGTTTTCTTTGGCTAGATTTAGAAATCCTGATGGTCAGTTTAGTTGTGAAGCAAGATACTATACTTATAGAAATCTGGATGGGGGGGCAAATGAGCATCAGTCATTTCACTGATAACATGGATCCCACAACCTCTAATAAGGCTACTTGAGCAGTTCTGTCTGAACTTAACAGGGACAGAAAGCCTAACTATTATTTTTATTCTACTTTTATCATATTGGTACTAAGAGAACAAGTGTTACCTTGTTGCCGTTTTAGACAATTTCACATCCTGCACCTTCAGCCACGGATGCATACTTCTTTAAAGAGAAAAGTCCAGAAGGGAGAAGACTGTTCCATGATTAGGCTGCTAGATTAGGACTTGGGAGGTCTGGGTTCAATTCCCTGGCCCCTGCCACAGCTTTCCTGTGTGGTCTTGAGCTCAGTGGTTTGAGCATATGCCTGCTAAACCCAGGGTTGTGAGTTCAGTCCTTGAGGGGGCCACTTAGGGATCTGGGGCAAAATCAGTACTTGGTCCTGCTAGTGAAGGCTGGACTTGATGACTTTTCAGGGTCCCTTCCAGTTCTATGAGACAAGTGTATCTCCATATATTTTAAGTTACTTTCTCTGTGTGCAGTCTCTTCCCCCCTCCAAATCGGTTAAATGGAGATAGGGGTAATTCCCTACTTCATAGAAGTGAACAGAAGATAACGATATTAATATTGAGAGGTACTACAGTAATGAGGATATACAGATGCCATAGACAGGTTTGTTCTAAAGGAATGCTTACCAGTTCTTCTGAAACAGCCAGCTGCATTATAGACAGAGGCTGTAGGCCACAGTTTTAGTAAATTAAAGTCTCCCCAATGAAGGCTACAGGAGCACTCTGACAGGTTGGCATCACGTGCTACCTATTAAGACAACTGGTTGCTAGAGCTTAGGAGTAGTTAAGATACCTGTTGGTTAATGTTAGCAGCATTGTTGCTTAGATTCATTCCACAACTTTTCGTTATCATCTTGCAGCAGCTATTTGGAACAGCTGAACTGAGAGATCCAAATGTAGTATTGAACCAGTCAGTGTAATTCTGAGCACCACAGCATTGGAACTGAAATGAACAACAGTTTAAATAAGCAAAATAATAGAATTTTAAGCAAAAATATTTAATCTACAGTGGTTTTTGTAGCATCCTGAGCCTAAAGCAGAGCTCTCTTAGGAAGAGCCCCAAAGCTGTTCAGATTACTACAATAGCAGCAGACCATCCTAGGATGCCAAGTTACCTTCCAGCTGATCCATGTAAGTGGCCTACTTCCCAGTTTTAGCACAGATAGACCTGGTCACGTTGTCAAGTGAGACTTATTCAGAGAGTTGGTTAGAACCCATTACTTGCCTCCCCTTTGAGTTTTTAGCTTTGTGGAATGCCCTTTTTATGCCTGGTTGAATTATTCATTACAAAATAACTTAAATTTTAGCATGTTTCTTTTGACTAGATCTTCATTTATAGAGAGCTCTGTAGGTTATTGCAGTTATAATTGATCATCATTCATGACAGAGTTCAGATTCTTGCCAACATGAGGCAAAGATGTTAGATTTCATATGCTATTGATTTGAACACATTAATTCAGTTTGTTAAACCTCAAGCCTAGACTTGTTTTCTAACCCTTCTGGAGGAAGCAAGGTTAAGAGTGCCTCTAGCCTGCAAGTCTATTCTTATTTAACCGAAATTAGTCATGTTCTAGATATGAAATGCATTCTTTTTAAATCTGATTTCAGTTAGTCAAGTCATTTTGCTTTGTGATCTCCTGTGGGAGAAGAACTCTCCTACCTCATTTTTTTATTACAGCTTGATTATACGTTTCTAATGCAGTTGTACCAACCCCAAGAAGCTGAACAAAACAAGTAGGATCACTTCATAGTAGGGTGACTAGATAAGAAGAAGAAAATATCAGGACGCATGAGGGAGGAGGGTGGGGTGTCCACCGGCAGAGCAAAAAAAAAAAAAAAAAAAAAAAAAACACACCAGTGCTGCCGGCGGAGCAAAATATCAGGACAGATTGACCAAAGATCAGTCGGGATGCAGGACAACCACCCAGATATTGGGACAGTCCCGATTTCATCGAGACATCTGGTCATCCTACATTATAGTTTGAGCAGAAGCAGATTCTGTATTTAAATTTCATTAACAGACTAACCAAAGCAAGATATAGGTCTCTTATGAAGGGGGGTAAGCAGAGCAAATTTTTGGAGCTTAAGTTAAGAGAAAGATAGAGACTCCCCAGAAGTGACAGACTCCATTTTTATGTGCCCTCAAAGGAATACAGTACAAACAGAGTTATAGTGAATTCCTCTATTCATTGCAGCATAGGAGAGATCACTTACATTCTCCTGTAGGTGGTCTATTCCTTTAGTTACTCGGGATTCTCTGTTATATTTGTCAAGAGTCTTCAGGAAGCTTCTCAATAGGTTGTCATGCAGCTGTAAGTAAAGCAGAATTGGTTATGTATTACACAGGATATGTAATGGTGGACTAGTTCCTGCACGCTGCATTCTCCTCCAGAGAATCATGGAAGTATAGGGCCCTCATAGGGTGCTATTTCTGGCAATGTGTTTTCACCACAAATATGGCAACATTAACTAGAAGGGGTATTAAAGAATACATGATCTTTGGAAACTCACTAGGAGATCTTGCATCAAACACAATATTTGCATTTGGAACCTTTCACATGCAAATTTCAAGATCAGACATTAAATTGAACTATTAATGCAGAGACAGGGATATCTGGCTGTTAGCCATATTTAAGTGCAAGTCCCAAGCCAAAAAAAGAACTTATTTCATAAATTTCTCCAGAGTGTGTGTGTGTGTGTGTGTGTGTGTATACACACACACACACACACACCCCCTCCCTAAATGCTTGTTACTGCTGTACACAAGAGATTAGTTATGGCAGAGACCATTACATGCATTTTGGACCATTATATAGCACTGATTCAATTTCTGCTAGTAGGGAGGCCTTCTGTGGACTAGTCTCTTTGTACCCCATTCTCAGCAGTTGTCTCATTGAACACCTCCAAGCTCTGGTTCAGAGATGCTATTGAGCATTGTCATTTCCCTAACTAGGGCAATTCTTAAGCTACTGGAAGAATAGTAGCCGTCAGTGTTACAGTTAACATTATGGTGTTTATGCAGTTTGAAAACATTTCCAGCCAGATTTAGACTTGGGAGCATTGTTCCTTTTAAGGCTTCTGGTTTTGCTCAAGCCTTGTAATGAGTTCTGGCAACTTGACTGCTGCCCTAATACAGCCAAAATACATATATTTTCATACTGCCTCTTCCCAGATTCTGTTTTGCATTTAGAAATAGCAGTGGTGATTTTGGACTTACAATTATGATGTTAAACTAAGTGTAAAATATTTTTTTGGCAGAAGATGCGATCTAAACATCTTTACCATTAGTTTCAGATTATCCGTATAATTCTAGGGATACCAATTCTAGTTAAGATGGAGATCAGATGCTAAGATCACCCTCGCTTCCACCCAGAAGGAAAACCTAGTTGAGTTTTTAGGAAAGAATTAGAATTCTGCCAGTATGGAAGTATACAAAGCAATAATTCTATTTCTACACTTTAGCATTTGTTCATTTCCCTCCGGCCCCACTCGGTAAAGAGCCAACTGCATGCTACAGTCATAGTGTTCGATTACCTAGAGTACTAGTGCTCTCTTTGAGCTCCCCTTTAGAAAGAGGTTTTTCCTTGACACTGTTTTATAGATTCCAATGGGCCAAGACCTGAAATTCTAGGTGTACCCATCTCCACTCTCCCACCTGCAACCTATGTGAACACCAATTACTAGTGGTCTAGCATGCTGCCACCCAACCCAGTTAGGTTTTCAGATCAATTTTAACTATGAAGCTTTGTTGGAGAAATCTGTGGAGCTGTCCTGCAAGTTATTATGCTAATACTTTGAGTCCCTACTTCCCTGGTAGCAATGGTGGCCTCTGGTTCAGAAGCATCAGCCTCATATGCAAAGCTTTCAGGTAGATACTTCAGCATGTGGTTATGGAACCACAAGTCCCTTTTAAAATATAAGTTGCTGCTCCATCACCAACTGAGCAAATCTGCTCAGTTGACAGTCCATCTGCCCCAATAAAATTCAACCTGGAGTCCAGAAGTGTAGCTGTGATTTCATGGATCTCTAGTAATGGATATTCTACATTTGGAATTAAACTATAGTAATGTTGCTGTATGGAGTAGAATTCAGTTTAACAGGTAAGAGTCACTCAACTCAGCAAGTTACTTAGAGTTTTGTTGAGCAATCCTTTTTATAGAAGAAGAACTTCTTAACCATAAATACACTTTAAGCAAAGAAATCTGTGATCCCAGCTAGGGTTCCTGGAAAGGACCCTGTACTTGAAACTTCTCACATTAAGAAAGCATGGCATTTATTAGCACTGCACATACTTTAAAGTTTCCACACACCTACCTTCTGTCTGTAAGCATAGGCAGAGATGCCAACTATGATTTCAATCAAGAAGATAATCAGCAGCATGCCTGTGAACTAACAACAGTAATTTCAGGTAACATTCATCTTCCCACAATGCACAGTGCACTCTAGTTTTAGATTAATTCAACCAAAACATCTCACTAGTCAGTGTTGCATATACCATATCAAGAGGCACAGGCACCTTTACTTTGGTTTTATTTTTCCTTACATCATCCCATAGTTTAATTTTAAAATGTATATAAAATTGGAAGATCTGCCATGAGAAATGTAAGCCTAAGGGGCCAGCACACTGTGCATCCATTATGGCCAAGTCACTTCTGGTAGTAATAGATTATGACAAAAAAATAAGATGCAAGTCAGTCACAGTCATGAGTAGCCAGGTTGAGGGTGCTTGAACACATCCAGAAAGATTGTGTCAGCCCATAATTGTTAAGAGCTGCTATAGTTAGTGCAACTCAGCAAATATTCTGGGGAGTGTGTAATTGTCTACAGTCAAGATTTCTGTCTGAACTGCAATTAAGTTTTCTGGCATATGACAGGCAATATTTTAAGTTACAGTGCAGTCCTCTAAGGCCATGTAGTATGTGTTCAGTCTTCACTAAAAAGGAGAAGGACCAAGCCCAGTATGAAAAAAATAGATTAAAGAATATTTCGGTAGGATAGATGTATTCAACTTGGCAGGGCTTGATGATATTCACCCAAGGATACTTAAGGAACCAGCTAAAGCAATCTCAGAACCATTAGCGATTATCTTTGACAGTGTATGGAGGACAGGTAAGGTCTCAGAGGACTGGAGAAGGGGAAATATAGTACCTATCTTTAAAAAGGGAAGCAGAGAGGACTTGGGGAATTATAGACTAGTCAGCCTAACTTCCATACCTGGAAAGATACTGGAACAAGTTATTAAACATAAAAATTTGTGAGCACCTAGAGGATAGTAGAATTGTAGAGGAAAAGCCAACAGAGATTTTTCAAGAACAAATCATGCCAAACTGGCCTAATTTTCTCCTTTGACAGGGTTATTGGCCTAATGGATAGGTGATAGTTGTAGGTCGGATTTATCTGGATTTTAATAAATCAATATGGTCCAAATGAAATGACTATAAGGTGAGTGAACAACTAGTTGAAAAGCCATACTCAGAGTGGTTATCAATGGTTGTCTGTCAGACTAGAAGGACAGATCAAGTGGAGTCCCATCCTGTGTCGAGTACTGTTTAATATTTTCATTAATGACTGATAATGGAGTGGAGAGTATGTTGAAGATTTGCAGATCACACTAAGCTTGAAGAGGCAGGGGTAAGCACGATGGAAGATGGATTAGAATTCAAAAGTGACCTTGACGATTTGGAGAATCAATATATAGTCAAGTGCAAAATACACCACTTAGGAAGGAGAAAACAAACAGCACAACCACAAAATGGGGAATAATTAGGTAGGCAAGAGTACTGCAGAAAAGGATCTGGGAGTTATAGTGGATCATATACAGAATACAAGTGAACAAGTGATATGCAATTGCCAAAAAGGCTAATATTCTGGACTGTATTAACTGGAGTATCATAAGTAAGATATTGGAGGTTATTGTTCTGCTCTTCTTGGCACCAGTAAGGCCTCAACTGGAGTACAGTATCCAGTTTTGGGCACCATGCTTTAAGATAGATGTGAACAAATTGGAGAGTCCAGAGGAGAGCAACAAAAATGATAAAAGGTTTTGAAAACCTGACCTATGAGGAAAGGTTAAATAAGACTGGGCATGTTGTCTTGAGAAAAGAAGACCGAGCATGGACCTCATAACAGCTCTTAACATATCTGAAGACTTATCCAAAGGACTGTGTTCAGTTGTTCTCTATGTCCATTGAAGTAGTAGGACAAGTAGTAATGGGCATAATCTGGCAAGAGAGATTTACCTTAGATATTAGGGAAAACCTTTCTAACTGTACAGGTAGTTAAGTTCTGGAATAGGCTGCCAAGGGAGGTTGTGGAATCCCCATAATAGGAGTTTTTTCAAAACAGGTTAGGCAAACATCTGCCAGGGATGGTCTAAGTATGCTTGGTCCTGCCACGGGGAGGAGGGGGAAAAGCACAGGGGAGGGAAAGGTAGGTGGACCATATGACCTCCCAAGGTCCCTTCCAGTCTTATACTTCTATGGTTTCATGGCAACTTTCACCCTCAGAGGATCCTAAACACTTCAGAAGTTGAGCTATTCTGAAGGTGATGGAAGTTTGCTTGAATCAAGGCCGCAAGATTTGGCCCTGTATGACTTAATCTATTGTACCGACATGCAGCCATCCCTAAGACAAGGACAGCTGTGTGCTATTAAAACACTCGAGATGACATTTTCAGCAACTGTCAGTGCTGTCCTAATTCTGCTCCCATTGAAGTTAATTCTGGGCACTTTTGAAAGTGCTATTTTACATGGTTCTTTGTGAAGACTGTTGCATCCAAGTGCAAGTGTAGTGGAAATTTAAACAGAATACAATTGCTGTTGGGATTTGGCCACATGTTCCAAGAGACATGAATAGTGTTCACTTAAATGCAGATACATAAGACAGCAGGAGAAGCCACATTAAGCTAACTAGGAAAGACATTTTGCCATCAGGCATGTCTGCTGGGCTACTTCATGAACCCAATTAGCCTCACTTAAATATCTCTCATACTTAAGTTCCTGCTGTGGCACTGAGACAGAAAAGCAACAAGTTTACCTATCTGTGAAGTGGAAACCAAACTAGATCCAATTCAGAGAGGTGCTGGAAGACTCAAGCTTTTGCAGCGATTAAGAGATGGTCTGGTCAAATCAGTCACTGCTCTAGAGATTGGGAGAGGAAGCCTCTCTTCGGAAGTAGTTGCGTTAATAAAGTGTAAGGAGGTAAGTTTCTTGGGTCAGGAGGATTAAGGTTGATCACATTCAGGTTAAGACATACTAGCATGAGCAGTTAATTTTTAGTTACAGATTTTGATAGTTATAGTTTTGCACATTTTTAGAATAGTTACTTTAACAGGTCACTGAAGATTTTGATTGTTCCCACTCACTTCTATCAGAGACTAGTAATTAAATGAAATAATTAATGCATTCCTATACTCTCTCATGGCTGATCAAATGTGGTCATGTTTGCACTACAGTATAGTCTCCCATAATAGCAGATAACATCTAAAATACCAGGTATTTTTTGGAGGAATTATATGAGTCTAGGTTTGATTCTTGTGGCTTTATGCATGTGAATGTTACAACCTCTCCCTTTCCTTCCTGCCTTACAAATATCCCCAGTAGGAGAGGTTCTGTTTCCTCCTTAATTGCAAAGTCTCCTTTGCAGTCGGCCAATTTATAATTCTTATTGGAGTAAGATGCTACTTTGGTTACCCATTGGAGTGGTCAGATATTTAGAACAGAGTAGTTTGCTAACAAACTAGCCACAGGCATCTAAATGTCATTATCTGCTATAGAGTCCAGAGACCCCTATTTCCAAGCCACATTTCCAGAGAACGCTCATTTACAATAAAATAATAAAAAACCCACCACACAAACACTGATTTCCTTCAGATTAAGTGAAATTTGAGTATTTAGGGCCCAAACTCACAAAGACTCTGCATCTTTCCTCCTGGAGTCAGGGTATATATATGCTGGCTAGGTCATCCAGTGTTTACAGTGCTTGGTACTTAAGACACACTGTTCAAGCAAAATTTAAGATACATGTCATACTAGTTACATGTAAACTTTGTAACCGCTATAAGTTACATAGCCTATATTTGGCTTGTTCTTTCCAAAACAAGAAGATTTATTTCAGAAGGTGATTTGGCTACAGCTATAGGTCTGCTGCTTCTATTGATTTGGGGGACTTAGAAGGTCCCGTCTTCTAAGAAATGTGCTCAACTCCTAGTGGCATTAGTGGGAAGAGAGGCAGGAAAGAAACTGTAGGATGGTAAACCCAGTATGTGGAGAGTGAGTAAGGAGGGGAAAGAAGTAAGCTAGTACTTCTCATATTTGTTATGGACAACAGGATTTTTTTTAACTACAAAAATAGCCCCTGAAACCAATGGGCAACATCAACATCTGTACAGACCACTGCATGTGTTGGTCTATGGTTTGTGAACAAATTGTTTGCACATTGGTTTCAATGGAAAGTTGTGCTACAAGAACAATGGCAAAAAGAGGTCTGCAGCATCTGAATCAACACAGTGCATGGGAAAAAAAGCTTCCCCACATAAGAGGATTTAACCTAAGTATGCTGAAGCTTTGCCTAAATATGGATTTGCAATTTAAGTGCCTGGTAGACATATCCCACTGAAGTCAACAGGAGATGCACATGCTCAGCAATTTTGAAAAATCAAGTTTTTCGTTTAGTGCCAGAAAATAACTTGAGCAGTTTAATTTAAGTGCTCACATTTGAGAGGTTTGACTACAGCCTTTTAGAAGCAAAATTTGCCATTATCCCATCCCACTAAAGTAATTGCACTCAGCTCAGAGACTGGAGTGTTAGTTTTATACATAAAATTCAGAATCTGGGTAGCCCTGTGATTGGAATGAGGGATATACATGTTTGTTCTCCAATAATTAGCCCTTTCACACTCATAAGCACTGGTAAGTTAGTTCCCAAACATGTTACATTTGAGATGAAAGCTTGTTTCTCTTCACCGCATAGTACAACCATACTCTAAAGAGATTTGTAAACCAACATCAGATGCATCAGTGTTAGAAGGCAGGTGCGAACGGTGCAGGAGTGAGTATGTGGGGTTCAGCAAGGCCCCCTCAACATATAGCCACTGCACTGTAGAGCCCACATAGACAAGACATCATCAAGCTAGAGATTGTTTACCACTTTGATCATCGCATGATTGGATTTCAGTATGGCAATTGCACCAAAGGCTGAGACGGAGATGATCACACCACCACCAATGGTGATAATCACAGGGACACCAGACGAGGCTTCATTCAGCACCATGAAAGTGTCATGGAGTTTCATCTGGACAGAGACTCCTATGCACAGGAGCATAACCCCAGAAACCTGGAAGGGGTAGCAGGAGAGAGCAGATAGCATTAAATCTGTCAGGAACAATCTGAATGATTAAAGATCCTTTATCAAGATGTAGCTCCCAATAGCTATCGGCCCACTGAAGAGATTATAATATAAGAATCCTCTTTGAAAAGGAGGAGATTTTATTTGTTGGTATCTCATATTTAGCACAATGGAACATCATGCTATTTGTTCAAGGCAATAGTCACAGTAGTTTCCAGCTGTACAATGACACCCATCTCCAAGCATACCATAATAACAAGTTGCATCTTTCATGGACTTCAGAGGGTGGGGGAGGAAAAGACAGGACAGCCCAGTCTACTTCTGGCTAGGTCTGTCTACACTTTCAGTGTAGAGTCAACTCCTCTGGACTACCCTAGCTTGAGTGAGAGCAGCCAAACTGCGAAAACACCTGAGCTGTACTGTGGTTGTGTTAGCAGCTGATGAGTTGGGTTAACTCCAGCTGTGGCCTGTACTGCTTCTGGGGCCAGCCAATTCAATTTAAGCCACCATCACCACACTCAAGGATGGGGCACGGGGGTACAGATGGGCTTGTATTGGGGCAACATGCAAGTTAACTTTGCAGTGAAGACATTTCATTGCCTCTCTCAAGCATATTCATAGATTCTAGGACTGGAAAGGACCTCGAGAGATCATCGAGTCCAGTCCTCTGCCCTCATGGCAGGACCAAATATGGTCTAGACTATCCTGGATAGACACCTATCTAACCTACCCTTAAATATCTCCAGAGATGGAGATTCCACAACCTCCCTAGGCAATTTATTCCAGTGTTTAACCACCCTGACAGTTAGGAACTTTTTCCTAATGTCCAACCTAAACCTCCTCTGCGTTAAGCCCATTGTGCTTCTGTTCAGCCTCGCAGAACGTAAGGTAGCAATTTCTCCCTTCTCCTTACGACACCCCTTTGATACCTGAAAACTGCTAATCCATGTCCCTTTCAGCTTCTTTTTCAAACAACAAAACCAATTGCTGTTCAGAGCCCTCCTCATAGTCAAATGTTCCTCGAGACCTTATATGCATTCTTGTCTGCGTCTTCTCCAAACCCCTCCAATTCTGCCCAATCTTCTTAAATGCGGTGCCCAGAACTGGACACCAATACTCCAGCTGAGCCTAATCAGCGCAGAGTAGAAGTGGAAGTATATGATCTCGTGTTTGCCACAACACACCTGTTACATCCCAGAATCATGTTTGCTTTTTGCAATACATCTACACACTGTGACTCATATTTAGCTGTGGTCACGCGTAAACCCCTAGATCCCTTCTGCCCGTACTCTTTTCCTGAAACAGTCTCCCTCCCATCGTAATGTGAAACGAGTGTTCCTTCTGAGGAGCACTAGAGATATTGTCTTTACTGAACTTCACCGGTTTACTAGACAATTTCTCCAATTTGTCCAAATCGATTTGAGTATGACCCTATACTCCAAAGCAGTTAGCAATCCCTCCCAGTTGTGTTCATCTGCAAACTAATTAGCGTGACCTTCTATCCAATATGCTAAGGTCGTTGATAATAACATGAACGAGTCGGTCTCCAAAGACCTGAACCCCTGTGAAACCTCCAGCCAGACTGGTTACACTTAAATCCGGATTGGTATCAGCGCGATTATATGACTACTCTACTATGGAGTCAGCCTTATCCCCCTATTGTACCATCCAAATTTATTTGCTTATATTATGATCAGATATCGATGGCGAGACCATATCACATGTCCTTACTAAAGTCTAGGTAGTCCACATCACACCGCTTCTCCTATCCACAAGGCTCTTATCCTATCAAGAAAAGCTGTCAGATTTGGTTGACCGAAAGGATTTGTGTCTTACAAAATCCATGTCGACTATTCCTATCACCTTGCCATCTTCCAAGTGTTTGCAGAGGATTTCCTTAATTACTTGCTCCATTATCTGCCATGGCACAGAAGTTAAACTCACTGGTCAGTTTCCTGGGTTGTTTTTATTTCCCTTTTTATAGATGGACACTATATTTGCCCTTTTCCAGTCTTCTGGAATCTCTCCCGTCTCCCATGATTTTGCAAAGATAATAGCTAGAGGCTCAGACACCTCCTCTGTTAGCTCCTTGAGTATTCTAGGATGCATTTCATCAGGCCCTGGTGACTTGCAGGCATCTAACTTTTCTAAGTGATTTTTAACTTGCTCTTTTTTTTTATCTTCTAAACCTACCCCCTTCCCATTAGCATTCACTATGTTATGCTTTCCTTCAGACTTCTCGGTGAAGACCGAAACAAAGAAGTCATTAAGCATCTCTGCCATTTCCAAGTTTCCAGTTACTGTTTGGGAATGGACAGAACAAGACTTGTTGAGAGACTCCTCCAAGTAGGGTGACCAGATAGCAACTGTGAAATAATGGGACGGGGGTGGGGGTAATAGGCACCTATATAAGAAGTCTCCCCAAATAGGACTTTCTATTTAAAAACAGGACATCCTTTCTCTAAGCAAAATTGGTATAGTCAGCAGTGGTCACTGACAAAGTGAGCTGCAACAAGAACTGGACTTTTGACATCACTTGTGCCAAAACAGTGAGCAACTCCCATCTCCCCCATTTTAATTAAAGGGGGGAAAGGAGTGTAGGTTAGGAAAGGGATAGGGAAATGCCTCCTATTATATAACAAGGATCCCTCCAACCAAAAAAGAAACACATAAACGGATCTGGGAGGGAGTCCCTTACAGTCTAAGAAGGGAAAGAGAAAATAAGACTTTTAAGAATATCTACACTTGAGATACACACAATAGCTGATTAGGTCCTCCTTTCTCAGCATGAAACCAGACTTGTATCTAACAAAAGATTCCTATAAAAAAAAATTAGGTTTATATGTAAGGCTATGATAACATAGTATCTTTCTTTATACTTGTTGGAAAGCCTCCTCCAGAATGTTGCAGTTTAAAGTTTGTGTGATTAACTGCTTTCTCTGTAGAGAGATTAGTTTTTCACATTAATAATTAGTCACTTACACAAATCAAAACAAGACTTTCAAATACTGTTTGCCAGTCAAACTCAACTCTTGGGAAATAAGCAGGCCAAGCTTTAATACGCAGTTTAAAATAGATCGGCTTCCATTTTCCACCAGGCCCCATAAAGGAAAAAAAGAGTGCCTTCCTAGTAGTCTTGAATCCTCTTTAAATCAGATTAAGTATTGATACAACTTGTGGAAGCCACTCATTTACCAACAAACTACTGGAGGATAAAAAATCTAGAAGAATTATCCTAGACAATCAATTAACTAAAAACTTTAGAAAAAACCAAAATCCACAACAGCACGTCACCTACAACATATCTTACAGCAGACACTAGTTTTAAAAAAAAAACCCATCTTTGCTACTGTGAATCACCCTAATGCTATACTATCAGAGGGGTAGCAGTGTTAGTCTGGATCTGTAAAAAGCGACAAAAAGTCCTGTCCTTATAGGCTAACAGAAGTATTGGAGCATAAGCTTTTGTGGGTGAATACTCACTTCATCAGATGAAAGCTTATGCTCCAGTACTTCTGTTAGTCTATAAGGTGCCACAGGACTTTTTGTCCCTGATGCTATAGCATCACTATTATAAAACAGTACTTTGTATCATTACTATATATACATACATACACTAAGAGAAACTGAGACATACATACATCTACAAAGCCATAGTTACATAGCACTATACTTACCCAATACAACGACAAAAACAACAGGAAAATAAAAAACAAAACCCACACAACAACAAAAACCCAAGAAATGACTACATAGGATTAGAAGAGCCATTAAGACTTGATTAGCATTTCCTATAAACACATTTCAAAATTAATCTCTAGTCATATGATACATATTAGCATTCATCTAGGAATTATGGATCATCATCAAACTAAAAGGCATACATAAACAGTTATATTTTTCATTAAATTCATTAGCATGATAAAAATAACTTTTCAGCTGAAAAGAGTTTTTTTTAAAAAAGTTAATTAAGATTCAAACAGGATTAAACAAAAGATAGTAAAAAATTTTACCCAATAAAACAAATCAATAAAACATAAGCAAACTTTAATTAATATTAGCTTATTGCTAGAATCTATCTTCCTCATTTTGCCAGGTAACGACTAGACCATTCCTCCTAGAGACAGAAATTATGTTTCTGATATGGGTTTGTAAATACCACCCTTGTCAGCAATTTAAATCTAGTTCTGCTCTTATTGGCAAATTTCAATTAGATTAAAGATCCACAGATGTAATTGTTAAGGACCACATTCTGACATGCTTATTCACCTATTGAGTAGTACCTTATTTTGTCAATACCCCCATTGATTCCAATGGGAATACTCAAGAAATAAGATACTACATATGGGGAGAAAGGGTATCAGAATTTTCCCTTATATACTAGCTACAAACAAAAGGCAAAATGCATTCCCAGCAATCAGAAGTGCAGTGGGAAGTATTTACATTTGTTTCTGTCTTTCTACAATGTCTAATGCTTCTAGAAACCAGAAAATAATATGTTTTTAACTAGCTAGTCTATTCCCTTTAGGAAAATATGGATTTGGACCTGCAGTTGTGATAAAGCAGAAGCCAGCAAGTTTCATTTTCATTTCACTGTCTTGCTGGTATAACAGTGTCATCAGTGATTCAAGCAGAGTTCTGGGAAGAGTTTGTGATGTGGCTGTTGCTGCAGTGTGAGTAAAGGGAGAAAAGAAACATGAAACAGGGTGAGTCTAACCTAAATGAAATCCATCAAAGCCTGAAAGAAATTATTTTGCACCTCTGCAAATCAAGTCCCAGGATTTCAAGTTCAGCACTCACAAAATGAGGAACACACGGTAGCTATTTTTGAAAACTTTGGTTTATGGACAGGATCTATGAAGGGACTTAAGCATTGCAGTGCTCAGCATCACAGCACCTACCTTTTAAGTGCCTAAAAAATCACAGGAACAATACTGAGATCCTCAAAGCTAAGTTAGGTGCCTAGGCTCCCTATAAAATCAATGGGGATTGATAGACTCCTTAGACTGTGATCCATCAAAAGCCAGCCTGCAAGGCAGGAAGCCACCTCAGGTAGCCAATAGAATGCCAACCATAGGGGTGTGTGCTAAGGTCCACCCCTCTCATGGAGACAGGTGGCTACGTCCAGACTGCAGGAAGGCACCTGTCTCTGTTTGCAAATCCACTAATAGGAACACGCTGCCTAAACAGCTTCTTGCAGAAATGAGTTAGCTACTGGCCTCACTCCACACAAAATGGTTCATAGAGGAGGAGTCTACCCACTACTAATTTTTATCCAAGTAGTTAGAGCATTCACCTTGGATGTGAGAGACAAAGATTTAATTCTCCCCCTTCACTACTAGAGGAGGAAGGGATTTGAACAAGGAGTCTTCTACCTCTCAGGGATGTGAGCTAAGCACTGAACTATAGGATATTCTGATAGGGGCTACTCTCAGTCTCTCCTGTTGAAGTTGTTCCACTGTAGAGTAAATAAGGAAAGAGCAGTCAGCATAGGGGGACTGGGTCTCCTACCTCCTAGATGGGTGCCCTAATCACTGGACTGCAGAAGCATTCTCACTCCACTCTTCTCTCTCTGGCCCAATGACTGTTCCTCTGTGGATAAGTACTTAAATAGTCAGGGAGAACAGAGACTGCTAGGAGTAAGCAGGCTCCAGCAGAGTCCTGGGACTTCGAACAAAGTGTAAATCTACACAGCAACTAGACGCTCAGGCTTGCAGAATTATGAATTCTGCAGTATTCCACTACAGACCTTGCCCCAATCTTGTTATTCTTTGCTTGTTGTCCATTAGCCAGTTTTCAGTCCTCATGACAATGTTCTATTCCAGGTAGGGGCTGGTCCTGAAGAATGAGAGTTTATATCATATATACATTTTTATGCTACCTAATGTAGCTGAGGAAGTTATTATTATCCATATAAATGGATAATCCTTGTCTGAGTCCCACTATGCTTTTGGCCTCTGTAATATATTGTGGCAGTGAGTTCCACAGGTTAATTATGTGCTGTGTATTTCTTACTTCCATTCTAAATATGTTGCCTTGCAGTCCCCCTATTTAATCTGAAGTCCCTTTATTCCTGCATTATAGGGTGACCAGAGAGCAAGTGTGAAAAATCAGGACAGGGGGTGGGAGGTAATTAGAGCCTATATAAGAAAAAGACCCCAAAATCAGGATCATCCCTATAAAATCGGGACATCTGGTCACCCTACTACATTAGGAAACAGGATAAATAAAACAGAGTGATTTGGCATTTCATTACCATTCATCTCTTTATCATGTCCCGTCTTATATATCTCCTCCCTAAACTAGGGACTCACAGACTTGTTAATATTAAAAGCAAATCATAATTGCATGGAATATGGTATTTTTTGTCATTCAGCTTTACTGAAGCCAAATGAGCTGCTTGACAAAGCTGATTCCTGGAATGACAGATTATGTGTGTTGAGGAGAAGGGCTTCCCAACAGCTGTGGAAAAGCTTAAAGCCTTAAGGTATGTTAATAACAGTAAAGCCATTAATACTTCACCAGTTTTCAAAAAGTAATGAGGCAAACTTTGTCAAGCATGTGTTTTTAAACTCTGATGATTAATCACTATTTTCAGTCCACTGTTAAATTGGCCTTAAACATAATTCCATGAATGAAATAACTCATTTGGACACTCTCTAGCCATTGGGCAACATGCATTGAAATGTTTTCAGCAAAAAACCGGGGCCTTGGAATAATATTTGGGGAGTTGGTTTCAGGAGTTTGTTGCAATTCATTGAGGGACTGAACTGACTCCCATTTAGTTCACTGGGCATTCAGGCTCTTTGTTGGTGAATCATTTTATTCTTCTAATTGATCACTTCATAAAAACATAGTCTTTGATTATAATTACTCATATTGCTGTAATGCCCTTAGACCCACTCTACTAAATGTTGTACAAACATATAGGAAAGGATAGTCCCTACCCTGAAGAGCTTACAATCTAAATAAACAAGACAAAAAGTATATGTATGGAAGTAGTATTATCATCCCCATTTTACAGACAGGGAAATGAAGCAGAGAGAGTTTAAGTGACTTGCCCAAAGTCACATGGGTAGTCTATGGACGAGCTGAGATTTTAATCAGTATTTCCTGAGTGCCAGTCTGGTGCCATAACCACAGGACCATCCTTATTTCTTGGTTTCAAGCATGCAGATTTGACGAGGTTACTTCTAATGTCCACGTCTCCATGATGGTCATATTTTTTTACTGTTAATTATATTGTTTGTGTCCTATATAACAACTTTTTTCCAACTAATAAAAGTGTTATCTCCAATTTGAAATGAAACTCTTGCAGCAAAATGTATAGACTGATTTTATGGGCAATACCAGTTTTTCAGAAGTTTCTGGGGCAGGATAGCTGCAATGCTTGAATTGATATATGCATTCAAAGACAGGCAGTTGATTCAAGGCATACCAATCTCCCTTCCAAGCAGCAGGAAAAGGGAGCCAAGTCTCACTGAGAAAAAGTGGGTGTTTGAGTATGGGAGGGACATGAGATCTCATTAGTTCTTCCATAAATTCAGATAAACAATCACATAGTAGGATGTTTATCTGAATTCCAAACCTTTGGATGTCTTCTCACTTGGATCCTGTATGTATTTTTGCTATCTTGGTGGAGTGTTTTGCAACATTGCAATGAAACATCCCATACTGATGCAGTGTCATCACACAATCTGTGGAGCAGAGAAGATAGGATTTGGTACCTATTCTCATCAATCTGAGAAGAGCTTAAATATGGTATTAATTTTCTGTGACCTGCTATTTATATTTAGCTAGAGTGACCAGACAGCAAGTGTGAAAAATTGGGACAGGCAGTGGGGAGTAATAGAAGCCTATATAAGAAAAAGATCCAAAAATCAGGACTATCCCTATAAAATCAAGACATCTGGGTCACCCTAGCTCCCTTACTCCTAAATGTGAATGCAGCCCTCGGAGAACTGGTGACCATGATAGCCCAGATACTCCAGGCTTATTCAGAAAATTGCCCTTGGTAACAATTTGCAGATGTTGACAGCTGTGTTACTATGGTACATCAGTAGCTTTTGGTGGACATAGAGACAATCTGAATGCCTTTGCCAGATTAAATCAGAGAGATCTAGCTATCTTCTACTTGGTGGGCACAGGTACCTAACTTGTGTTAATGTTAACTGTAGTCATATATGCATCAAAAGACAAATAAACCCCAGAGCCTCACTTTTATTCTTAATACAAATTTCTAGTATTTCTTGTTAATATTCAAGGTGAATGATGAAGATTAGCATAGTTTTCAGTATCAGGAGCATTTTCAGGGAACAAATTTACAAAGTGAACACTTTTACCAGAGTCGAACTTTAGCTTCTCCAAACGGGATCTATACCAAATGTCCTGATGAATGCCAGGTCCAAAATATCTACCCATAGCTGCCTTCCTTCCTCTGCTAACAACTTGTGATGGAGCTGCATCAAAGCTGGCTGCAAGCATAGCAATATACGCACCCGCATAGAGTAATTACTGTGGCTAGTGCCAGTGCATGTTAGCTTTAGTGCTCTTGTGAAAAAGCATGGATTAACTCATCTCATTCAGTTTATTACAGCTGTCTCAATGCACATCCAGACTTTTACATACACGTCTAAAGCAATAACCATCCCCTCTAACTGATCCTTTTTTTATTTCTGGTGGAGGAGTCTCTTTTTCCCCTCATCCCTTCCACTGTGGAATGCTGCAAGGCTACATCCTTAGCTGGCTTCTCCTTTGAGTTCTTTCATTGTTACCTTCAGTATTGGGCTACAGTTCTCTGCTGATGACCCACCTTTCTACATCACCCTCTACGTGTTTTCTGATCCCTCTGCATCCAATCTGTCTGCTTATCAGCTCTTGGTTATGTTCTAATGTTCTACTGCTGAATGTCTCAGTGCAAGTTATTTCCTTACCATCTGAAAAATGAGCCTCAAACCTGACCAGGAAGGATCACTGAGAAGATGCCTCAATGAAATCAATGGCAGTTAGGCACCTAAAATACCTTTTGAGGGCCTCAGCCCTCCTGGAGCATTCAGAATTTGGCCTCTTTACTACAACTTACAACAGGTTTGTCAAGAAGGTGCTGATTGTAGTGGATGCTTGTCCCCACTAACTCAATTCTCATAATCCAACAAACTTTTAGATGATATTGATTTATGGTCACTACAGTCCTGGGCTGGATTAAGTCCAATGAAATAAAAGTGTAAAACTCCAGGCCCTATTACCCGTCTGCTGAGAGAACCAGACCCCATTTCAATTTTTTTTTATAATAGTTTATTCCTTTCTTGTAGAATTAGAAGTTTCAAATAAGCAAGTAAAGTTGGACCTATCTGCTTTGAATCGGTCTTACCTAGATTGTAGTCTCTGCCTGAAAGTTCAGAGTCTATATTGTGTCTCTCATATAGCACTGAGCACACTGACAATATTTAAATAAGAAATTATAATTAATAACTTTGCAATTAAACATACAAAAATGTTATCCTAAACACTGAGATCCAGATTCTGTGGTCCAGCCAAGCTGAACTCAATGCAGAACTAAAGATAGCAGGACAGGCTTTACACCAGCTCTGTGTTCACCCTGTGCTGGAGTTGGCTGGATAATTGTCATAAGGTGGTCCCCTGTCAGTTCTTTCAGCCCTTGATTACAGACTACACTACTTCATGTCTCCTTCACCACCATCATGTGTTATTCTGATGTTCCAACCAGTCCACTACTTGCAGATATTTACAGTCCCCAGGCTAGCTACTCTGCTTGCTTCTGGGGAAAGCAGTCACTCCAGCCAACTGACTCTCCCCCTCTCAGGGTTGCCTTCCTCTTCATTTATATGCTCCCATCTGCTGGGGTTGCTTCCTCCCCAATTAGCTGCCCAGATGTAGCTTTACTCAGTTAATTGATCTTCCAGTTAGGTCCCAATTAACCTATATTGGTTGGGATTTGAGTGACAGGATGCTGAGTTAGCTCCTGTTACAAAAACGCTTCAGCTGGTGGCACAACTCAGAGCAGTCTTAAAGGTGCCTAAAAGTTGTTTGGAAGCACAGCACTTTACATAACTGTGTAAGTTACACTCACTACTAGTGGCTTCTAGGAACCATGTCATTCTGGTAACCAGGAAGTTGCCAGGATACCCCCTGGCTTTCAGGGATGTCCCTCATACCATGACATGCCTCCTCATGGCACCCAGAGATTTCCCCAAAGCATGGATGGTTGAGGTGTAGCAGAGCTGAGAATCTGGTCCTGAGACTTTAATTCAAAGTGATGTTAGATAACCGCAGCAATCAGCACATAAAGTGAGAGGACACAGGTAGATGCAGTATATTACCTGGGCAGGATGAAGGATGGGAAGGCCCCAGGCAGCACAGGGTAGGTTTAAATTAGCTGCCTTTCTTTATTGGTGCCATATGCTTCTCGGGGGTATTAGTTGTTTTCACACACAGTCTCTTCCCTCAGTGTCAGCTTGCAAGGTCAGGGTCACTCTGAAGTCATTTTGTACGTAGCTCAGAATTGATCATTTGGTAAAATCAGCCACTTCTTATCCTCTCCTTTCCTTCATCCTTGCAGTCGGAACACTGGTGGGATGAGGGAGCAAGCCCTGCTGGTCAGGATAGGGAAGCAGATCTCTGGTTTGTGAGCTAGAATTCAGCTGTGCATTTACTGATGGCTGCTGTACCAGGCTGACAGTCACACAGAATAGCTCATTGTCTCAGAGAAAGACCTTTCCCATGTGTAACACTAAATATGGCAGCTGTCTCCCCTGCAACCACTAAAACTATAATAATAATCGGTAAAGACATATCATGATTTTCAGCACTACAGTTTCTGTTGGAGGAAAATGATTGCTCCTTTCCCTCAGCCAGCTGATGCTGCAGCTTTATAGGAAACCATCCATGCAGTGACCTGCTTTATTCACAGTATAATTAATTTTCTACCTATAATAAAAATTCATACTCACATATATAGATAGCACTTTTCATCTTCCAAGTGCTTTGCATATGTAAAGTATTGAATCTTAACAGGTCACATGGGAGGCAGACAAGTATTGTTATGGCAGGAGTCATCAGGTGGCACTGTTTTCACACAGTTTTAATAGTTCTTTTCCTTAGCATCAAGCAGTATACAGTCCTTGAAGAAATGCTATATTGCTTTAGGTATGTAAAGTTTCTTTTTGGGAGAGCTCTCGCAAACAGGAAGACAGTTTGCTCTTTGCTTTAATCTTTCCAACTAGACTATTCTTGAGGCAGAGTTCCTTCCTGGAAACAAAACATTTTTGTTTGGGATAAGGTTTCTGAAAGAGTTGATTGTCTGCATGCTGTTTATGACCACCTCTGTTCAAGGACTAGTGCATGTGTAGTATAAATAAGACAAGTTCACTATGAAAAAAATATGGATTCCACATCACTGATTTCTCCTCCAATGGGAAACCAATCTGCAAAGCCCTCCCATCTGCTACCTCTCAGCTAGGGTGACCAGACAGCAATTGTGAAAAATCAGGACGGGGGTGGAGGGTAATAGGAGCCTATGTAAGAAAAAGACCCCAAAATCGGGACTGTGCCTATAAAATCAGGACATCTGGTCACCGTACTCTCAGCAAAGAGATGACAGTATTATTTTCATTTTTACAAAGATAGAAACTGACAAGTGAAGAGATTTGACCAAGGCCATGCATTGGCAGAGGAGTATTAGAACTCAGGTTTTCATGGCTCCCAGTCCTGTGTTCAGACCAGTTAGGGGCTGCTGATCCTTAAATCATCCTCAGTGAGTTAGACAAATCAAATTGTTTTGTCAGAAACAAAACTTCTTCCAGACATAGGTATTTATTTTTATATTTACTCTTTTTATTCCCACCAATTGACAGGAGGCCAAGTGATGTCATGCAGGCTGTGTAAATGATGTAAACTGTGGAACCCATTGCCAGTTCAACAGAGCAGAATACTACCACTTTCACTTCTGTGTTGTCCTGAAAATCAAGAATTCAGGCAAAGTGCTTGTTTAGCAGTTTAATTTGTGTTTCTTGTTTTTTACTGCTCATTGTGAGCAACTGAACCATCACTTACATCATCGTCCAACCACCTTAGTTCTTGAGAATTATTTTAAACCTTTCCCATGAGCAAACTGGATGCCAAAAGCTTTATCATAAGAAACTTTGCAGTTCTTCAATTCCAATAGGTTATGACTTGACTGAATAAAAAAATGCTAGAGTATGAAATTAAAAAAAAAGTTTTGCAAGGATGTGTTTTGCCAAGTAAGTGACTGGACTTTGGGTTACTGGTTATTATCTGCATTGTGGTAGCACTTGAGGCACTGTTGTGCTAGGCACAACCTATAACTAAGAGGTGAAAATCTGTAACTAAATGTTGTTCTCTATCATCTAATGAGTTGAGGGGAAATGTGTGATACGGTTTACAAGTTCAGTTTAATCGTTTATCCTTTTTCTTAATCATGGCTAGTGAACTAGGACAAGTATTTGACAGGAACTTGCATTATTTAGCTTCCAAATCCTTCCTCTAGTTATCCCCTAAATGAATTGCTCAACAGATTAGAAAATGTGTAGGATCTGTATGAACCTCTTACTCACATTGGTGATCAGACATTCACACAAACAGATGCACTGACTTCAGTGGGATTCTTTCTGAGCCAGATCCTAATATCCTTATTCAGAAGGATAAGCTCCTTACCCCATGTGCGATCCTGTTGACTTCAACGGGACTGATAGTGGTGTCTGGTACTGTTCACAATGTGAGTCTGGGTATCTGTGACTGGTCCTGTGTCAGCAAGGGATCACAAACTGGTCCTTAAGCAGTTGCATCAAAACAAATGTAGCTTCCTCCATTGGGCATAGGAGAACTAGGATATGCTTAAGCAATTTGTTGAAGGAAAAGAAGCCAAGAGCCTGATCCTGCAACTAACTTCTTTTCATGCAAATGTCCCATGGAGGTCAGATCCATAATATGAAGCCAATGGGAGTTTTGCAAGTGGAGGACTTTTAGGATATGGCATAAAATTTCCAACTGCTACATAGGTTTGAACTCTTGTTGTGTGTATTATCAATAATTGCTGATGTGCTGCATGCTCTGTTAAACAATGTGTTGGGGCTAATTAGATTTGAAGCAAACATATAAGACTTTCATGGTCTTGTGTAATTCTCAGTATGTTGATAGAGCAGTAATGAAAGGCTGTTTCAGCTGACCTAATGGGATATGGAGCGTGAGTGGTCTTGTGGGTAAGGCACTGCAGTCGGATTCAGGAGATGTGGGGTCAGTTACCACCTCTGCCACCTGACTATATGCAAATCACTTATTCTCTGTGCCTCAGTTTCCCAATTCTAAAACAATGTTCTTGTCTATTTAGATGATATACTCATTAGAGCAGGGACTGTGTCTTACTGTGTGTTTTTATAGCATCTGCTACAATGGAGCTCTGATTTTAGTGCTACTGGAACACTAGCACTAACTAAAATAATTAGTTATTTTGGTTATTCACTATATCTAGCTATTTTTTTCTTCATTAAACTTAAGAATAGCATTTTATGCTTGGAAAATAATAAAATATAGTGGTTCTTCTGGAACCCAGTCTAACATATAGTCTATTTTTATTTCAACCCATTACATGCAGATTCAGGAATGTCCACAGTTCATTGTCCAAATTCCCACATCAGGCTACTTAGATAAAAGACTTTCTTTGAGATTAAAGAGTTCCATAATAAACAAATATATTTGAATACCACTGCAGAGTCATTCCACTGCCAATTCCACCAACCTATCTATAAAGAAAGTACTGCTTTCTAATGCCAAAAGAGTGAAATGCCTTTAGATTAGAATTTGAGATGCCCATTTCCCAGCATAATTGTTTAATATTTGTATTACCATAGTATGTAGTCCTAGACCAGGATCCCATTGTGCTAGGCACTCTACAACTAAGGTATGTTTTAATATAGTATCTTTTTAGCATCACAAAAGATCTTTTTGGTTCAGAAGGCCTGTGAGCTGACTTTAAAATGTATGCCCAGATAACGGGGAAAATAATAGTCACTGGAAGTGTTTTCAATACAGTACTTGGGATATTTAACTAGACCTCATGACTGAAAGTTCTTATGATCATCAAGAGATCAACATTCCAACACATTCCTAGTTGTGATCTGTTTATTAAATGTTCCCTTTTTTGGTGCTAAGTGTGAATGTTTGGAACAATACTACAGCTTAGACAACCCACTTGACCTCCCTAGTGCATTTTTAAAAAGAAGGAAAAAATGTGGATGCCACTGAAAATTATAGGGGTCTGGCTTTGGAGAAAAACAGAACTCAGGCCAACAGTAAGTCTAGGCTGGAACATATCCACAACTATAAAAGAGCAAGACTCTAACTAAAGAATCTTTTATTCAGAGAAAGAAAAGGAATTCCTTGAAAAGAGGAATGGAGCGTGGTTTTAAAAGTGTGTAAAACACGTTTCTTTCACAGAAGCCCAGCAATGTCTTAAACACAGTCCTGGCTAGTTAGTCTGTTCAATTTCATTTTTACTTTGAACATAGAAAAACGTGAGTAACACATCACAGGGGCTTAGAGTTCATAGAACTTCTTAGCTGAGGTGGAATTTGCTGACAATATTCTCTGCTAAGATTAGCAGAACAGGATTGGCTTATTATCTGGAGTTGGATTTTTGACCTGCTGTTTTTCACTGATGATATTGTATGGTTTTATAAGCTCCACTTATTTTTTTTCTACAAAGATGATACATTGATTATTCCTCTTCTCTTCAGTAATTTGGCAGCATAAAGAACATGTTTGCTTAGATGCTATCTCCTAATTGTTATTAACAATTATATCTACACTTACGTAGTACCTTAAGCTCCAGTGGTGCCAGAACATGTATATAGATATATATGGTCAAAGGCTGATGTGAAGCATGGAGGCAAGAGGCAAGGCAAACAGAGAGCACCTGGTAGAAATCTCAGTACTACCCACTTTGTGTGCGCATATGTTTGAGTGCAAGTGCTTCTATATTAGCAACCAAATACTACATTTAATGACAGATAAGATTATATCAGGACACATCTCATCCACCCAAAAACCTGAACAGCATGGAAATATGTAGTTCAGGGCAAAGACTTGTGCATTCCTTTCCCTGTTCATATTGCCTACCATACTGTAAGTAACACACTTCAACATGTCGCAAGGCTTCTACTTCCAGTGGATACCCCCAAAAAATACATACCTGTTGTGGCTTTTGCTCTTTACACAGCAATAAGAAGAAGAAAACAAATAGGCACTGCTGGGTGCATGTTATCAAGTTTACTAAATCTACAGAAACATGAGAAGACTAGCTACAGCAGAACCTCGGAATTACAAACACTAGAATTACAAAGTGATCAGTCAACCACATGCCTCATTTGGAACCAGAAGTACACAATATGGCAGAAGCAGAGCCAAAAAACAAACAAACAAAAAAAGCAAATGCAGTACTGTGTTAAATGTCAACTAAAGGGAAAGCAGCATTTTCTTTTGTATTAAGTCAATGTTCAGTTGTAAACTTTTGAAAGAATCATAACATTTTGTTCAGAGTTACAAACAACCTCCATTCCCAAGGTGTTCATAACTCTGAGGTTCTACTGTATATACATATTGCTGTTGTGGTTGGTTTCCAGAACACAGTGAGCATCCTTGGAGGGCTCACAAATGATTTAAAGGCCCAATTCCTATATGCTACAGTGTCCCAGTTTCACAAAACTTGCACTCTAATGTAAAACCCCAACTGTACTCTCATATGCTTCTGTCTGTCCCACATTCTGTGCATTTGGGAAGTTATTCTGCCTTAACACTGCTGAGGTCACTGTTGCATTAGAGTGTAAGTTTGATGAAGCTTCCTGTCTCTTCTACCCATTCCCAAACCTCCTGGCTGCTGTAAGCAGGGGAGTCTCTACTATACTACCCTTTCCCAGACCCTCTTGCTATTGCAAACCTCTGTTATACTATTGCTACTCCTGCCTCCATTTCTTGGGTCCTCTTCCCCCAGTATAGATCTCCAGTGTGCCACAACAGCAGCAGCAGCAGCGAGAAACTGATATGATTCTTGACAGTTTTGCAACTTTCTCTGTTACTGCTTGGAAAAGTTAAGAGCAGCACAGGAGGCAGTAGAACAGACTCAGGAAGACGATGCTACGTTGGTTCATATTTGGAAAATTATCTCAACAATCACAAAGGCTAGAAACTGCTTTGTATTTTTAAACAAGAGTTTACATTCTGCAGAAAGAGATGGCTTAGGCCCTCACTCACCAGTGAGAGAGAGACAGTGAATTTTTTTCAGGGCCTGAATATTCAGGGGAGCTCAGGTCTCTGTTGTTGGGCTTTATAGACATGTTTATCTACCTGGTGGGTTTTTCTGTAGCTTCACGACTCTAATTATGTGTCAGACCAAATACTGATCATATTCTCAGTTACTTTCTGGAGAAGAAGTTTGAGTGAAAAGAAGAGAGTATTAAATGCTGCGAGCCCTGAATACATGGGTCATGGCACCCCCTGAAGCTTCTCCCAGCAAAGGAGTCTAAAAGTTTCTACAGAAGCATCCCCACTTGTAATCGAAGAATATCCTCCCTCCCCTTGCCCAGTGCTACACTGACTGTGATTCCTTTGATGCAGCTCTGCTCTTAATTACCTGATAATCATCTGAACTGCAGCCTTTACAGTTCAACCTCAATCACTTACCCACTGGAAATGTTTAGGAAAGTAACTTCATCCTTCATTTGTTTCCTGAGCATTGCCCTACAGAAGCTGTGTAAGCTCTCTGAGGGCTTTGTTGGTTACAGTCCATGGCTTGCACATTGCAGAAATATAAATGTTAGGTCAAGATGCTCTGACAAGTTTTAAATCCATCCAGCTGCTGTTTCCTAAATGTGTCCCTGGAGTAGCTGCATGAAAGATGTTTACAATTAAAAAACTGAAGCAGTCAGTTAACAGCAGTAGAGAATTACTCTACCCGGCACCATCCATTAAGTCTATTTGAAAACTCATTGTCAAAAGCATGATCTCATTTAATATCAATGCCAAAGGAGCAGAAATATTTACTTTCAGTTCATCCTGTGGCTCCTGGGGTGTCTTTAAAGCACAGGCCCACCCTGGGAGATGCATAGCTCCTGCAAGGGCTCTGGGAGGCAATGTGACTGGAACATGGGAGCACGCCGTGCCTGTCCTGTGCCAAGTTTAGCAAGGTGCTGCATTCACTCCCTTCTGCCATTAGCCCGTTTCAAAGGCCAATGGAAAGAAGAGCAGGCTGATACCTTTAGTTTTTTCCCTCCTGATTTGACCTGTGAAGCCAAAAGCCCAGAGGGACAGAACGGAGCATCTAAGCTCCACTAAAGGGAAGCCAGGGCTCTAGATGCCAGCAGGGGCCTGACCTGCTCTAGTGCTGGTTGTGGGGCTAAGTGATTTTAATGGCCAGAGCTCCTCCCTTTGCTGAAGGCAAATGTCACTTCCTTAGTGACGCTCAGGTCATACCTTCTTTGTGATTGTGAAGGCTAGAATCCTCTTTTAAATCAAAAGTGAGATTATGATGTCACTGAAGGACTTTGAGAGCTGAGGTGCAAGACATGTCTTTTGTGTCTATGCCCTTATCCATCCCTGCCCCTGGCTGTATCCAAAACCCAGTGAAGCTAAGCCAAGCCCAATGGGTTTAGTAGAGCCTTTATGATCATTTTTTGAACATCTGCACAATCTGTTGTGAGGGTGGCCTCGCTTTTGGCATCTCATCATCTCATTTTGGTGTCTCAAGTGGGTGGAGCTTTGGAGAGTACCATCTGTTTGTCTCCCCCAAATTTGAGCAATGGTAGGGAAAATGTTTCATTTCCTCCCTGTGCCTTTGAAGAAACTAGCACCAGTAGCTGTGCTCCCTGATCAAAGGAAAGTGAAACTCCAGGTTCAGAGAAGCATGAGTAGAGATAGAGTGGCAGTGGCTTCGAACACTTGGTCAAAACTGCTGGATAGCTGAAAGCTCCATCCCCAAAGGTGTTGCCATTACATAGATGCTGGTTAGCTGAGGCACGGAAAAAAACTAAGACCAGCTCTGTTTGGGTGAGTGGGTGCATGAAAGCTCCCCCTCTTATGCCAAGCACTTGTATGTGTGCATAATGGGAGGGGTGCCATTCCCTCTCACTGCCGCCATGTGAATGCCTTTCCTGTTAAACACCCATTGTGTACCAGTGGCCAGGCAGATTATGGAAGTTGGACCCCATACATGTTTGCTTTTGTTTCTATATGATGAGGATTCAAACTAGCTGAAGAAGGCGTCTTCTTAGCCTTGCACTTTAGACACAGCATCACAAGAGAGAACCAAAAGAGAGGTTTCTTAGACTAGTAGTGTAACTTGCTCTTCTTATCTACCAGCAGCTAATGCTCAGTGAGATAGATGATGTACCAGCGAAAGTAGTATCCAGTATTGCCCCCTTTTAACGGCTGCTCATTGTTACTGTTTTCATGCACAAAATTCATCCCAGGATTAGAATGAAGAATATTTAAGTGTCTACAAATGTAATGCTGTTGACATCACTTGAAAGTAATGCACAAAATTGGTGCTTGTTTTTATCCTAGACCTTTTTTCTGTGCAACCATGTTTAAGTGTGGATGCATTTAAGGAACACCAGTGAGAAAAGGAGATTTATACCCTGAATTGTATTCTCTACACTTCAGAATATCCAGAGGAAGCAATCCTTCCACCCCACCACCTTTTAGCAAACAAAGAAACAAACCACAACTAAGAGTCACATTTCAAGGGCTTGAGTTTGATGGGAGCCACATCTGCGCACAAGAAGAGGATTTATCCCAAAGCTGACACTTCTGTGCCCCTGTCTACTACATACATGCTTGCAGGATCAGACCCTTAAGTCAGGGGTCTCCAACACAGTGCCCACAGGCGCCATGGCACCCATGGGGGCATCTAAATGCACCCATGTCCTGGCCAGCAGCGGAGCATCTGCCAAAATGCAGCTGAATTTCTGTGATGTTTCAGCAGTGACACCTCTCGATGATGCCACTTGCCAGCAAGTGACATCATCGAGAGGCGTTGCTGCCGAAACACCACAGAAATTCGGCGGCATTTCAGCAGATGCTCCACCGCTGCCATGGTCCTTCATCTGGTGCCTGCCAGACGAAAAGGTTGGGGACCACTGCCTTAAGTCATTAAAATTGCCAATAAGAAACAATGAGCATTCTTGCATTTATATAAGAGATAAACTTAATATGTTTTAAAGTCTTATTTGGTAATATGCAAGTAATATTAGATAAAGGCCCTGATCACAGTGGCCTGTAAGCCCACGACAGCCATATCCAAATTTGATACATCTAGGTTTTAAAACAAGGATTGCATTTACTTTTCTGAACAGGATTTATATTGTCCCTCCATTAATAACAGTTTAAAATTTAACTGATTTTGAATTGTAAATGGTTTATTAAAACCAAAACACCTGGTGTCTGTGATCTTAAACCCTACACAAACATTCTTCTCCAATTCTGTTGTTGTTTATGAGAGAGAAGTTTGAAAACAGCCTTTCAATTTTTTCCCCACTGCTTTGTACCTTGTGTTGTCACACCTGTGCAAAGTGGGTGTAACACTATCACAGGTGTGAGGGAGGGAACTTAATTTGATAGTGTTTTTACACCCACAAGGTGCAAGACAGCAGGAATCAGAGCTTTCTCATAAATCAATCAACTTCTCTCTGTAGATGTGTCCTCCTTTGATCTCTGTGTGCTATCTGCTCTTGGGAGTAAGATTCCTTTCCTTGGGCTCGCCTGGGATTTCTCCAATCAGACTCCTTTCTATGTACTGCCTGATTCCTGCCTGCGTGCTCCTTTCATCTCTGGGATAGCGCAGCAGGATGCCTGCTGCAGGGATCTCTGAGCTGCGGAGGAGATGTGCGCTCTGGGTACTGAGCGGTCTCAGGTCAGGCAGCTGCATTCATCTCCTCTGCACAGGCACACACCTCTCACCCTCTCCCTTGTAGGTCAGCAACGTTTGTTGTCAAAAGTGCAGCAGCCCATATGCAGCAGGCTGTCTGAAACTTTTTCCCAGCGCGCACAAAACCCGCCTTCCCCAGCCCAAACCCGTGCACACGTTGCCTAATAAGGCTTCTGCTAACGCCAAGGCATTAACTGACCCCACGTTTCTTGCTGTTGTGAGAGGCAGGGAAGCTTAAAACCCCCCACTTGGATGGTGCCATTGAGGAACTCTGCAGGAGAAGGAAGGGAGTTGGCTGAAGTTTCCTCCGGGTCTCTCTCTCCCCCCCTCCCCCAGGAGGCTTCCCAGAGCAACCGCGGCAGATCGCAGTGAGTAACTCCCTCTTCGCTCATTCATTCCCCGGCTCTCGCCGCTGCTCCTTTCTGAGCCACCCGCTTCTATTGCTGGCTGGGGAGAGACCTTGTAAATTGCCCGGCGCGGGCTGTTAGCCAGGGAGCAGGTTGTGCCTGAGCCGCCTTCTGCCGGGGGTAATGCTCCTCTGCCTGCAGACTCGGCCTTATGGGAAATTACTTTTGCAAACCGGGTCCGCTTCAGCAGCAGGGTCGATGCACGCGAAGGAGCCCAGCTTTCTGGCGAACTCGCTGTGCTTTCAGCCGCTAGCAAGCTGAGCCTGGGATCAGTCCCGAGCTCGCAGCTCCTTGGAAAGCTCTCGCATGTGAATGCGTGGTACTGCATGGTTTGATTTCCCTGCCTATGGAAACCAGTTTGCCCAGCGTTTTATAAAGGGGCTGTGGGAGCGGTTTCGAAAACAGACTGTGTGAAATGCACTGGCTAGGTTTAGAGCGGAGAGGAGGACGGGAGAGAATGAAAACTTTTTCCTTCTCCCAGTTCTAGCTTTGTGTGAGGGGCCGTTTGGAAACCAGTCGCGAGGTGACAGTGAGGGGGAGAGACAACAGGAAGCGACATTGCAGAGCTTGAAGCTGTTTTGCATCGCTTGGGATTTTGTTGCAAAGTCCCTGTCCACAAATGTCCTGAGCGAAGGTCAAAACTCCTCCTTGCCTAACGCACACTGCAATGCCCTTTATTTTTATATTCTCATCCTTCATACAAAGTAGCACATACTCCTCCTAGAGCCACGGTCGGATTTTGTGAATAGCTTCTTTCATACTAACTGTGTTTCAAAAGGCTGCCCTGAGCGATTTCTGTCTCAACCCGCTATTGTGTCGTTTAAGTGGCGCACTCACACGAGGGAATAAAGAGATGTGTTCAGCTGAGGTTTGAGATGCTGAGGAAGAAAGGTGTTCCGCATGGCAGGAGCTGCAGGGAAGAAGGCTCTTGTGCCAAGTTTGGGGGAGGAAGACAAACACTGGCAAATCCTCATCTGGTGTAAAACACTGTAGCTCCATTGAAATAAAAAATGCATTGAAGTCAATGGAGCAAGGGTGATTTACCCCATCTGGGATCTGTCATAGGGATGTACCCTAGTACTCAGTGGCAGTGTTAGAAAAATACACTTCATGCTCCAGCAGGCCTGGATGCCAAAACACTGATGTACAGGAATTGGACACTTGAGTAGTCCTATTGAAGTCAACAGGGACTTCTATGCATAAGTAGAGAAGCATGTACTTAAGCACTTGGAAGACTGGAGTCTTGGTTTCCCACAAAATTATTCAGACCTCTCCAGCAATGGTGTGATCGCTGAAGTCCTTTCTCTTGCAAAACTCTCATAGGAGCTGTGCATCATTTGCTCAGGATAGATCTCAGAAACTAACACATGGCTCTTTATTGGTCCTGGTCCTGTATTTTTTGGGGAAGTTTTTTTGTGGTGTTTTCTTATCAAGAGCTTTAGGGCTTCCCATGAAGTTCTGCATGAAAAGGGACTGCAGGACTGAGCCCCTATTACCAGGAATTCATTATTTTGAAAAACAGGTAGTACAGCATATCCTCTTATCAATGATTAATTAAAAAAAACACGTCTTCTGTTTGCTAGCGGCAAAGACTTGCCTAGAGCAGATTTCAGTGGGTTAGGTTATAATTACCACTGCAACTACTTTCACTCAAACACCTAAAAAAGTGTGTGCATTCAGATACATAGAAATGTTTCTTCCAAAGTATGCTTATGTACTTTGAATTTTTAAGAAGACTTTTTTTATTGTAATATTGTGGACTGTTAGGGCTTTGAGCAATACTATCACAATTACATTGAGTGCCTCACCCAGGGGTTAAATTCCATTGATCTCCTTCAGATATAATGCATAAATAGTGGTAGAAGGGAATGGGATACTTAAAATTATTAGCTTGCTGGGAGGAGGGGGAAATTACTTCTCAGCACTCTAGCTTCATGCCATAGAGTAGCACACTTGGGAATTCTTTTCCACTTAATCCTCCCACCTCCTGTCTGCACACATCTGGCCATTAGCTTGGCATCACTTCCTGGATGGACTAGCATGAAATTGACTAGCAGAGTCTGGAGATCCCTGATGCAAAAATGGGTACTTTCTCCTTCTAAGCTATCTGTTCCTTGTCTGTAAAGTGCAAATCAGGTCCCCAGACAAAGTATTCTGGCTGGGTGCAGGGAGATGCATAGGGAGGCCACAGCTACACTACGCGCGAAAATCGATTTTAGATACGCAATTTCAGCTACGAGAATAGCGTAGCTGAAATTGAATATCTAAAATCGATTTACTTACCCGTCTTCACCGCGCGGGATCGATGTGCGCGGCTCGCCATGTCGATTCCGGAACTCCGTTTGTTTTGGTGGAGTTCCGGAATCGATCTAAGCGCGCTCTGGGATCGATATATCCCGTCCAGATCAGACGCGATATATCGATCCCCGAGCAATCGATTTTAACACGCCGATACGGCGCTTAGTCTAGACGGGGTGAGAGAAATACTCCTTCCAAGGCTGAAGAGCAGTGGCAGAGTTGCTCCAAAGCCTAGAACATGCCCTCCACAGGGGAAATGGCTGGAGGATAAATGCTATATTAGGTTCCCCTTTCCCCTGCCCCTGCCCCTAAGTTATTCCAAGCAAGGAGCCCCTGCTGAGTTGGGCTAAGTGACTTGCAAGGAGATACATTCCTTCTGCAGTGGCTCCCCAAAATTTGCCCTTTTCCCCCTTGGTGGTGGAACTATGCTGGTCCCTCCATTGGGGCCCCTCTGGCCCTGAAGATAGGGGCAGATTTTGCATCTAAATGTTCAATAAATTCCCAGCCTGCAGATACATTTTCCTTCTCTGGTTTTCCCCACTGGTTGGATTATTACTGTATTTGCTAAACATACTTTGGTTTGCAGGTTTGAGATCTTTTCCCCTCCCACAGCTAGGAAACTTACAAATAACTGGTGGAGTCTAGGAGTGTCATATGAATTGGGAGAATATTTGGTCTCTTAAGCTATAGTATATTTACTAGTAATTCTCTATCACCTGACATTTTTTCAGTAATATTCAGTTTGATCCACCCCAATATTATGCTTACTGTTTCCTCCTTATCTCTATACAGGGAGAACTTTTAGAGCAGGGGTAGGCAACCTATGGCATGGGTGCCGAAGGTGGCACATGAGCTGATTTTCAGTGGCACTCACACTGCCCTGGTTGTGGCCACCGGTCCGGGGGGCTCTGTATTTTTAATTTAATTTTAAATGAAGCTTCTTAAACATTTTAAAAACCTTATTTACTTTACATACAATGATAATTTAGTTATATATTATAGAGTTAGAGAGAGAGACCTTCTTAAAAACGTTAAAATGTATTACCGGCGCACGAAACCTTAAATCAGAGTGAATAAAAACCTTCTGAAAGGTTGCCGACCCCTGTTTTAGAGCATTAGTTATCTGCATTTAAGTTTTATTGTAGAATACTCAGTCTAATCTTTCCATAATGAACTCCTGCCTCATGGAATATGAACATTCATCCCCATAGCTCAGCCCTCTATCACTTGAGCTATAGAAGTAACACCATTAGCTAGGACCAATAGTAGGCTGTTTGCCACAAGGGGATGTGATACATGCTGGGCTAGTGTGGCTTACTGTAATACTGCTCACTCCTTTCAGTGCAACTATAGCATCACAGCTAGGATATTATGTAAATGTGAGAGGCTCACTGTGGTTAATATCCTCACCCTAATCTTTATTGGCCTTGTAGGGAAATCTCAAAGGGTCTGCTGCCAAGGAAGTTTGGAACTTGGTTTTCTATTATTACAAGCATTTGATGTGTCTCCCCCTACATGTTCTTGCCCCACTATATGATGCAGGAGATGGTCTAGTAAGATTCCTCTGACTAGCCTGTGTAATGCTGAAGGTGAAAATATTCTTTAATAACACATGACTGGTTACCATTTGCTCAGGATAGGTTTCGGAAATTAACGCATGACTCTTTATTGGTTCTAGCCCTGTTTTGGGAGGAGGTTTGTCTGTTTGTGGTGGTGGGTGTGGTGTTTTGTTTTTCTTACCAAGAGCTATAGGGCTTCCTTTGGACCGAGATTCTACTGTTAAGGCAACTGAGAGCCCTAACTAAGACATGCAGGCTACATGTGCAGTGCTAGAAAGATTATACATCTACAGTTACAAATTTCTTTCTGAACCCTCCTAAAACTAATTGCAGATGCAAATGGGGTTGAGGATTTGGGGAGAGTTCCAATACCCTCAAGCTGGGAGCGATGGGATCAACAAGCAGCTAGAGCTATGATGATGCAGGCCATACAATAAATACATCTAAGATGGGTATATGCAGAGTTTTGGGCCCAGCTCATTAGAGAGATTGGGGCCAACATTTGTATTCTGAGCCCCTCTCCGCTCCATCAGTTAGCAGTTGTTCAGACTCAGGGATTTGGTTTGAGCCTTCATGTGTCTCACAGTAGAGAAGAGAGGCAAGGTGGGTGAGGTAATCTCTTTTATTGGACCAACTTCTGTTGGTGCGGGAGATGAGCTTTTGAGTTTACAGAGTGAATCTGAAGAAGAGCTCTGTGTAAGCTCGAAAGGTCGTCTCTCTCACTAACAAAAGTTAGTCCAATAAAAGATACTAACAAGGCAAGGTGAGTGAGGTAATATCCTGGGACTGACATGTCTCATAGCAGAGACGAGGCAGGAGTAATCTGTTGTGAATGTACAGGCCAAAGCCACTGGATTTAGGCCAGGGCTGGTGCAAGGATGTTTTGCGCCCTAGGCGAAATTTCCACCTTGCGCCCTCCCCCATCCCGAGCCCCCACCCTCAGGCGCCTTCCATGCGGCAGCTCCCCACCATAAGGCCCCCCCTTCGCCCCAGTTCACCTCTGCTCCGCCTCCACCCCGAGCACAGCGTTGCTACTTCACTTCTCCCGCCTCCCTGGTTTGCGGTGCCAATCAGCTTAGGTGCCGCAAGCCTGGGAGGCGGGAGAAGTGAAGCAGCCATGGCATGCTCGGGGAGGAGATGGGGCAGGGGTGAGCTGGGGCTTGGAGTTCCCCTGCGTGCTGCCTCCCACCCCCCACTTGCTGCAGGTGACCCTCCCCGCGTTCCCCTGCCTCAGCTCCCTCCGTCTAAATGCTGGCGGCGACTGGGGCGGCCAAAGATCCGGCCACCCCGGTCACTGCCAAAGAAAATGGTGCCCCCCAAATCCTAGCGCCCTAGGCGATCGCCTAGGTCACCTAAATGGTTGCACTGGCCCTGATTTAGGCTATGCCTACACTTAAGCTCGGCACCACTGTAGTGCTTCAGGGTAGCCACTTACTACAGCGGCAGGAGAGTTCTCCCATAACTGTAATTAATCCACCTCTGAGAGGTGGTAATTAGGTTGACAGAAGAATTCTTCCATCAACCTACAGCTGTCTACACTGGGGGTTAGGTTGGCTTAACTACATTGCTTAGGGGTGTGAAATGTTCAAATTGCTGAGCAACATAGCTTGGTTGATTTAATATTTTTAGTGTAGACTGGCCTCACGTCCTTTTGGTACCCAACCTCCCAGACAAATTAAGCACAACCTGTAGTGTGCAGCCTGTGGTCACACTATGGGGTCTTCTTAAATCCTGGCTTGGACTCTGCAGTCATGGATGGGACTGTTGACTACAGTAGAGAGCCTGTCTATAATAATTATCTGCACATAAATGCCTCCACAAATAGAATAAAATACTAACTGAACCCATATCAAAGATGAGAATAAAGATGTTACTTGTCTGATTAGTGAGTTGCTGAACATTAATTTCTGACTGCAAACTTGAAAGGCTGATAACTTTTTGTTCATAAAACAGGCCATAAGGTACGAATTGAGACATTTGTCTTTTAATGAGCTAAATCCAGCAGTTCTGATGCAGGCAAAACTCCCATTTAAATTAGTGGAAATTTTGCCTAATAAAGTTTTTTGTGTTCATAACTATTTATCAACTGTTTCTGCCTTTGGAGATTCTCAGGGACTGTGCGCGCTCTCTCTCTCTCAGTGATGGAGTTGCATTGATGTAAGTGAGGGTAGAATCAAGCCCCCAATAAACAATTGAGGGCCTGATTCACAGAGATTAGAAGTCAATGAGGGAGACAGCTGCAACCCTGAAAATTAAACCCTGAAATTCTGGAATAAATTTAGCTTGCACTTCTGTAGAGGGGGAGATTCTGTGAGAAACTTTCTCTCAGTGATTTATTAACTGAGGCTTTTCAGGGTTACTGGAATTTAAGATGTGAGCCTAATCTACCTTTTGTTCATCCAGCTCGCAGGATTTAAGGTTTTAAGAGGGTCTACAGAAGCTTCTCCCTCAGACTGCTTATTTAATTAAAGCATCTTTGTGCATTATTTACATCTGAAACCCCCATGTATCAGGGAATCTTCCATCTGTGAGAACAATGGTTTAGGAATAAACATCTTGAAAGGTGTCTGGTCAATGCTTCATTGTGAATAGAATCAAGGAAAAGAAATGGAAATTTGGGCCATAATTTTGAAACTTGAATGCCTACGGAGCAGCACCTGCATCTGTATTTAGATACCTATGTAGCAGTTGCTTGAGTTTCTGAGATGCTGAAGTGACTTAAATGGGAATTAGGGGCTCTCTGCATCTGTGAAAATCACAGGTGCCTAAATGTGGATTAAAGTGCATGTGCTCAGACATCCAAACTGGGGGAACTTTGGCCTTAAAGCCAGTTGTTACTGGCTTCCATGGGAATTACTCTCTGTGCTTATTCTGAAGATCAGACTCCTCATATGGTGGTACTGGTTATGCTTTAATAGTTCAGGAAATACAGTCTGGAGGCTGCAATCTTCTTCCCCCCACTTCCAGGGTAGATTTGATTTAAATCACTAGTCAGTAAGACTTCATTTAATCATGGATTTTCTACATAAAAGTGAATTCTTGTTGGTTGTTATTACCTTAATACATATACTTCACGACCCAGAGATGTAGGTTTCATTTTTAGACAGTACATACTATACATTTTTAAAGTGATTTATTTTGAAAACTTTTCAGATTAGTTTTACAACTATATCAGAAAATGAACGATTGTTTGGTTATTTCATTTACCAAAGGTAATTGAAGCAGATATTTATGAAGTAATTGGGAGGTGAACTATCTCCAATTCAATAGGTTAATCATTAATATTTAGAGGATTTTCTCACCATGCTGTATTAGGAGGAAAACATCACCAGACAGTCATTTAAATTGTTTTATTTAACTAAAACAACATTATGTATTCTGGATTTTTTTTTCTTCAACAGCAAACATATAACATAACAAAACAAGCATATGAATTTTTGAATTTAGTTAAACATTCAAGTTTTTTTAAAATCAGGTATGTTTTTGTTAAAATTGTTAACTAAAATAGTTAATGAAGTATTTAAAAAACAAAACCAAATTAAATCGTCTGTCAGCCAGGTCAACACAAGAAACTTAAAATATTGGCTTCTGCAGCTAACTCAGTCATCTTCACTTTCATTTTCCTGTCTGTTCATAATCTGGAAAAGAAAAACAAGTTTTCCTGCCTTTTCAGGTCCCAAATGACTTCTCAATTTGGAATGAATTAGTCTCAAGGAAGAAAATATTCTTTCTATAGCAGCAGAAGAAGCTACTGCAGTTAAAAGTGAGATTATCACTTCAATAGTATCTGAATCCAAGCGCTTAAGTGACTTCCACCAGTTCACTGGTGCAACTTCCTTTAAAACATCATCAGCAAACATATATTTCTTGAATGGTTCACCCTTAGTTCTGAAGTTTATTATAGTTGGCATTATGGAGGGACGATTGCTGGATGGCCATGTCATAGCCAACTCCTTTTCTTCAGCAGTTAAGGTTTGACCCTTGTACAAAGAATTGAGAATATTTGCAAGAAAATGAGCTGGAGATAGTGCTTGTGCCATTTGTTTTTGTTTTTTTTAATGCTTGTAATTTAACTCTGGCCTGGTCTATACTACCCGTTTATACTGAATTTCGCAGCATTAAACCGATTTAACCCGTCCACACAACGAAGCCCTTTATATCAATTTAAAAGGCTCTTAAAACCGATTTCTGTACTCCTTCCCGACGAGGGGAGTAGCGCTGAAATCGGTATTGCCATGTCGGATGAGGGTTAGTGTGGCCGCAATCACGGTATTGCCTCGGCGTATCCCACAGTGCACCATTTCGTGCGACTTGGACAGCAATCTGACTCAGATGCACTGCCATAGCCAGGAAGCCCCGCACTACTTTTCGTTTCACTTTCTTTGCCCAGCTTGGAGCGCTGATCAGCACAGACTGTACAGTAAACTGAATCTGATTGCTTTATGGGAGACAATCGTCTATCAGACTTCTGTTCCAGAAGACGAAATGCCAAAGCGTTTGAAAAATCTCCAGACAAGCCACAGCAGGGACTCACACAGTGCTGCGTGGCACCGTAACAGAAAGCCAAAGATCAAATGGAAGCTCAGGAGGGAGGGAGAGACTGGACTCCAGCATTCCCACAGTTCCCCGCAGTCTCGAAAAGCATTTGCATTCTTGCTGAGCTCTCATGCTGAAGTCAAAAACGTTTGTCTCGGGTTCTTCAGGTATATCTCATCACATACTCCCCCCCTCGCCTGAAGAAACAGAAAAATCATTTCTCACCTTTTTTCCATCACATTATTGTACTGCATGCGCTGTACTGTGCTGCACGCAGACGCACACCCCCCCCTTCTTCACGGTCAGACAGTTGCAAAAGGGAAAACTAGGCCTCACATCCATGATCTCCTGCTCGGCCTCGTGAGTTGTGCTGGAGGCGCCTGGGCAACAATGAATGACTCATGATCTTCCTTGCACGACGGTGCAAAGGAATTGAAAACCGTCTCTCATCATCAAACTAGGGCTGAGCGCCCCTCCCCCTTCATGTCTAATGAGAAATCTGTACGCCTGGACTATCAGCAGCTGAGCTCCTCCCCTCATTCATCTCACTAAAAAGTCAGTGTTCTTATTCTGCATTCTTAACTTCATCATACAATAGGGAGACATCTCACAAGTAGCCAGGAGTTGAGGAAGAGGGAAGCATGATGTTGTTCGCGCACCCCCTAGAATGCATCATATTTGCTGCGGGATCTCTGGGGCTCTGACTGGCGCTGTCTCTCTGGTTCTCTAGTATACTTGCCCCATAATTCTAGGCGACTGACTCTCTGTTTTAAAAATAAAAAGGATGACCTGAGGAGCGTTCCCTTTTTGTCCATGTGCCCCGGCTGACCTCAGCAAGGCCAGCCAGGACGAACCACACCAGCAGACAGTACAAAAGGACTAATAACCATCATCTCCAATTCCAATTGTAACGTGCTATTCTTAACCGTCGTCTGCTGAGTTGGCAAATGAATGCTGCTGTGTAGCACGCTACCGCGTCTGTCGCAGCATCAGTACACATATTTTACAGTGACAAAAGCTAAACGGGCTGCATGGTTGCCATGCTTATGCGTCTGCCAGGAAAAAGGGCGCAAATGTGGTGTCTGCCGATGCTATCGTGGAAAGGATTGAGTGATGCATTTACCCAGAATCACCCACAACACTGTTTTTAGCTTGTGATCTCAACCAGAATTCCAATGGCGGGGAGACTCTGGGAGCATGGATAACTACAGGTAAGCTACCCACCAGTGCAACCTCTGGAAATCGACGCTGCTCAGTACATGACGCCAGCGCCGAAATAATGTGCTCAGTGTGCCGTGTGCACCTGACTTTATACAATCCGTGTTAAAAAAACTTATGTAAAATCGGAATAATCCGTAGTGACATACCTCTGTCATTGCATATTCTCTCAAGATCTCATCAGTCCTTCCAAAATCAACAGCCGAAAAAAACATCAAAAAACGCTATTCCTGCATTTTGTCACCTCAGAAATTTCGTACTCAGCATGTGTTCAACATTTCTCTTAAGCCCAATGTTGAGAACTTTGGCTGTGACAGTGCCATCTATTTTTTCATGACTTTGTTCACAAACTTTCATCAGATTAGGCCAGTTCTTGATATAGTGCTCAAAACAGTCCACTACTGAGTTCAGTCGCATATCTTGTGGGAGAGTTAGCTTGGTTCGTCCCACTTTTTTCAGAGCAGCTGCTGCAAAGTGGTTGTTATGGAAGTATTTTGCAATTTCAGCAACATTAACCTTTATTTCTAGAACACTGAAGTCTTTGGCTAGAAGGTACATCAAATGAGCACTGCAACTGTATGTCATTAGCTTGGGAATCTCTTCAGAATAATTTCTTCTCATCGTGGATATATTTGCAGCATTGTCTGTGACAAGCTGCATACTAAACATTTGAATTTTTTTCATAGTTTGTTATACCATTTACTGCTATTTCTTTTAAGTGTTCTGCTGTGTGTGGATTTCCAGATATATCAATTGTTTCTGTAAGGAAGACATTCCCTTCTTCTGTTGTCACACAAGCACATACAACAGGATCATTGTGGACATTGCTCCACCCATCAAGACTCAGTTTAACAATTTCCCCCTCTAGACCTTTTGCACACTGCTCAGTTTCTCTTTCATACAATTTATCCAGCAATTCACCTGCAACATCTGCTCTATTGGGTGGACTGTATCCTGGTCTTTATGACTGAGCCATGTTAATGAAGTGTGGGTTCTCAATCATACGGAAAGGAGAGTTTGTTGCATAAACAAACCTGGCAATTTTTTCATCAGTTACCTCTTTTTTGTAATCTGCTGGTTCTTGTCACAAATTTATCTATGGTTGTTTCTGGATGATGGAGATTTTTTTTTTCTTTTTGCTACAGGTGATATACTGTGGTTATGTGATATACATGATGTGACTGAAACCCTATCATTGGCAGATAACGTGGGAACTATAGAAAATGATGGCGATCTTGAAGGTGGATAGTCTTCAGAATCCTGTATGTTGAAGATGGATTCTCATAAACAAAATAAGTCAATCCAGTTATTTAATTATTACCATACTGCTTATTTAGTTTTACTCATTGCATTCACTGACACTCAGATCTCCTTTAAAGGTGAAATTGTAAAAGGAAGATCTGCCTATTTCAGCTATTTATTTTTTATCACAACTGCATCTAAAATGATAGTGCCAGAGAGTAATAACTATATTTTTTTTGCTCAAACATGAGAATTCAAGAATAGTCCAGAAGGAAGACAGGCAGTCCTTAAGAAGAAAGTATGAAGTAAAAAAGTTTACCAACCTGAAGATCCTACATGTTCCTTTCATCATCTTCAACACAGCTTCCTCCTGAGAAGGAACACTTCTCATTATGTTGTTTCATTTGGGTAACCAGGCCTTGCAATTCTGTTGCGCTGTTTGCATTTTGCACACATGCTTGTCTTACCCACAGATAGAGGAACTTCATTGCAATATTCCCAAACTGGGTCTCTCTTATGGTCTGCTGCCATTTTAGGTTTTCCTTTCTAGTGAGAGAATGGTATGGTAGATCTCAAATCAATGAAGGCTACACTCAAAAACACATCAAGACTTCTGAAATATGCTGCTCAAACAGTTTCACTTTTGTTTCTACTGCCTGTTCCTCCTTTCTCACACTTCTTTTCTTTGTCCAGATCTATTCCATCGCCAATAATCTTCTATTCATTGAACTTTTGGGGTAAGGGATTCACTCTCTATACACAAATTTGCAGAAGGACAATAGGATTGAGGTCTGTCATTTCTCACTTCTATATATTTATTTATTTGTTTTAAAACCATTTTTGCTGTTAACAAGGATGTTATCTCTGGATACACAAATCCAGAGTTTGAGAACTGCAAAACTAAGCATCTCTAATGGTATCTTCTATACTGAGCACTGAGACCCATTGGGTAGCTAGAAAGGTTAACCTAAATAATCTATACAGAAGCTCCTGGAACCCTATAAGATTGGGTCCCTAATCCATGAACTATTGGCACTCATTTACAAAACTTTTTCTTAAACGTTACATGACTATATTGTCTCATACTCTAGAATTAGAATTTATAATCCCTATTCCATGATGGCTGGCCCCAGGACTCCATGGGTGGGGGGCCTGTGTGGAGCCCTGCCCCAGGCCTCCGTGGGAGGGGGGAGTGACCCAAAACATCCGGGGTAGTGGGGGACAGGCCACTTCCTGCGGGAAGCGGAGTGACCCGGCCCCAGCCTGCTCTGCTCCCCTGGCTCCCAGCCCCCCAAGCCTGGGAGCCAGGGGAGCAGAGCAGGCTGAGGCTGGGTCACTCCATTTCCTGCAGGAAGTAGTCAGTGCCTCGCCCCCCCACCCCACGGAGACCTGGAGCCACAGCCTGCTCTGCTTCCCTGGCTCCCAGGCTTAGGGGGAGGAGGAAGGGGGCATGGCTGGGAGCCAGGGGAGCAGAGCAGGCTGAGGCTGGGTCACTCCATTTCCTGCAGGAAGTAGTCAGTGCCTCGCCCCCCCACCCCACGGAGACCTGGAGCCACAGCCTGCTCTGCTTCCCTGGCTCCCAGGCTTAGGGGGAGGAGGAAGGGGGCATGGCTGGGAGCCAGGGGAGCAGACCAGGCTGGGGCTGGGTCACTCCACTTACCATGTGGTGAGTGCAGGGTTAGGCCTGGCTGCAGTCTTCAGCAGAGTGGGGGCAGGGCTGGGGTGGAGCAGGGGCAGGAAGAGCCGGGAAGCCCCCCTGCGGCAACTCCTAGCCCTGTGGCCCCCTTGCCCCGGCAGCTCTCCTCCCCCCACCCTGCCTGGGCAGCCCCCACTGCGGCAGTTCCCTGCCCCAGCTCACCTCCGCTCTGCCTTCTCCCCTGAGTATGCCAGTGCTGCTCCACTTCTACCGCTTCCCTGGCTTGCGGCATCAATTAGCTATTTGGCGTGGCAAGCTGGGAGGGGAGGAGAATTAGAGCAGGGGCGGTGTGCTCACGGGAGAAGACGGAGTGGAGTGAGCTGGGGCGGGAAGGGGTTCCCCTGCACACTCCTCCCAGTTACTTGCTGGCGGCAGGCCTCCCCGTGCCTCCCTGCCCCAGCTCACCTCCACTCCACCACCTCCCCGAGCGTGCTTTTTGGCACCCCCAACCACTTGGCGCCCTAGGCAGCTGCCCTAGTTTGCCTACTGGTTGGTATAATGCCCTAACAGGAAACTATTTAGCATAACAATGGAGGTGTCGTCATTGATGATGATGGAGGAAACAGAACTCATATAGCATATGTATTTATTTTTTTCTCATAAAGCTAGTAAACTGTAAAGAAGATATCCGTTCCTGTCCATTATCTGTTATTCTGTGACAAACAAAACTAATTATGTAGCTTTTCAATGCTTTTTGCTTGTTGGTTAGTTTTATTACATGGGGAAACACTCCAGTATATAAAGACTGGGGAGATACAGATTTTAATAGCTGATGCATTAGATCTTTGTCAAACACTTCTAGTTGTTTTTTGCTCCATCTATGTTACAGAGAAGGTTTTACAACAAACCAAGAAGCAAAAATAATCAACTTCCCTCCAAGGCTCCAAATTTAAGTTATGAAGCTAAACACAAGCCCAGGACAAAGATTTCATCGTCTTAAAGAGGAACTGTTATATGCTATCTTTTCCTGACAGGTTCTGTTTTATCCCACAAGACTGGAAATACAGCTTTGCTGATTTTTTTGATGAGGTATGTAACTTCCTGTCCTCTAAGAGAGGTTCGGCTATGTTTGACCAGAATGAAGTGGTTCAAGATGATTGAGTGGACTGAAAATTTCTGTTTTCCTATAATGTTAGGATTTCTGGATGTCTTTATTGATGTCTGTAGTTTATTCATTTTTTTAAAAAAAAAGCTCTTCCACCAATATGGAACCATTCAGTGTTTTTTTTTTCCTCTCTCCAAATAACTATAATTTAGTTTGGCCTAAGCTATTGTATTTCCTTTCATTGCGACCTCTCCCCCTCCACGTTGGCCTTCCATAAACTTGCCCATTTTCTTAGTCTATAATAAAATGAGTTAAACAAAAATTGAATGCAGAGGCTGCATGTGAAAAAAACCCAACCCATGTTTTTGAAAATGTGTAGTTATGCACACTTATCATTAAACTCTCTCTGAGACAGTGGCCAGAGTGGGAAATTACTCTGTCTGTAGAAGAACATTAATCTGCATACTCCTGTGGTAAATCATGTGGCAAACTTTTTAGATTGATTGTCAGGAGGTCTCTCTGAAACCTTGAAGGATTTTGTCAAAAGCTCGGTTGACATCATGAAAAGCTGATGCCTAACAAAGAAATAGATTGACCTGTAGCATTTGGTATTGCAGTCTGGCTCACCTACCAGTATTGCAATCTAGGTCACCAATATCTTTCAGTGTATTTCTTTTAGTCTATCTTTAGTAGTAATCTGGATCGCTGCTGCGTAGGAGAATTGCTTGTTTTGCTAATATGAGTGGACTGTCCTTCCCACAGGAAACCAGGTAAAGATCAAAGGAGTATTTGATTGCCATGCAGTAAAAGTGCGTGATGCTGTCACTGATTAGTATTGTAATACTATGTGAAAGCCATTGTTTTTAACAATATGAATAAATTTCTGTGTAATGCTGTTCAGGGAAACTCAAAATATTGCGCACATTCCTCTCTCCCCACACACACACACACACACAGAGTATATAATATATATTTTGCATTTATGTGGCACGTTCCATTGCAGGATCTCTTAAGACTTTACAAATTAATTAATTCGTGCTATAACACTCTGAGAAGCAGGTGGGCCTTGTTATTTCAATTTTATGGAAGTGCAGAGCCAGAAAGTGGTTTCCCTATGCTTACACAAGAAATCTCTGGACATAGCTACAAATAGAACACTGGTGTTCCTGATAAACATTCCTGTGCAGTAACCACAAGACCATCCTTCCTCCATAAAGAAATGTGCTTATATCAAACAGGAAACTAGTGTTAAGCAGAAGCCATATAGAAGTATTTGTCCTAGACAGACACACAGGGAAGATGAACTTGTGTTGGGTGAAGACATTCAACATGAATTGTGGTTCAAGTGATCTGCTAAATGAAATAAGTTTAAACAGATGATGATGTTGCTTAGCCAATTCCAGTTAGTGTTAACCAACGACCATGCACTAAGCAAATAACCTGTTCAACAGTGTACAATTAGTAGTTGCTACTAGTTTTTTATTAGCCTGGCATTTTGTAAACTTCTCTGGAAACTTTCCTTGGCTGACATTGCTCTGTTCCTAGTCTTGTTTTCCAGACTCTTTTGATGTCTCAGAACAGATATTAGCAGGATTCAGATCAGTGTTCGTAAACTTTCTCTAATGCTTTTGACAGCTTTTCATGTTCATGAACTCTTCATGATTCTGCAGCTCAGCCTCTTAAACAAGCTGTTGAGGGGACTAGGAAGACTTACTCTGCTAGTAATAAGCATCCCTTTTGTGGTGCTGGAAAAACCATATTTATCACATCGGAATACCAGAAAATAAAAGTATTGTGCATAACCGTTTCACCTTGTCTATTGAGTTGCAAACTCTTTTGCCCTGGGACTATCGGGTAATCTGTGTTTGTACAGTGCCCAGAACAATGGGACACTATTTTCATTTGGTCCTTAGGCACTTTGGCAGTAAATATAATTAATAATAGTATCTCAGTGAGGCTGGTGATATTTCCTGTCTGAGTCAATCCTAGCCAGTAAATAAGGAATTACTGATGAAGAAACTGAGGCAGAGAGAGGTAAAGCAATTGAATGTAAAGGAGAGTCAGCGATAGAACTTGGAACCGGCAAATCCTTTTCCCAAGGTCTATTGCTTGCTAACCATTAGACAGCACTCCCTCAGTAGGAGCAATCGACCTAAAGTGGGAACGAGAATTAGGGATACAGAAATCTGGATGTAAGATAATAGAAAACACCAGGCTACACAGTGAGAAATACTTGCTATATTTTTATTATAGAGGAGGACTAATACTCGATTGTTCAATATCTTTCGGTGCAGAATTGGGTAGAAATATCCTGTTCGCCTAAGGATAAAAGCCAATATTGAATAAAAAGTATTCCTGGGGCATGAGGGCAGCCCAGCAGACAAAAAGTCCCTGTAGTTTTATCAAACAGCAAATTTCTGGTGAGTTTAGTTGCCATGGAAAATATTGTGTAAATTATACCTCCCCCATCTTCCCCCCCACTGGACCACCCTATATTAGCTCATGCTATAAAGATCTATGCTGTATTGCTGAATGTCTAGGTTTCAAACCCTGCTGCCAATCTGCTTGGACTATGGGGTTGTCACGACTGGACATGTTCTCTCTGTGTAGTTAGACCTTCACAGATTCCTTCAGTTTGACCTTTGTGGGGACAGACTTCTGAGAGTCAATGGAATACTTTACTGCCTGAACAGCTTAGTAACAAAGTGGAGCTGTAGGCTGAAAAAATGAAAGTGAAATTGTCCAGACTGGTTTCATCATTCAACCTGATTGAAATGCATTAATTGTGAGAGACTAGATCTTTAAAATAAACTTTCAGTTCTAGTTTGTTAGCGAGAACATGGGAGCAGGGGCTGGAAATCATCCCCTCCTGCATTAGAAACTTGTGAGGGGGAAACAACATAGAATTTCTTAACTCCTTTTTTTTTCATCAGAGAGTAGGGTTTAAGCCATCTGCTCTGCAGGAGCATGGGGGCCTCACACCCACTGCTGTTAACCCCTCAAGATCCTTGCTGTTCTTGGGGATTAACCTGAGACCTTGTGTCTTCCCACTAGCTCTGAGGCTCCTTGGATTGCTGAAGAATCTGTCAGAGGCGGCTGTCCCTTTAAGGCAGGATTTAGAGAGCTTAAAGTGGAAGGGCTTCTTACAGGGACTGTCCAACCTCTTGTGCAGCTTACCCATAGGATTTTGTGGCACTTGTCTCTTTGTGTTGCAGTAGCTCCAAGAGGCCCCAGTCAGGGATCAGGGCTCCATTGTGCTGAGTACGGTATGCACATGTAAGAAAAAGATGGTCCCTGTTCCATATATCTGACAGTTCTAGTGTACGAGGTGAGGCAACTGGTGGAAACAACAAGCAAATGGGGACAGAGGGGAGGGAGTGTAAAAGTGGAATGATCATGTTCGTAAAATCAGCAGTAAGAGGTGAATCCTTCTTAACCTTACTTCAGCACTCCCTCTCCTAGCCCATGACCTTCAGATGTGCAGATCCAGGAACTTGCTGAAAGCTCTCCACATGGTTCCAGGAATGGGTCAGGGGAGGCATCCTGAGCTTTCCTGTCATGTGAGTGATCTTCCACAGGTGGCTCTGAGGGAAAGATTAGGTTCTCTTGGTGTCACTGTAATCCTATGGATGAGGAAACTAAGGCACAGAGAGGTAAACGAGATGCCCAGGTTACATAGCCATTAGTTGAACAACTGGGGCAGGACACAAGGCTTCCATTCTCCTGAATAAAAACCAGTGGTCTAATCCTGGAAATCTTATTGTGCTCACTGGCTTCTACGGGACTGCTTGAGTGAGAAAGTGCCTGTAAAGTGAGCAGGCTGTAAAGAGCTTTTGTCTACTTTCCATATGCCAGTATGGATGTACGGCAAAAGAGTACAGTAAATATATACAGCCCAGTTGGTCAGACTTCAGTTGTCTAATCTATTTGTTTTGGTTGTTTATGCTCTTGATGATGTACTAGTTAACTTTAGTCTAAACGGAGAGGGTTGTTTTTTTTTTTAATCTGAATAATTTTGTAGAGTTCCAACTGGAATATTTTTAGCATTGCAGTATAATAAATCTGATAACTTTTCTGTATTCCATTGTTGTATGCGGTGTAGCCATGTTGGTCCCAAGATAGTTGAGACACAAAGTAAGTGAGGTAATATCATTTATTGGACCAATTTGTGTCTTAACAGAAGTTGGTCCAGTAAAAAGATATTACTTCACCAACCTTGTGTCTCTACTGATGAAAAGTGCTATATAAATTTAGTCTCGAAAATGCTTTTCAGTGACCGTCAGTATCATTACAAATTTACAGAGGTGGAAACTGACTTGCCTGTGATCATAGCATAGGGTAAAGTGACTTGCCTGTGATCATAGCAAGGAATAGAACCCAGACATCCTTAGTACCAGTCCCGTGCTCTGTCCACGAGACCACACTGCCTCCAATAACAATCTCAATTGACTGCAGAATGTTTTTTGTTTTGTTATAACTTTAGCTTGTTCTGTGTAGAGACATGCCTTTTAGTAGGAAATACTAATTCCTGCGGATGGTCCCTTATGAATTTCAGTATTGCATTGTCTGTAACAAGTAAGCCAAGGTCACTGTCAAATGTTAATATGTTGCTATTCTGATTCTATTCCACTTTGCAAGTCACTTTTGCTTTCAGCTGGCTTCTTTTTTCAGTTCAGTTAGCTATGGGTATGAGTGTGCTGTATGTCCTGGAGGTTGCTATGGTAATACTGTAGCAAGCCCTGTGTTGCTATTTAACATGCAAATAGAACCTGTGCTAGAATGGCTACCTTTCTGGGAGAGTGGCAAAAAATATAACAACATAGCCTTGGGGATGAGGGAGGGAGGGAGGCAGACAAGCAAAGAAATGTGCTGGGATTGGGTTTTCTCTGAAGGAGACTATAATTAGGTCTTATTTCTGTAGCGCTTTTTGTTGTCCAGGAATCCTAGGATGTAGGCGGGAAAATAGGGGGGGACAATCATACTTAGACTGTGTCTAAACACAAAATAACATTGATGTAGTTGAAACAGTATAAAACCCCTGAGTGGACAGACTTAACTTACATACAAGGAAGGCTTATACCACTGTAGTTTAGTTTAAGTTGATTCCTTACTGAATTCAGCTAAATCAATATGAGTAACATTTAAAGCAATTTAAACCTGTGCATGCCCCTGTGTGGACAGTCTTAATTAAAAACACATCTTGAGTTTAACCAGTGCAACTTTAGAGGTAATGTAGGCAAACCCCCAGTCAACTGTGTATTCATTCCAATAACCAGTATTTGACTAAAAAATATCTTCCAGAAAGAAGGCATCCTGTCTTGATTTGAAGACCTCAAGATACCAAGAATCCACCACTTCCCTGGATACTTTGGTCCAAACCTTCAATTACACTTTAAAGTTTTTTTTTTTTTAAATAATCCTTATTTCTATTTTGAATTTGTGTGGACTTAACCTCCAGGCATTGGTTCTTGTCCTGACTTTCTCTTTTAGACGGGAGTCCTTTAGTACCTGATATTTTCTTCCTGTGAAGGTGCTTATACACTGTAATCAAGTCACCTCTCAACCTTCTTGATAAGCTACATGAACTGACCTCTTAAACCATCTTAAATGTAAGATGCTTCACCACCCAGCTCTCTCATCATTTTTGTGGCCTTTTGCACCCTCTCCAAATGTTCAACATCCTTTGAAGGGATTAAATGAACCTCTCAAGAGTCAAGCCCAAAGTTCATTTCCTTCCCCGCCCCCCGAACTCTTGTGTGATAGCAGTTACATTTGCTGAGGGGATGCAGTAAATAGGTTTGCTATGGTCTTATTGTCAAATGGACTGTAATGCTGGTTATACTAGGTGATTCTCTGAAAAGGTGAATTCAACCCAAAAACTGGAAGAAAAATGTTGATGCTGGATGTTTTCTGTGTCATTAAAAAAATAAATTAGGCTCATGGGGTTGATCCTGATTGTACGTTGTTTCCCCTTCCAGTCTGTAAACATGCTTGTAGTCATTGACCCCTAATGATGATCTGGTTAATGTGTTGGGTTATGCTTATACATTGTGGTGATATTGTTTCCATCTAGCTCCTGGCAGGCAGATTGGCAACGAGTCAGTCTTTGTGGCGAGGGGGCCAGATTTATATGGAGCAAATCAGCACCAGTCAGAGAGTCACCCTGGCAGAAAAAGAGTAGCCTTGTAGTAAACTCGGTTATATAGATTTGTGGAGTGGAATATGGTAAAACACCATTTCTGTATTGTTAATGGACACTGATTTTTTTTTTCTTTAAAACCAAGGTATAATACCCAGGGACAGCTCCAGGCACAAGCGCTCCAAGCGTGTGCCTGGAGCAGCAAGCCTTGGGGAGCAGCCTGCCAGTCGCCATGAGCGCAGCAGTCAGGCTGCCTTTGGTGGCATGCTAGTGGGAGGTCCACCGGTCTTGTGGTTTCAGCGGCAATTCGGCGGTGGGTACGCCGAAGGTGCGGGACCGTGGGACCTCCCACAGGCATGCTGCCGAAAACCGCCTGACTGCCGTGCTTGGGGTGGCAAAATACATTGAGCCACCCCGATAATACCTTCATTTTTCGGGCACGTGAAATGCATGTGGTAATCCCAGAACATTAATACAGTACCGTACTACATCATTCAGGGCATTTAATTCAGTTGGCACCTCTGGCAGCAACTGTGATGAGAGATCCTTGGGGGACTATATTTTTATTCTTCTAGCCTTTCCTGGGGTTATGTTTTAATCAAACTCAATTAGTTGGGGTCAACAGAGGAATTACTGGGTGAAGCATAATGGCCTGTGATATAGAGGAGGACAGACTAGATGATCTAAAGATCCCTTCTGGCCTTAAATGCTATGAATCTGTGACATCAAGTCTGGTGCCCTATCCACTTGGCAACACTGTCCAGGAATCATTCCGTAGTGAGAGCAGTGTGTAGCTTGCATGAGTGGTCATGTGTGTAATCTGTTCCGTTTAACCCATAGAGATGGTCAGAGAGAGCCTATGGACAGCCCTGTGCTTCTTCCTATTACAAATACAGGGAGCTCTGCCTTATCTCCCTCTCCCTGGCCTGGGCAATGTTGCTCCTCCTCTGCTATGTCTGAAGTGGGGACTGTGGGCCTGCTTGGGGACATAGGATCTGGAAGCAGCTCTTCTTCTCTTTGAGAGACAAGATGGATAATATATTTTATTGGACCAATTTTTGCTGGTGAAAGAGACAAGCTGAAGAAAAGTCCTGTGTAATCTAGAAAGCTTGTCTCTCACACAACAGAAGTTGGTTCAATAAAAGAGATTCCCTCCCCCACCTTGTCTATTTAATATCTTGGGACCAATACGGCTACAACAACACTAAACAACTCCTCTTCCATTGTCATCCTTCATCCTCCCTCCCTGCATTCTCTCACCACAGGATAATGTGGCACTGACTTCAAGATCCATCATGACATCAGTAGAAGTGGTGACCTGCCTGTGACAGGGTGGTCTGCCCCTTTAAGGCCCAGGAGGCCTGGGGTGGGGCAGGCCAGCCCCATCCAGTTACTCACTCCTTGACACACTTGGACCCTTTCTTAAGAAGAATACTGTCCTACTGCTGGGCTTTTATTGGGGAGGAGTGTGGACCAACTGCTTCTCTCTAAGGGCTAAGAGCCTTTGTAGAGGGTTGCCTGAGGAAGAGACCCAGGCAAAAACAGAGAGTCTCCACTGAAAGACCTGAGGGAAAACAGGTCCGGCTGCTAGGTCTCTTGTGGGATGGCCCTGGGCAAGGAGCCCAAGTGAGCATAGGGCTAGAGGCCGGTGAGAGGGCCAGGGTGTGCCTGGGGCTATTGTGGACTCATGGAACTAAGAGAGAGGCAAAGGGGATTCTTTACAGACCCTCGTGAGACAGCTGGAGAGAACCCCTGGCATCAAGGGAATAAGGAATGTGGTGTGCCCTAATACAGGGGAGGGAAAAAATATTGACAGGCCTGAGTGTAAGCCCTGTGGACATTAGTACCCTGGAAGGGGTTGGGGCTAACTGAGACTTAGGCTTGGTCTACACTAACAAGTGTAGACAAGCCCTTAGCCAGAGATCTCAGTCACTGAAGCATCCCAGAAGGCACTGGTAGCTGGGGTGAGTCGCAGAAGAACAAGGGAAAACTGAGGCCAATCTGCTGCAATACCTCATTCTGTCTCGAGGGGGTGCTGTGGGACAATGAGTCTTGTTACATTCCCTTGAATAGGTTGATCTAATTAAATCTCTAAAGGGACAGTGGTGACAAGCCCTTGAAGAGAGAAGATGTAAAATCACTTGCCTTCTAGAGAACTGCTGACAGGTGTTGACCTTTAAATGAACCATTTCTCTTCCTAAAACTGCTTCCTCTGCTTCTGTCAAATGTTGATGTCTAGTCTGGCATTAATCGCTGTATTACAGACCAATGGAGACTAGGGGCTTTGGAGGAGGAGGGTGTAGTAAAGGGGTCCACTGTCAGTTAAGAGATGTCATATTTTGAAAGATTATGTCTCCATACTTTTAAAAAAGGCACAAGACTGTACTGTCTGACTAATTCTTGATGCAGTGTGTTTTTAGTGGCGGCGAGGGAGATATGGAATGGTTATAGAAAAAAATGCTTTGGTCACAACTTGAATCTTTTAATAGCAAGTTTTGCTGTGAGGAAGCTCTGAGGCTGTGGTGGTTCTTGGCCAGCTAGTGCTATAAATTTGTGTGATTTTTAGAGAGAACTCAATAATAATGTTGTTTTGAGGTTGGGATTTCTTACAGCAAATGTGGTTTCTATTGCAGTATCTCACCTCTATTCAAGGACCTGGCACCATATTCTTCTACTTCATAAGCCAGCTCAGCTCTCACTCAGAAAACCCTCACTCCTTGGAGACCATATTGTCAATGCTCCCATTCCCTTCTAGCCCAAGACCTACAGGCTTCCATCTCTTTCAGGATATGCCACTTCCATGCCCGTGTGTGCTATTGCCATTGTCTCTGCAGCATTCTTTGCCAGTGTAAATGCTTTAAAAATGAGGAGCAACATTTGTTAGAAAGAAAAGGAGCAAATCAACCCTGTTCCCAGGGTTATAAAACAACTTAATTCCTGGTGGAACTCCATTGACTTCAGAGGAGTTCTGGCCCATTGTTTCATTGCTGTAACTAATGGCAACTCTCGAGCCTTTAATCCCTAGGGAAAGGCACACTAGAACCCTTTAGTGAGAAGGCTCTTGAGGGAAAATTTTTCCCAAATCCATCTTGCTCATGTAAATGTGTTTTGAGGACCCACATCAGTTTATAGAGTACAAGAGAGCATGAATATCTACACTGTGGAGCAAGCCTGGATCATTAGATTGAGCTGATCACCCTAACCTGTGGGAAAATCCTGTAGTAGTGTTAGAGTCTAATATCCTCCATGGAGGAGAAAGGATGGTGTTGAATATTACATATTTAATACTATAGCTGTTGGAGGGGAAAAAAGCAAAGGAATTTTGGCTTGATCCACCTAAGCCCAGGAAATCCAAGTTAAGGCTAACATTCCATACTTAATTCTTACAGTTGTGGACAAGAAAGGGGAAAGGGAGCAAGTTCAGTGGTATGAGGATAAAGGCAGAGGGCCCAGATCCGCCCTCAGAAATGTAAGCACAATATTTAATTTTAAAGGAAACTGCACAGCTCAATTTGAGGGCGAAATGGAGCCTCAGAAATATCTGTTTTCAGTTGGAATCTCCAGTGTCTTGATTTAACCCAGATCTTTTGTTGTTCAGACTAGTTTCTTTGAATGTAATTATCTTAATAAGGGATGGGAAATAAACAAGGCTGCAATTGGCAAGATCTTTCTTGAGGGATGTTTGTAACAAGAAATAAAATTTGCTAATAAAAGTGTAAACGGGGAAACTCCCCAAATTGGGCTTCAACCTAACACCCCTAGGTTTAGAACCTGGCCTTCCCAAAGGCATTCTCCCAAGCAGCCTTTCATATAGCTCTGCCCATGAGACACACAACAAGGGAGAAGCTGAGCTGGCATTAAGCCTTTGTACACCTGACAGTTCTCCTCATGTTCATCCTCGCACACGCTGAGCTGTGGCAAGAAACCAAAGAGGAACTCTACTAGCTGGCCCTGGATAGCCGTAATTATGCACCTCTTGAATACTTGGAAATAAGTGTGGTGTTCATGCTCTCACTGTTGAGAAACCTGTTGTGCAGAGCAGTAGTTTATGGAAATGACTTGGAGCGATGGATGTTGAATCTTCATTTGATAAATTGGGGGAGAATAAATTGTCTGCAGTTTATTTTTCATAGCACCTAGAAACCCTAAATTCCCCCCCTTATTGCACCAAAGAAGAAACTGGGAAGGAGGTATGTTGTTTGTTCTGTAGTTCTTGATCTCTTTGTGAATTTTTTTTTCAGAAATTCCTATGTCTCACTGAATGTCGGTGGGACTTGGGCTCCTCCAGTAGCTTAACTACTTCTGAACATTTTCCCCTGTGTGTTGGGTCAGAACTAGTCTGTTTGTATGATACTTCTCCCCAGATAAGTGCTATCTTAGGAGCTCCCAATTCTGCAGACTCTTGAGCATGTGCTTATTTTTAGTGAGACAAGGTGGGTGAGTTAGTATTTTTTTTATTGGACCTGTGTCTGTTGGTGGAAGAAACAAGCTTATAAGTCACTTGAAAGCTTGTCTCTTTCACCAATAGAAGTTGGTCCAATAAAAGATATTACCTTGTGCACCTGTTCTCTCTCTCTCTCGTATCCTGGGACCATGGCTACAACCACACTGCAAACAACTTGTGTAACGTCATTTTGCACCATAGAGCTCAATAGGAGTTTTGCAGCTGACTGCAATAGGAGCACAGTTTTGTGTGTGTGTGTGAGAGAGAGTGAGAGTAAGTAACCGCTTTGAACTCAATAGGGCTACTGGTGTGCATGACTGTTTGCAGGCTGAGGCTCCTAGTGGTTAGGCCAGGGTGACTTGGAGTCTAGACTCGCTTTTAGTCTTGCATCCACCACTGTCTTGCTGCATGACCTCAGACAAGTCCCTTAACCCTTCTGTTCCTTGGTAAACCAGTATAATCTGTAAAAGGGGCATAAGATATTTACCTGCCTCTGAGAATGTGATTGTTTAAATGTTAAAGCTTGCAACAGCATTTCAAAAGCACTATATAAGTGCAACCCCAACAAATAAACAAACTTGTATTTAAACAGTATCTGGAAAAGGAACTACAGCTCTACCTTGATATAACGCTGTCCTTGGGAGCCAAAAAATCTTACCATATTATATTGAACTTGCTTTGATCCACCGGAGTGTGCAGCCCTCTGCCACCCCCCCGGAGCACTGCTTTACCGTGTTCTATCCAAATTCGTGTTTATATCAGGTGGCGTTATAATAAGGTAGAGGTGTACTTTGCTTCGTAAAAGCCTGTCCTGTTTCGTTGTTGAAAAACAAACTGAATCTGTGAAACATATATTTCCTTTTGAGGGCTACGTCTTGAGTTCTTTCACACTCAGCTTAGCTGAAGCTCAGAAGTAATTGGCAGATATTTCTCTTTTTATTCCTCTTTCTCTCTCTCCTCTTTCTCTCCCCCCCCCCCTGCATGCCCCACCCCACAGGATCGCTGTTCTCCAAGCCAAAGTGAAACTGATACGGATGTTCTAATAATGTCTGAGGTGGGGAAGGAGCATTTGGTCAGCTAATCATTATTATCCCTGAGGTGTTTAACATGACACACCTTAGAACACACAAAATCCAAACCAGCCAATCGCACTCCCCCAGCTCTGAAACCTTTCTGGAAAAGTGCCAGACGCTCCATGAAATCAGCTAGGCACTTTGCTATTTACATGGAATGTGCTCTGATTCTATGGCACTAGGCAGCCATGTAAAACCCTAGATAGCTCAATATTACAGTTTGGCTCATCTCCATTTAGACGTAGGAGGAGTATGATTACAGCCCATGGTTTATCAGCTAGTAGTAAGTGCCATGGGGTCCGTAGCTATCCCTTGATGATCTCCTCTGATGGGTTAATTCTGAAATTGTATCTAGTGCAAGTGCAGAACTATTCTATCCATTAACTCTGTTTATCACATTTGGGTGCAATCGTTTGTACAATACCAGGGCATTGCAGGGCAGAGTTACCCTTTTCCACTTCCACTTATAAACAAATCCCTAAGGAAGGAAAAATGATAGGAACTTTGATACTCAAAGATCTGCAACTACAGAATTTTGTGGGCATCTGGAGTTGATAGCAAACTGGGTTACAAAGAAGCCTATGCAACCCTCTATGTATAACCTAGGAATCTTCCTGAGAGAGGTATGAGCACGTGATGCAGATATGAGAAGATGAATTTTTAGCAATTGAGTGGAAAACAAAAAGGCAGGCTGCTGAATGAGTGGAATTTGCATTAAAAACAATTTGAGTGTTTTATACTTTACATAGTCTGCTTGGTAATACATACTGTCTTAAAGATCATTAGCTAGAAACTGAAGAGGTGAAACAAACAGGCTTGTTTGTGTCAGGCATTGGTAGTGGGGGAGAGAATCTTTTGAAGAGTGGGGTGGGGAGTTTAAAAAGACTAACCCCAACAGAATCTTAGATTAGTTGAGGTTCAGTGAATGGCTTTGTTGAAAATTCAGGGAGAGAATTTAAATAGGGAAGAGCTGATAAGGTGCAGGGCATCACAGATGTGTTTCCATAGTGATATTGTTCAAACAGAGGCTTAAAAGAACATGAATACCATCTCTGTTGAATTCTATAAGCAATACCAATCTTCCAGTGGGGAATACCAGTCATTGTATTGTGTGGTGATTTTCCCCTCTAGATTTGGGAGAGGGGGAGGAAATGGGGTTGTGGGTAGACAAAGTGTTGGCTTGAATGGCTACACTTTTCCCCTCAAGCCACTAAGTTCATTCGTTCGTTCGTTCTTTTTGATTGGCATAGATTTCTTAAGGAATATCCATATAATATGTAATAAAGTTGTTTTGCGCGCGCTCTCTCTCTCTCTCTATATATTTACACACGCTCTTGCTATAGCTATAGTTATCCCTGTATCTGAAAACTTGGGAGTATGATTCAAGAAGGGGTCCTTATTTTGCTTCTTATCAATATTCCTCACTAGTTGCATCCTTTCATCAAATGCAAGGGAAAACTCATTGTAAAGTAGCCTGGATGTAATTGTAACTTTTTACCTTTCCACTCCACATGGCCCTCAATCCCAAAACACAACATATCTGATGGAAAATCCAACAGTAGCTTCTTTTTCTTCATATAAAGGTCCTGATGCTCTCCCATTGATTTCCCTGGGAACAGGCCCTTAGCACATAGCTGTTTCAAGTTACAAACATTGGTTTTTTTCCTTGTAAAAAACTGCAGTACTGCAGATTTCCTTTCCATCACAAAGTAAGCTCTGAAAATAATCATAAAACCATTAGTTATAACTTACATCCTGCATATTTTGAGATGAAAAGCATACCAGTCATGTCTGTCTGTCTAAATTATAATTTAAAAATTATTAAAAAGACTATAGCTGGTTTTGGATACACTTGCACTTTTTTTATAACAGGGTGAATAAGCAACCTACCAAGAAGGGAGTTCAGTTTAGTCATGGGGAATTGGGTATGTGTGGAAACACTGTCCACTTCCTCTTTAAAGGACTTACTTAAACTGCAGTGCTTAAAAAGACTGGAGTAGCATTCACACCCATGTGGAATTTGTCAGGGTTAGAAACTCTCCACTAGGGTGACCAGATGTTAAGGGGAAAATAATGGGACTGCCGCAGAGGGGAGTGGTTTTTTTACACTCACCCCTCTGGGAGTTCGGCTGCAATTCGGTGGAGAGCCCTTAAGTCACAGACAGTCTTCAGTGGTATTTCAGCAAGAGGTGTTTCTGTCTTTGGCGGCAAGGTTTATTACCTGCTGCCGAAATACCGCCGAAGACCTGGAAACAAAATATCAGGACAAATGGTGTCCCGACCGTACTCTGGTCAGAACGCAAGACAAACTCCTCAAAATCGGGACAGTCCCTTTTATCGGGACGTCTGGTTACCCTACTCCCCACTATAATACAGGCCTGAGTTTGATGATAGTCTGGTTGGCTCCTTTACTGCTTAACTTGTGTTTTCATGACCTTTCTTACCAAATTATCAGGGACAGCTGGAAGTCATTGGTGTTACACCTGATATGAATTTGATGGCTATCCCTTTGTGATCTAGGATCAAAAATAGTTCAAAGTGGAAAATCTTTATTAGATCATTAAAGCTCTCCTCCTGCAGGACAGGGCTAGTGCACTCAAAATACCCATGGTGAAATCCTAGGCTTACTGAAGTTAAAGGAAGTTTTGCTGTTAACTTAAATGGGGTGCTACTTTACCCCTAAATTCTCCCTGCTGCATGGTCCCAAACAATTAAAATGTAGTACGTTCACACACCCGCTGTTGTCAGAGAAGAAATACTCCTTAGAGGTGTTTGAGAGCGGAGGAAAGACAAAGGGATATTTTTAGGTGTGCAGTGTCTTGGTTTGAGTACACTTTTAAAAGAACAGGTCTAAATATCTCACCTTTATTTCTGTTGAAACTGTTTTAGGAAACACATGTCTTTTAAAACAGTCTTGCAAGAAAGATTGTCAAGAACAGACACAAAATATATTCATCTGACCTTTACAATGCTGATGCCAATAGCGCTCGCTGAAATTTTTTTGAATTTTTTTTCCAAAAATCCTTTAATTTTTCAATTTTTTAAAAGAGAAAATTTAGGGCTTCCTCGCCAACACTTTTTAGTGGCAAAAGATGGGGAAGTGATAAGCTTAATTGCTCCCCTCCCAAAATGAAGCCACAAATTTTTCAATGTAAAATTTTTTGAAAAAAATTCAAATTGATGAAAAATGTTTTTTGAAACCTGTGAAAGAAAAATGACTGACGTTCTTTGTAAAACTTTGAAGATCTAAAAAATGGGTACTTTACTCCTCAAAACAACTTTCTCTAGGTGACTGGGCAAGTAGAGCTCAGGTCCTTTGCCCCACTCCTGCCTTCGCATTGAATTGTCACAGTCAGGAGTCCCCTATCGACGACTCCTTTAAAGGATGACGGTCTCCTCGCTCCATCTCCTGTCGGAGGGGAGGTCTCATTGCTATAGATACCTTGCCCACTCTAAGGGGATAAATCTGAGGGAAAGTTTATGTAAAATCATTCTTCTAAGCTACCCTAAAAATCTCATATAATGCAGGGAAACGGGTTTAGTAGAAGAGGACCTGCATTTCTGTGTGGTGTTTCATCAGTTCAGGTTCTTCATCCCAATCTAGTCTAACTTTTATGGCATTTATAGGAGCAGGAAGGGGGAGCAGCAGAGGGCTGTACCTACCACCCTCCTTCTCCCTTTCTCTAAAAACATACGTTCTGGGTGGCTGGCAAGGCTCTTGCTTAGGGACATGGACTCCTTAAAGATGCATTTATTCATCATGCCATTGCTACTTCCTGTCACAGCATGTCACTTTGTAGTACTATAGAACATCTAGGCTTGTGACAGCAGCCACCAAAATTGGTGCGCTGCCTCTTCTGTCTTTGGCCCTGAGACATACACGTACGTCACATGCGTCCGACAAAGTGGGTATTCACCCATGAAAGCTCATGCTCCAAAATGTCTGTTAGTCTGTAAGGCGCCACAGGACTCTTTGCTGCTTTTACGTAGGTTTTGTCAGAAAGGCTGGCTGAAACTTTTTTGATGGAATATTGGATTTTTGACTAAATTAAATTTTTGGTGGAAAGAGTCTGCTTTCTGTCAAACTTTGGGTGGATTGTTTGTTGTTGTGTTTTTTTTGTTTGGCCGTGAAATATTTCAGACAAAACACCTGAAAAGTTGTGTAAAACTTCAACAAAAGCAGCAGTGTTTTTAGTTCTTCAAGGAGATGGGAGGGATTCAGGCCAGCTTTACTTGTCACCTGGGTGGAGCATCACATACCTTTGTGGGCACGGAATCTCACAGAAGTCAGTGAAGAAGTATCAGAAAACACCATATAAAATGACTGACTACTCCATTTTGTCACAGATTTGTAGGGCCAGAAAGGACTTATGATTTAGCCTGATGTCCTGCGTAACACAGGCCATATAATTTCACACTCTAGCCCAACAGTTTATAGTTGAACCAGATGTACTCAGAGTCCTGGGGTACGCAGAAGTCTTCCAGGGGGTACATCAACTCGTCTAGATATCTGCCCAGTTTTACAACAGACTACATAAAAAGCCAGTCCAAACTAAAATTTCATAAAGCCAGTGACTTGTTTATACTGCTTGATATAGTATACACTGAAATGTTAAGTACAATGTTTATATTCAAATTGGTTTACTTTATTATTATATGGTAAAAATGACAAAGTGTGCAATTTTTCAGTAATGGTGTGCTGTGATACATTTTTTTTTGTATGTTTATGTCTGATTTTTGTAAGACAGGAGTTTTTAATGAGGTGAAACTTGGAGTACACAAGACAAATCAGACTCCTGAAAGGGGTACAGTAGGCTGGAAAGGCTGAAATGCTCTAGTTCAGAGGCTATCTAGGCTGGGACTCTGAGGGAGCCTTACTTTAAATATTTAATGTAACTATCAATGGGATTTGGGCACCAAAGTCCATCTGGCTCCTCTGGAATTATCTGTTACTAAGGCTGTGAATTGGTCATGGAAGTCATGGATTCTGTGACTTTCCATGATCTCTGTGACTTCTGCAGTGGCCGGTGTGGCTGGCCCGAGGGCTGCCTGAGCAGCTTGAGCTCCACAGACCGACCGCTGCTGAGGCAGTCTTGGGCCACCCCCAACAGCAGCAGCAGATGTTTGTGGGGGGGGGAGCACAGGGCTGGGGGTTGGGGCACGTGAGGGGGTGAGGGCTCTGGGCCGTGCTTACCTCAGGGGGCTCCCTGGAAGTGGCAACATCCCTCAGCTCCTAGGGGGAGGTGCGGCCAGGGGGCTCTGCATGCTGCCTCTGCCTGCAGGCACTGCCCTGCACCTCCCACTGGACGCAGTTCCTGGCGAATGGAAGCTTCAGAGCCAGCGCTCAGGGAGGAGGCAGCATGCAAAGCTGTGTGGCCGTGCCTCCGCCAAGGAACTGAGGGATGTCGCCACTTCCAGTGAGACGTGGAGGTGGGTTGGCAGGGCTAGCAACCCCCAGCACCAGCAAGGGTCCTGGGCCACATGCTGCTGCCGCCTGCCCCCCCAGAAGCAGCAGGGGCTTTGCCCCCCCTGAGCACCTGCTGCACCTCCGGGGCACCCCGATCCCCAAGATTTAGTCAGGGTATATAGTGCAAATCATGGAGAAGTCACGGGCCATGAATTTTTGTTTACTTCCCAGGACCTGGTAATGACTTTTACTAAAAATACTTGTGATTAAAAAGTAGCCTTATCTAATACACTAGCACCTACACACCCCTTATTCTTAGCTAATTTAGCTACTTTGTCACTAGATCTAGTGACTTTTGTTTCCCTAGCGAGAAAGTGTCAAAGTGACCAGTGACCAATCTAGAGACTTTCACTGTCAATTACAGTGACATGCAGAGAAAGATGTCACCGATATGTATAGTCACAAAACCCTTCACAAGCAGTTCAAAAGTGTTGTTGTTAAAATTCATTCTGTGTTCTTCTTACTACATTCTGTTGCACACCAAGTCAATGTCATTACATCACAACTGAGCATGTCCTCGGACGGAATCACATTCCAGGGCTTCTTAGGCTGAGATCACTGTCATCTGCAGGCGAGGAAAAGAAGTTTGTGGAGGCTAATTAAACGCTGTGCTAAAGCCAGGAATGCTTTGGAAAGAGCAGCATATATGCCAGGGCTTGTTTTGACCCAAATGTGGTTTTTTTGCCGTTCTATAGTAGGTAGCACACCCTGTGATGCAGGGAAAGATGGTTAATGAAGCTGGCTGGGCAGGGAAGGCAAGTTAGCCAACAAGGAGAGCGGCATGGATGAAAGGTGGGCTGGGATGAGACAGGGCCATGTGCCCCAATGGGGCGGAGTAGGGGAGCACCGTGCCTCTAGGGATGAAGCCCTTACTACAGGATCAAAGGTGGAGCTTGCTTGATTTCCGTTCCCATTTACTCCTTCCCCTGGCTTGGCCTGGGGTTAGCTGTCCAGCTGTTTTCAGAAATGAAACCCTGGAAGTGGGTGGAAGGGGTCTGGCTATTGGATTTCTGTTCTTAAATCTACTTTCTTGGCTTCCTGCAGCACCGAGCTCAGGTCAGATGAATCCCTCTTCCCTCTGGTTCTGGGCTCTCCCATTCACTAATCTGTCCTCTCAAATCCAGGCTGGCAAGAAAGGGAAGCTCAGCTGAATTAACCAACCTCAGCCAATCTGGGCTGCCATGTACAGAGCGCCCATCCCAATGAGCAGAGGGCACCCTCCTGATGATGACAGTGTACTGTTCTAGTTGCTTCTGGTGTCCAACAGAATGTAGTTAAGAAGAACACGGAATGGATTTTATTAACACTATGGAGCTGCTTGTGAATAATTTTGTGACTCTACTCACTTTTTGTGTGTGTTGTGTGTGTGTGTATATATATATAGCGTACTGGATAGCGTAGTGGTTAAGAGCGCCGCCCTTTGATACGGGAGACCGCCCTTTGATACGAGAGACCGGGGTTCAAATCCCGGTTGGTACCCAACTTTCCAGTAGGGGTCCTTGGGCAAAAGACCCCCTAACGCTTCAGCTGCCTACCTCAAATATGAGGTGACACGAACTAGAGAGAGCATGCTGGCTCGGACGTCGCCCGGATTAACAAGGTCCGCGCCAGATGTAGGAACCAGGACAATCTGACGATAAGTGGGCTACTGGAACAAACCATTATGGACGAGACAAGAGAACCTGGAATTGATGGAATGCTACTACAACAGTAGACCTAATGAGAAGGGGATATATGAAACGTATAGGGGACTGTGGATGGACAAAAGACCTACATCCACATTACGAGAAACAGCTAGTTACCCAACGCTTCAACATAGTAGGAAGCTGCTCTCACAGCTTGAGATAGACCAACCCCACATTACATCCCAGACTCAAGAAGACTTGGAAGAACAAGTGGATGTGCGGCCCACACCTGAAGCTGAAACTTCACTGACCCCCTTCATTGCAGAGCACAGCAGCTGATATGAGCACAAGATCATGGAAAAACTAGCTACAGTCAATCCTCGGAGACCGATTACCAAGGCTCAGTGGAAGAAGTACCATCAGATAGTATGTTAGAAGATGCCAATAGAGCCCTCATGACAATCCCTACTACCACATAACTCAAACCAATAACTGGTATACGCTACAGCCTCTGTAATCCTGGAGGATGCTTGGCTACACGATCAAGAAGAACAACAGTATGTACCCACCCTGGAAAATGAGGTTGGAGGATAAGATCAAGGCGACTCGGAGAGAAGTTAGTCAGCTGGTGGAACTACAGAAGGTGTAGAGATAAGGATAAGACTTGGCTACTGAAAATCAAGGGCCTGACTCCATCTGAAGCCCTAGAGACTGCTAAACAAAGGCTCACAGCACTGGCTACCAGAGCTAAGGAGGATACACTAGAGAAGCAGAGGCCAAAAAAGTAAATGCCTGTTCTCCAAGGAACCATCCAAGGTGTACTCCCACTGCAGTGCAACAACACAATAACAGCAGAGCCACCAGCAGCAGAAACTGAACAGTACTGGAGAACATATGGAGAAAGAGAAGACTCATAGCACCAGTGCAAAGTGGCTGCAGGACCTGAGAACAGAGCACAGCAATCTCCCAGAACAGAAACCAGTCACCATCACAGTAGAAGACCATCCAGCAGCGGGTCAAAAACATGAAGAGCTGGACAGCACCTGCGACAGACATGATCCACACCTTACGGCAAAGAAATTAACAGCAGTGCATGAACGGTAGCCAGCACAGCATGAACGCAGCTGCTAGCAGCAGGCTCCCACCCAAACTGGCTAACACAAGGAAGGACAGTTGCTGATCGGAAGACCCCTGCAAGGGGACAGAACCGTCCAATACCGGCCATAACCTGCCTCCCCACAACATGGAAAGTCTATATCAGCTATCATAGCTGCCAAGCTACAGGGACCACATGGGCAGTACATGAGCACAGCTCAGAAAGGGCATTGGGACAACACCAGAGGCTCAAAACTACCAGTTGCTCATAGAGTAGAGCAGTCGCCCAAGACTCAAGGTCTAGACAGACCAATCTGAGAGCACAGCCTGGATTGACTATAGGAAAGCCTATGACTCATGCCGCACACGTGGATCTGTGAATGTCTGGCGCTTATACAAAGTCAACAGCGACACTAAGGACCTTCTCAAGAACTCAATGGGACTAGTGGAAGACAACACTAGAAGTCAACTCAAGCAACTTGCACAGTGGCGCGATCAAGATGTGCTGGCGATATATCCAAGGGTGATGCACTGTCCCCGCTGCTGTTCGTGCATAGGCTAAACCCCCTCAGCCAGATAATCACAAGGGCTGGATACGGTACAGGTTCGAGAGTGAATCTACCATTCAGCCACCTCCTCTACGATGTGTGACATCAAGCTGTTATGCTAAGAATGAACGAGACACTCGACTCGCTAATCCACTGACGCGGATTACAGTGAGGATATCGGATGTCATTCGGACTGGAGAGTGGTGGCCGGATGGTAGTGAAGAGAGAAGGTAGTCAAGACTGATGGGGTCGAACAACCAGCGGGCCCATAGCAGACATACAGACAGCTACAAGTACCTGGCATCCCGCAGTCACATGGAAACCACGATGAGGAAGCAAGGAAGACAGGCAACATCCAAGTATCACCAAAGATAAGACAGGTCCTGAAGAGCCAGCTCAGTGGGAAGAACAAGATCCACGCCATCAACGGATACGCCCTGCCGGTCATCAGATACCCTGCCGGATAGTTGAGCTGGCGCAAAGGAGGACATGGAGGCTGCCGATGTGAAACCCGGAAGCTCCTCACAATGCACGGAGGTTCCACCCCAAGTCCAACACCAGAGACTGTTATACCAGCCGGAAAGAAGGCGGACGGGCTTGTCGTGAGCGTCAAGGGCCACATATCCTGGATGGAAACCCGGAACATCCAGGAGGTACATCCAGTAAGATGGCCCCCAAAGATGAGCTGCTGAGAGAATGCCTGAGGCAGCAGCAGACATGGAGAAGACCAAGCAGAAGAAGTGCCATGGGCAAGACAAGACCCTTCATGGGGATGTACCATCGACAGATAGCTGAGGTGGCTGACATTGGGAAATCCTACCAGTGGCTGGAAAGGGCTGGACTAAAAGACAGCACTGAGGCACTTGATCATAGCAGCACAGGAACAGGCACTGAGCACCAGATCCATTGAAGCAGGGGTTCTACCACACTAGAGAGGACCAAGGTGCAGACTGTGCAGAGAGGCCTCAGAGACAGTCCAACACATAGTGGCAGGATGTAAGATGCAGGCAGGAACAGCCATACACTGAACGCACAACCAAGTGGCTTGGCATTGTGTACAGGAACATCTGCACAGCGTATGGGCTAGACCCTCCAAGACCAGATGGGAGGAATTCCGCAGAAGGTTGTGGGAGAATAGCAGGGCTAAGATTCTGTGGACTTCCAGATCCAGACGGACAGGCAGGTACTGGCCAATCAACCAGACATCGTCGTGGTAATAGACAAGGGCAGAAGACAGCGTTGGTGATAGATATAGCAGTGCCAAGTAGCAGCAAATCAGGAATGAAGGAATATGAGAAGCTGGGAGAGTACCAGGGCCTGAAAGAGAACTAGAAGGATGTGGAAAGTGAAGCCAAAGTGGTCCCAGTGTGTGGTAGGAGCCCTCGGGGCTGTGACTCCTAAGCTGGGGAGTGGCTCCAACAGATCCCAGGAACAACATCAGAGCTCTCTGTCCAGAAAGTGCAGTGCTAGGAACAGCTAAGATACTGCGCAGAAACCCTCAAACTCCCAGGCCTCTGGTGTAGAGGACCCGAGGTTGAGGAGCCCCATACCACCCATAGGGGTGAGAGGGGAATTTTTTTTTTTTTATATATATTTTCTCTGGAGATTTTGTTTGGTGACATCTTTTACTCCTTTTGAGTGCTTAAACAGCTACATCTAGCAATTTTTCACGGTTTGTCTGGTGAATTCCTGCTATGTGGAGTTGGCTGCCCCATTGTGCTAGGCACAATACAAACACATAGTGAGAGAGAGTACTTGCACCTAAAAGAGCGTGCTCAAAGTAGACAAAACAGCCAAAGGGTTGGAAAAGGAAACTTTTTGTCCTGATTTGATAGGTTGGTTAAGTGACTTGCCCAGGGTCACATAAGAAGTCAGGGACAGGTCCAAATCTAGTGTCTAACTCTGAAGACCATTCAAATCTATTAATTGGTCATTTTAAAAATGTTTTAACCCTACACAGTAAAAAGCTCTGTCCCAAAGAGCTGGCAAGGGTGCTAATTGTGAGGTTGGGATTTTTCTCTGGAATGGAACATGCTTTGCCATAAACCATCAAAAAGCCTTCAGAGGGTAATAATTTTCAGTTATTACCCGTCCTGGCAGGACTTGATCTGCTGACTTTGTATCCTGTTATCAAGCCCCTGAGCCATCCAGTTCTTCTGATTGCAGTGTTGAATACCAAGATCCTGGATGCTGTCATTGGACTGATAGGTATTAGTTTATCTTAACTCTTTTGAAGACCTACTGTATGATCACTAGTCTTTAAAAATGGGTTGACATTGGTCAATATTATTTTTCAGGGTTAGCACTGAAGAACTAGAAAATAAAGAGCTTTCTATACTCCTTCTTTCCCTTCCAAAAGAATGTGCATTTGTATCGCTCATTCCAGTTGTTTGAAATAAGAAGATGACCTTCCTTCATAGCGTGGTGGTGTTCTTTTTCATAGTCATTAAATACAGTGAACAATTTTGTGAAGGAAACAGTCCTACTGAGAAATCTGACACTAGGATTTTTGAGGGGGTGGTGGTGGGTTTTTTCCCCCCCCTGCTTTTAAGTGATGTGGAAAATGTTGATGCCAAACAATAACAGATGAAATACTGATAAATGTGGGAATAATTTTATTTAAAACAGAGGCGAATTGGAAGGCAGCTGGTTTTCATCTTGTTATGTTAACTTTTAAGGAGGGGAAAAAAAAAAGAATTGACTGTATTGATTTATGTCCCCACTGTTGTGCCCTTGAAGAAGGAATATGCATGAGTGCCGTGTAGAAGAAGCAAGCACGCAGCGTTTCTTTGGGCTTCTATTCATCAGAGGCTGTCTCTTCAGAAATGCAGTAGACTTTTCTCACAGGGCCCCATCCTGATCCATCAAAGAAAATGGCAAAACACCCATTTTCTAGGATGATAAATAATCCATAGTAAAGAAACTTTAGTCACAGAACAACTTCGAACTAAATGGAGGCTTGGCTAGAAGCAGGATTGGAGTTGTCATCTTGCAAAGCGTAGGTAGAATTCAGGGGTTCCCTTCCAAAGGGAAGTGGTGGTGCTGATCTTTGTGGTTAGGTAAAAATTCCCCTTCAGGTCACTGCATTTTGCCTACTAAAGCTACTCAGGCTGGGATATGGTGGTATTCCACTTTCTGGAGTGAGGTTGTGTGCTTTTCAGCACCTGCTAGCTTCCGAAGCTCAATCTGTGTTTTGGGAGAAAGTGATCCCTATACAGTATGCTAACCTACCTGTGAAGTTCCAAGGCTTAATTAATAGACTTGTGAAAGCTAGAGATGAAAAGGACCCATCTGGTCCATTTCCCTGTAGGTGCAAAACTGTTCTCTGAAGGATACTTTCTGCGTTTGATCTGATCCAGGCTTAAAAGTTCCAGATGACCAAGGTTTTTCCCCCTTCCTAGAGAGACTGTTCCACACGACTTTCAACTTTTATTCTTGCCCTTTCTTAGTTTCATCCTGTTATTTCTAGTTACCACAAATTACCATATATCAACCCAATTTATATCAGTCCTTCAGATATTTGAAGGCTATTATGAAAATGAGGTAGAGGGCCTTAAAATATGCTCAATGAAAGGAAGTATGGTCCAGCGGTTCAGATGTTGGCTTGAGTTTTAGGAGAGCCAGGGTCAATTCCCTGCTCTCCCACAGACTTCCTGTGTGACCTTGGGCAAATCACTCAGTCTGTGGGGACAATAGCACTTCCCTAATTCATAAAGGTGGTGAGGTGCTCAGAAACTATGGTAATGGAGGCCACGTCTCCAGTAAGGTATTATAAATAGAATAACTTTCCTTCCTGCTGCTTCTTCATCAGTGACTTGATTTGGGGGTGAGTTCTGTTTCCAAGGGCTTGGTTTTGTTTTACTAGACTTTTTTTTTTTTTTTTTTTTAAATTTTTTTTTTTTTTTTTTTAACATTTATTCAACACACGTAAAAAGAACCTAAAAAATTTTTAAAAATATTTTACAACTAAAAATCAAACAAGCAAGTCTTCGTTGTAACAAATTCCCTTTTCTCTCTCCATTCTATTTTGTATAGGCTTTTGTGTAAGTTTCGTAAATGGCCCCAGATGTCCCTCTTTTGGGGGAGAATTAACTTTAGTAAGTAACATTTAAGTTATGGTTTTTTTTAAAGTCTGACAAAACAAGACAACGTTCTAGTGTAGGCCACGCTAAACTTGCTCAAAGAAATGGAGAGACAAAAGAACAGCCAGAGCTCAGGAAAGGCCGTTTTCCCCTCTGGGTTGCAGTTCAGTTGCTTGACAACTTCAGGCAGAGTATACTGCCTAAGACCCAAGTAACCCTGGACCCTGCCCTTACTTCCCTGGCTCTGGAAGATATTTGGCTAGGTTGCTCTTATTTTGTTACTCTGTGGAAGGCAGAGATTGTTAACATGCCAAACTGATTATGGCAAAGCGCGGCAAGGTTAAGATTTTTGCTTAGCCAAGAGACCTATCAAATGGTGAGCAGAGAGAAGGGGAATAAGTGAGGGTGGAATTGACATGTTAGGATCTTTAGAGGTCACTCTGGACACACATGAACATAGGTTTCCCTTTCCAGGATCTGGAAAAGACTCTGCTGGGTAAATCCTGGTGCGCTGGTTGTGCTAATGATGCTGGAGTGGCAGTGCTGTCCCAACACAAGTATCAGATTGACAATTTATCAAGTTCTCTCAGGAAAAAAAAAGCTTCAAATGGGTGGCCATCTTGTTCCATCAAGCACATCCAGTCACATTTAACTTCCAAGTGTCTAGTATGGATATTTCCTCTCATTTTAGGATATTGGTTTGCTGCTGTAACAATTTTATAACTTTCTAATCTCATTAGAAGTTGTGAAAGCCTCTCATCAGCAATTTTTAGTCAAAGCAAACTCCATTTCTTATGTAGCTCAGGTTGCTTTGATCTCTTCTGCAGCCCTATCCCATTAGAAACTCCAATAATAATTGATGTTGCTTTACCCACTGCTAAGTCTCCTTCATTATGCCTGCTTCCATCCATTGTGTGTATTTATTTCAGATAATCTTCACTTCTCTCAGATATTGTAATACACTGAGATTTTTTCATGATGTCTGTAGGACACTGTGTATTTCCCTGTCATAGTAACTTTAAGGGGATTTGTGATTGTTTTTAATGAATCATAAAGGTATTATTTCATTATTCTATTTCACCACTATCTCAGCTTCACTCCTTCAAAATCTTACAGCAAGCTAGTTCACCTGGAAATGTTCTCTGAAGGCAGCTGCATTTCGTGCCAGCAAATGAATGTGTGTTTTTTTGTTTTTTGTAATACTATCACTTCACCCTGATCAGACTTCAGGGCAATACCACTGTCACATTAATGTTGTGCCAGCCAATACAAACTGTTGGAGCAAAGCAGTTTGTCAACACCTCTGCTCTGTAGTGTTCTGAAAGTGGAGATACATTTGCTGCCCTCCCAGAGGCTGGGAACAGGAACTTGCAAGTTTCCCATTGTAATCAGTAGGAAACCAACAAGTGCTCAGGGATGGGAAGTGTTCTCTCTTCCCATGTCTGGTCCTGTGCCTATAACCACATTGCATTACTTTAGCTAGCACTGCAACTTCACTTCCAAGGTGAAGAGGTCAAGAAGTGGGGTACCCAGGGTGTCTTTCAGGTTTTCTTCCCTGTCCCTTTAAAATACAGGATACCCTAGAAAGCTCTTAGCATGCCAGCCTCAGAGAACAAAGCAGGCTCCACCATCTTAGGGACAGTGCCTCAGTTAGGCACCCTCCTTACCCAGAGCAACATCACCCTAAGGGGAGCTCTGGAAATGTCTACACTAAGAAATTAGGTTGAATTTATAGAAATCGATTTTATACAGTTGATTGTGTGTCCCCATTCCAAGACCATTAAGACCATTAACTTGGCAGAGCGTGTCCACCGTACCAAGACTAGTGTTGACTTCTGGAGCATTGCACTGTGATAGCTATCCCACAGTTCCCTCAGTCTCCACCGCCCATTGGAATTCTGGGTTGAGCTCCCAATGCCTGATGGGTCAAAAATGTTGTTGTGGATGGTTCTGGGTACGTGTCGTCAGGCCTCCCTCCATGAAAGCAATGGCAGACAATCATTTCCAGCCTTATTTCCTGGGTTACCCGTGCAGACACCATACCATGGCAAGCATGGAGCTCGCTCAGCTCACTGTCACTATACGTCTTCTGGGTGCTGACAGACGTGGCACTGCATTGCTATGCATCAGCAGCTCATTGCCTTTTGGCAGCAGATGGTGCATTACGACTGATAGCCATAATTGTCATCTTCTAGGTGCTCTTTTAGCTGACCTTGGTGAGGTTGGTCAGGGATGCCTGGGCAGACATGGGTGCTCCTGGCAGACCTCGGTGAGATCTGTCAGGGGCACCTGGACATGACTCCAGGTCATTCTCTTTTTAAGTTTTGTCTCCTGGAGATTCAGTCCTGCCTGCAGTCGTACTGCACTGTCTTCTGGCGAGCAGCCAGGAGACAACAATGGCTAGCAGTCGTACTGCACCATCTGCTGCCAGCTTAAGATGTATAAAAGAGAGATGGAGTTGATCAAAAGAAGAAAGAGACCAGATTGGTTTTGTATTCATTTGCTCCCCCATCCTTCCCTCAATAGTCTGGGGAGGGATAGCTCTGTGGTTTGAGCATTGGCCTGCTAAAACCAGGGTTTTGAGTTTAATCCTTGAGGGGGCCATTCTGTATGACAGTTGTGTGTGTTTCTCCCTGATGCAGACTCACTCCCTTTGTTGATTTTAATTCCCTGTAAGCCAAGTCGCCCCTCCCTCCATCAGAGCAACAGCAAACAATCATTTCACGCCTTTTTTCAGCGCAGACACCATAGCACGGCAAGCATGGAGCCCACTTAGATCACCGCCGCAATGTCTGGAACGATTCCCAGTGGCTGTGAAACTTTCACATGCGTAAGGGCACTTTCATGGAACATTGTTACTTGCTTTCCCCTGCCCTGAAGCACAAGAATACCAAGATGAGAGCAGCCCTGACAGTTCACAAGCAAGTGGCGATAGGCCTGTGGAAGCTTGCAACACCAGATAGCTACCGGTCAGTTGGGCATCAATTTGGAGTGGGCAAATCTACTGTGGGGGCTGCTGTTATCCAAGTAGCCAATGCAATCAAAGAGCTGCTGATATCAAGGGTAGTGACTCTGGGAAATGTGCAGGTCACAGTGGATGGCTTTGCTGGAATGGAATTCCCTAACTGGTGGGCCAATAGACGGAACCCATATCCCTATCTTGGCACCGGAGCACCAAGGCAGCGAGTAAACCAAAAGGGGTATTTTTCAATGATGCTGCAAGCGCTGATGGATCACAAGGGACGTTTCACCAACATCAGCATGGGATGGCCGGGAAAGGTACATGCAGGACCGGCGCCAGGGTTTCTCATGCCCTAGGCACACAGCCATTTCGCCGCCCCCCGTGCTGATCCCGCAGCTCCGGTGGAGCTGCCGCAGTCATGCCTGCGGAGGGTCCGTTGTTCCTTGGCTCTGGTGGAGCTGCCGCAGGCATGCCTGCGGGCGATCCACCGGAGCCATGCGAGCAGCCGACCGTATGCCCACAGGCATGACTGGCAGCTCCACTGGAGCCGCGGACCAACAGACCCTCCGCAGGCATGCCTGCGGCAGGTCAACCGGAGCCACCTGCCGCCCCCCCCTCTCGGCAAAATGCCACCCCCCGAATAATCCTGGCACCCTAGGTGATTGCCTAGGCTGCCTAAATGGTAGCACCGGCCCTGGGTACACGATGCTCGCATCTTCAGGAACTCAGGTCTGTTTCAAAAGCTGCAGCAAGGGACTTTCTTCCCAGACCAGAAAGTAACCATTGGAGATGTTGAAATGCGTATAGTTATCCTTGGGGACCCAGCCTACCCCTTAATGCCATGGCTCATGAAGCCGTACACAGGCAACCTGGACGGTAGTCAGGAGTTGTTCAACTATAGGCTGAGCAAGTGCAGAATGGTGGTAGAATGTGCATTTGGACGTTTAAAAGCACGCTGGTGCAGTTTACTGACTCGGATAGACCTCAGTGAAACCAATATTCCCATTTTTATTACCGCTTGCTGTGCGCTCTACAATATCTGTGAGAGTAAGGGGGAGACATTTATGGTGGGGTGGGAGGTTGAGGCAAATAGCCTGGTCGCTGATTACGTGCAGCCAGACACCAGGGCAGTTAGCAAAGTACAGTAGTGTGCGGTGCACATCAGATAAGATTTTGAAAACCAGTTTCATGACTGGCCAGGCAACAGTGTGAAAGTTATGTGTGTTTCTCCTTGATGAACCCCCCACCCCCACCCTTGGTTCACTCTACTTCCCTGTAAGCTAACCACCCTCCCATCCCCACTTCGATCATCACTTGCAGAGGCAATAAAGTCATTGTTGCTTCATATTAATACATTCTTTATTAATTCATCACACAAATAGGGGGATAACTGCCAAGGTAGTCTGGGAGGGGTAGGGGAGGAGGTAAGGACAAGGCCATACTGCACTTTAAAACTTATAGAATGCCAGATTTCTGTTTGGGCAGTCCTCTGGGGTGGAGTGGTTGGGTGCCTGGAGGCCCCTCCACTGTGTTCTTGGGTGTCTAGGTGAGGAGGCTATGGAACTTGGAGAGGAGGGCGGCTGGTTAGACAAGGGCTGTAGTGGCAGTCTGTGCTCATGCTGCTTTTCCTGAACCTCAACCATACCCCAGAGCATATCAGTTTGTTCCTTTAAGTAGCCTCAGCATTGCCTTTAGCCTTCTGTCACCAAGCTGATGCCACCTATCATCTTCAGCACGCCGCTTATTATCTTCACATTGTGCTTTCCTGGACTCAGACATTGTCTGCCTCCACGCATTCTGCTGGGCTCTTTCAGTGTGGGAGGACTGCATGAGCTCAGAGAACATTTCATCGCGAGTGCGTTTTTTTGGAGTTTTTCGCCTTCTTATCTTTGCTAGCCTCTGGGAAGGAGAGGATAGTGTGAGTGTTGAAACATTTGCAGCCGGTGGAAGGGGAAAAAAGGGAGAGCAGTAGTTAAAAAGACACATTTTAGAGAAGAATGAGTAGACTCTCTTTATTTAAAATAAGTTGGCAATTTAAAAGGAGGGGCTGCAGTTTTCAGGTTAACGTGCAGCACAAACCCAACTAATCGCCTTCCACCACGCACCCAATTCTCTGGGATGATCGATTCATCCCTCCCCCAATGCATGGCTAACAGTGGGGAACACTTTTCTGTTCAGCCACAGGCAAAAGGCCCAGCAGAAATGGGCACCTCTGAATGTCCCCTTAATAAAATCACCCTATTTCAACCAGGTGACCATGGATGATATCACTCTCCTGAGGATAACACAGAGAGATAAAGAATGGATGTTGTTTGAATGCCAACAAACACTGGGACCATACGCTGTGTTATGCAATGATTCCAGACTACCTGCTACTGGCCTGATGTGGTAGTGTCCTACCATGGAGGCCAGAATAAGGCTGTCCTCCCCAGAAACCTTTTACAAAGGCTTTAGGAGTACATCCAGGAGAGCTTTATGGAGATATCCCGGAGGATTTCCACTCCAGCCCCAGACACGTTAACAGACTTTTCCAGTAGCTGTACTGGCTGCGAATACCAGGGCAAATTAATCATTAAACACGCTTGCTTTTAAACCATGTATAATATTTACAAAGGTACACTCACCAGAGGTCTCTTCTCCACTTGGCGGGTCCGGGAGGCAGCTTTGGGTGGGTTCATGGGGTACTGACTCCAGATCCAGGGTGAGAAACAGTTCCTGGCTGTCGGTGGGGAGGGAGGGAAATGGTTTCTCCTCTTGCTTGCTGTGAGCTATCTTCAACCTCCTCCTCCTCATCTTCTTTGTCCCCCAAACCCGCATCCCTGTTGTATGCTACTTCATTGACGGAGTCAAAGCACAGGGGTGGGGTAGTTGTAGGGGTACCTCCTAGAATGGCATGCAGCTCATCAGAAGCAGCATGTCTGGGGTTCTGGCCCGGAGTGGCTGTTTGCCTCTCTGGTTTTTCGGTAGGCTTGCCTCAGCTCCTTAAGTTTCCCGCAGCACTGCTGTGGGTCTGTTATAGCTAGGGCTGGCTCCAGGGGTTTTGCTGCCCCAAGCAGCCAAAAAAAAAAAGCTCCGATCCTGATCCCAATCTGCGGCAATTCAGTGGGAGGTCCTTCGCTCCAAGCGGGAGCGAGGGACCCTCTGCCAAATACCTGGACATGCCACCCCTCTCCAGAGTGGCCGTCCCAAGCATCTGCTTGCTAAGTTGGTGCCTGGAGCCGGCCCTGGTTATAGCCTCTTCCCTTCATGCCCTTGGAGATTTTTTCAAATGTTTGGGCATTTTGTCTTTTGGAACGGAGTTCTGATAGCATGGATTTGTCTCCCCATACAGCAATCAGATCCTGTACCTCCCGTCTGGTCCATGCTGGGGTTTTTTTGCGATTCTGGGACTCCATCATGGTCGCGTCTGCTGATGAGATCTGTACTCACCTGCAGATTGCCACACTGGCCAAACAGGAAATGAGATTCAAAAGTTCGCGGGCCTTTTCCTGTCTACCTGGCCAGTGCATCGGAGTTGAGAGTGCTGTCCAGAGCGGTCACAATGGAGCACTCTGAGAGAGCTCTTGGAGATCAATACCATCGAATTGCGACCACACTACCCCAAATTCGACCCGGTAAGGTTGATTTCAGCGCTAATCCCCTTGTCGGGGGGAGGAGTGCAGAAATAGATTTTAAGAGCCCTTTAAATAAAAAAAAAAAAAAGGCTTCATCCTGTAGACAGGTGCAGGGTTACATTGATGTAACGCTGCTAAATTTGACCTAAACCCATAGTGTAGACCAGGGCTCTGTCATCCTATTGAAGCTCTGTGCCTTAAAGCTAGTGTTTCCCAAATGATGGATATGGCCCCTTGGGAGGACTAGCTGGGAGTGTGGGATATGGATGCGCATCACAATTGTTCTGTAGAATCTGTGTGGCCTGAGTGTAACCGATGCAGCAGTACCTGTTGAGTTTTGCATAGAGCCCAAAACAATAAACTCGGAGACAGACACTGGCTTCCTCCGGGCCCTGGGGGGTGCTCAACCCCCCAACCTGACCCCTTCCCCCAAGTTTCCATCCCTTGCTCCTCCTCTTCCCACCCCTGTTCCTCCCCAGGCCCTGCTCCCACCTTTTTCCTAAGTCCCCCGCCCCACCACTTCCCACCCCTGCCCCAGTGGGAGCTGCAGAGCCGGTGCTTGGGGTGGGGACAACATGCAGAGCTCCCGTGGCTGCCCCTCTGTCTAGGAGCTGGAGGGATATGCCTGCTCCTTCCTGGGAGCTGCATGGAACCAGGCAGGGAGTCTGCCTTAGCCCAGTTGCGCTGCCAGCTGGACTCTTAACAGCTAGGTCAGCAGTGCTGACTTGATCCGCCAGGGTCCCTTTTCAACTGGGTGTTCCAGCTGAAAACTCGACACCTGGCAATCCTAGGTGCCATTGAAGGAGGAGGCTTCATTTTCTTGAAGTGGGTGAGTCAGTTTTCAAAAGTGGGGGAAAACACTGCCTTAAAGGCACAATTCCATGCCGCATGTTTACTTATGACATATTTACATACAGGCTGGATGAGTCAAGGCCCCAAGCGACAGTTAATGAGGGAAAACATACAGTTATCACAGAGAAAAAGGAAGCATAGATTTGATTTGATTTTATTTTTTTTTCTGTTTCCGCTGGAGTCAGTCATGCATTTCTCTAGTAGTCCATTTCATGCTCTCTGAACTTTTGGATGCTGTGTCTAAGGTATTCTTGTGTATACGTAGTTTTGTCTGTGTGCCAATTTTTGTCTCTAGGCAGCCTGCAGGAGGAAAAGATAAATTTACTTTCTACTTTGGAAAGAGTAGCCGAGTGTTCATCTTAATTTTATTTATCACCAAAAGAAGTGAAATCAAGTTGGCGGGACAGAGTGTTGCTGCTTTGCACTTGTGCTTAGGAGTAGTTTGAAGTGACTTGCCCTCTTTTTTTTTTTTTTTTTTTTTTTTTTTTTTTTTTTTTTTTTTTAAAGGCGGGGGGAGGGTTGTGTTCATCTTGTAGAGGTTCATGTTTCAAGGAAGCTCTGGCTGCTAAATTACCATCTCAAAAGGCTGAATTGTACTAAGAATCTAATTCTTTCTCTTTCCCTATATCAAACATGTCCCAATCCTAAATTGCTCTAATTACAGGTTGTTTTTAATAATTCCAAATTGCTATATAGTTAAAGGACTTTCATGTTCCAATTCAGAGGAAATGGCTGTTGGTTAGAAAGTGTTTTAGTATGGAATTAAGTCAAACAGCACTGTAGTAAAGCAGTTCAAAACACGCAGTCTGGAAAGATTTAAAATATTCAGTACCCAGGAAAAATAGTTATTCGATTAGAGCGAAAACAAACTGTGTGCCTAAACAAGAGTAAGACTCTGGGAGACTGCAAAGAACACAAGAGAATAACCCTGTTTGAAGTTAATGATGGCAGAGTGAGTCATCCCTTTGCAAGAACAGGATACATAGTGCCTTTGACAATCTATATCAGAGATGAATCTGATGCTGTTACCAATGTTAGCCAAACGGCCTTAGGAGGTACAAAGCCAGGTCATGCTGTGCCTGATCCTAAGCCCATATAAGTGAATGGAAAGATTTCCATTGACTTTGGTGAGCTTTGGATTGGGTCCATGAGTCCTGTTCTAGTTCTCAGTCTCTCTTTAAGTAGTGGTGTTATTTCTATTTATTTGAATGTTTTATATGGCCACTCATTGCTACAGCATCTGAACACCTTACACCTAAAATTGTTCTGCAAGTGGGAGGTGGGGGTTTCTTTGCAGGCTCTCGTTTGCCTTCCATCCTGGTCTACAAGCTCCTGTGCACACCCTCAATTATAAAACATGTTATGATAGTGTTGACAGGTGTCCGGTTTTTGACCAGAACACCCAGTGGAAAAGGGATCCTGATGGCTCCGGTCAGCACTGCTGACTGGACCGTTAAAAGTCCAGTTGACATTGCTGCGGGTCTAGGGCAGGCTAGTCCGTACCTGTCCTGGCACCGCGCTGCGGCCTGGAAGCAGCCAGCAGGTCCAGCTCCTAGGCCTGGGGCTATGAGGCTCCATGCACTGTCCCTGCCCCGAGCACCAGCTCTGCACTTGGGAACCATGGCCAGTGGGAGCTGGGGAGGCGGTGCATGCGTGTGAAAGCAGCGCGGGAAGCCTCACGCTCCCACCCCCTCGCTTAGGAGCTGGATCTGCTTGCCACTTACGGAGTGTAACGCGGTGCCAGGACAGGCAGGAAGCCTGCCTTAGCCCCCACATGCTGCACCACTGAATGGGAACCACCTGGGATAAGTCCACACTGGAACTCTGAGCCCCAACCCCCTGCCTCAGCCCTGATCCCTCTCCCACCCTCTGAACCCCTCAGTACCAGCCTGGAGCCCCTTCCTGCACCCCAAACCCCTCATTCCCAGAGCCTGCATTTCCAGCCAGAGCCCTCACCCATCCCCAACGAACCCCAACCACCTGCCTCAGCCTGCAGCCTCCTCTAGCACTGTGAATCTTTCGGCCCAACCTCCCAGCCTGGAGCCCGCTCCTGTACCCCAAACCCCTTATCCTCAGCCCCCACCCCAAAGCCTGCACCCCCAGCCGGAGCCCTCACTCCCTCCTACACCCCAACTCCCTGCCTCAGCCCATTGAAAGTGAGTGAGGGTGAGGGGAGAGCAAGCCACCGAAGGAGGGAGAATGTAGTGAGTGGTGGGCAGGGCCTTGGGGAAGGGGCAGGGCTAGGATGTTTTGGTTTTCTGTGATTAGAAAGTTGGCAACCCTATGCAGTTGGCAGCTGTCACAATTTCACGTTTAGCTACATGTTTGGCACCCTCCCATGCCATTCCTCCTGGAGGGCACCTACTTAAGGTTCAGATTCCAGTCATCTCTTCTTTCAGGCAGAAACACATGTCTCCCTCCCTCCAGACTGGGGTTTAGGCTTGCAGTCTCTCTGCATTGCACTGTGGTTTCCCCAGCAGGTCTGACTGGGGTCCAGCACCTGTGGCTAACCTTTCTCCAGGAGCTACAACAGTGTACCCCAGTTACCTACCAGTCTTCACAAAGCAAAATACATCTATTCTTTGGGTAAAAGCATTACAGAAAAAACATAAACAATAAAATGTTCTATATGCAAACCAAGAACTTACTAAAGGGCAGGACCCCCATCAATCTTATTCCCTAGTAAGCCCAAGTCTTCCACCAACATTGGGCCCCCTCCCTTGGGTAGAAGGTCCTGTATGTTTTCTGAATCAAAAGAAGGCCCTGTATTATTTTAACCTCAGACTTTTGATAACAAAAGCTCTTTCTTTGTCTGTCCAGTCTCTGAAAAACCCAGTTTTGAACCAGTATAAATGAGCTTCCCCAGGGCATGGTACCTCTCTGGATGTCTTTGCTGTCTGAATTATTCACCTTAATTACCACTCCCACCCCACCCCGCACACTATTTTTGGTTCCTGGAGGAACTGTGGTAACTCTCCTCTCCCTCCAAGGTGCATACAATTCCTGGTCCATAGTGATATGTAAACCATTCATAAACTTAATACAAGATGGTCACCAAAGATATTGCATATGGTTGTAATATCTGTCACCCCATCTATACAGCACAGCTTTGCAGCTGTGCAGAGCTGTGTTTTGAAGCATGCTATGTTCAAACTCCATTCTGACTTGATATAGGTCATTGTCCCTGACTTATACATCGGTTGTGGATTCAAAAGGGAAGAGACCAATCAAAATGGTAGACTTGTGGAAGGTTTTAAATCTAAACTCTGTTCTATGTCCTATTTGTCCTCTGTATTTCCCAATCTCTTTCTTGCCTCTTAATTCCCCTCACAAGTTCCATCTCATTGTTCCCAGACTTTCCCCTACCACTAGATCCTTCCCTTCCACCCAAGACCCCTTGCAATGTGTATGTCACATCCTTGGTTGTCATCTGTCTCTCTTCCAACCCATCCCAGTGTGTATGGGGGATCACAGAAACCCCCTTGGGAACTGCCAGCTGATATGCCGAGACTACTTCTGCCCCTGCTTTCCCTGCCAGCTTGAGACTCCAGCACCCCATCTCGTTGAGCCAGACATGCCAGTCTGCTCCAACACAGATCCAGGTTCTGAACCACATGCCCCAAAGCTGCAGACTTAAACTGAAAGCAGCTTATAGAAGTGTTCCTGTCTTTAACACTCAGATGCCCAACTCCCAATGGGGTCTTGTGATGGGACAAGGCCAGATGGCTACAGTAAAGTAGTGAGGAACAGGTATGTTAGCCCCAGGCTAATCAAATCCCTGGTACCATGGTAACCAAATGGCAGTTGCTCCAGGTTAATCAAGATACCTGGGGCCAATTAAGATCCTTCTAGAAGGTAGTGGAGATAGCTAGATTGATTGGGACACCTGAAGCCAATTAAGGGCTGGCTTGAACTAGTTAAAAGCCTCCCAGTTAGTCAGTGAGGTGTGGGTGTCAGGAGCTATAGGAGGGAGTTGTGCTGCTGGAGGAATGAAGCAAGTACAAATCCATATCAGGTGCAAGGAAGGAGGCCCTGAGGTAATGGTGAAGGAGATATTGAGTGGGCGGCTGCTGTGGGGAAGTGGCCCAGGAAATTGTACATGTCCTATTTCCAAAAAGTCAGCTACCATAGCTGCTAATTTTAGGGTCCCTGGGCTGGAGCCCAGAGTAGAGGGCAGGCCCGGGCTCCTGCCTCCCCTCCCTGATTAATCACTGAGACTAGGAGACAACAGAGACTGTGCGAGGGAGGATTGCTTCTCCTCACCTCCGTTGTTGGCTTATGATGAAAATGGCTCAGTAAGCTGTGACCCTTGTCTCTAGAGAGAGAAGGGCTACATGGAGGGTCACAGTCAGGGCTGGCACTTTCATTTAGGCGACCTAGGTGGTCGCCTAGGGCACCAGGATTTGAGGGGGTGGCATTTTGCCGTCCTCTGCGGCAATTCAGCAGCGGGGGGTCCTTCTGTGCTCTGGGTCTTTGGCAGCAATTCTGCGGTGGCTCCTTCACTTGCTCCAGGACCCACTGCTGAAGTGCCTCGAAGACTGGGAGCGCGGAAGGACCTCCCCCGCCGCAGAATTGCCGCCAATGATCGGAAGTGCAGAAGGACCTCTGCCTAGGGCGCCAAAAACCCTGGCGCCGCTCCTGGCCACAGTGAGCCTCTGAGGCTAGCAAAATCCACCAGGAAACGCAGGACTCACGGAGTTAAGGATAGTACTTTGTCACAGTCTAAACCCCAAATAAATCCATTTTACCCTGTATAAAGTGTATACAGGGTAAACTCATAAATTGTTTGCCCTCTATAACACTGATACAGAGAGATGCACAGCTGTTTGCCCCCCCCCCCAGGTATTAATACTTTTCCACTGCTCTTCACTTCCCTATTGTTTCTTTCAGACAGGAGAAGAAAGTATCTTTTCCCATGTTCTAGCAGACCTATCATTCCAAGGTACTTTACCTTGAATAGATGGCTGTTGAGTTCTAATGACCACCAGGTTTCTGATCTGGCAGAGAAGTGACACAGCCCTGCCCACTCTTGGTGAATACATGTACAGAGCTGCATTCATGATACAGCAATTTTCATAGTAGTAATTTCATAGGATTGGCCAGGATTCANTTCTTTCACAGACTGGATGCCTTCCTAGTCTGGGCACAATCCTTTCTCCTGGTACAGCCCTTGTTCCAGCTCAGGTGGTAGCTAGGGCATTTCTCATGATGGCCGCCACCTTTGTTCCGTTCCACCCACTTACATATTTTTCACACAAGGTGGGAATCTTTTGTTCCTTTCTGGGTTCTTTCTAAATGGAAAAACACCAGGTTAAAGATAGGTGACATGATCAGATGTCACTATAAGACTTCAGTCAAGATTCCAAACCACATTAATGGCCCACATTTTGCATAACTACAGTAGGCCCTCAGAGTTATGTTCATATTTCTAGTTTCAGATACAAGAGTGATACATTTATACAATAGAATGATCATATTCAGTAGATTATAAGCTTTGTAATGATACCTTACAAGAGGCCTTTTGCATGAAGCATATTCCAGTTGCATTATATTCACACTCATTAACATATCTCTATAAAATCATATAGAGTGCAACATCACACGCACCTGAACCAACTCTTTCCTCCTAGCCATGATGGAACACAGACGTGCATGCACTGACGATCATATGGCCCTTTGTGTAAGGGTACTGCAGTTTCCTGGTCAAATTCTACATTGAGTAACCGAGCTCTAAATTGAATAGCTACAGGATTCTGGGGCTGGATGTAGTATCACCTGCTCTAAACAGTTCTGATGATTTGTTGTATATTACTAAATCTGCTACGCCTCATCCAAGAAGTGGTTGCATTTCAGTGGTGGGTGTAATGATTCAAACTGTATAATACTCATAAAGCATTCTGGAAAGTGCTCTATATATTCCAGAGATTATTAATTCTACTGTTCTAGAAGCCATAGTATCTTCCCGGCAGGACAGACCAAAAGATCAGCTTTGTTTTCCTGGCACTGAATCCAGCCAAGACCACTCATATCCAACTCCCCAAGAGATTGGAAACCACTGAAATGGATTGTTTTAAACTCTAATAAGTAATTCCCTATTACCATGAAGGATGCAGTTACTGCCAGCATTATACGGGTTCTGAAAGTGGATTACATTAGCCCTTTGTTTGAAATCAAATGAGTTTACAACTCCACTTCAGAGTCTTTACAGCTTTAGAACAGAGCCAACAGAAACTGTTTAACAAGTCAATGCTTCTATGGGATTTGCACTGTTCTATCTTTAGCTTTCTGTAGAGGGAGAGATTGTATTTTCTTGTGCTTTCAATTCACCCAGGAAAATGACGCCGAGCTTTAGAGCCTATTCGGTTTTGCCTTGCAACAGGTAGATAGCATTCATTCAAGTGCACATGCGTTTATACATAATGAGTGATAGCTTCCTCATAATGCTCCAGGTCTTTTTTAAAGCTTCCTCGGATCTGAGATTGCTTTATCTGAACAAACCAGTATTTGCAAACCCCCCTTTAAAACCAGCAGGTTTTTTTATTACGTAGGAATTTCTTCATCCTCTACTGCACCCATATTAGAGAAAGTACATTTTATTTAATTTATTATTTCCTTTCTGTGGTAGGAGAACCTGGGACCCAAGGAAAGTGGTGTCACTGATTTAGGGAAGTTTGGTGCATCTTTAGATTGGCTGCGTGATCATCGAAAACAAAATCCCCCAACTGTTACTGAATCTGTGGGCAACATTTGTGCATTTGTGTCCTGGTTCTCTTGTTCATAACTCATGGGTGGAGGAAGATGCACCTAGAAAAGACCATCCCTGCCATAGAAATGGGATACTTATTGTCCATAGCATCTTATGCAGACCTGTAAGGTTTTCGATATGTATCTCCTCTTAGTAAGAGGTCAGGAATAGGAGAAGCACTTCAAGGCTCCCCTTTCACAGGCTAGCAGTTTGGCAATGAGATAAATTGGCTTTAAGGAAAGGCAAATCATAACTACTTTATATTTAGGATTGAGAGAGAGAGATTCAATCCTTCATTATACTCAAAGAGAACAGTAGGCTTAGTGATAGAACTATCAGGGTGTACTGTCAGTTAGAAATACAAAAACAAATAGGGAACAAGACATTGTTTAGCTTTCTACAATTTTCCCCTCAGAGTTCCTGCCGAACCAAAATAGATTTAGGGCCTCTATTCTAGTCAATCTCTTTGACTAGAATAGTGGCCCTAAATAACCATTGCCATGGTGTCTCAGTGATTCAGTCTAGTCTCTTGGTTTGTGCATTCAATTTTGTGTGTGCAATTAGTTTCCCTCAGATATTGGTCTACCTCTTATGTGTGCCGGGTCTCAACCACTCAATTAAACATGGGTGACACAAAGTGCCTACAAAAGCTGGGGTTCAAAAAGGGATCTGTGGTTTAAAAAAGCTGGCCTTTAAGCTATTTGTACTTGACTTTAGTAAAGGTTCTGATACTGTCTTGCATGACCTTCTCATAAACAAACTAGGGAAGTGCACCTAGATGGAGCTACTATAAGGCAGGTGCAAAACTGGTTGGAAAATGGTTCCCAGAGAGGAGTTATCAGTGGTTCACGCTCGTGCTGGAAGAACATAAGTGGGGGTCCCACAGGGATCAGTTCTGGGTCCAGTTCTGTTCAATATTTTCGTCAATGATTTAGATAATACCAAGCTGGGAGGGGTTGCAAGTGCTTTGGAGGATAGGATTACAATTCAAAATAATCTGAATGAAATGGTCTGAAGTAAATAGGATGAAATTCAATAAGGACAAATGCAAAGTACTCCACTTAAGAAGGAACAATTAGCTGCACACACACAAAATAGGAAATGACTGCCTAGGAGTGAGTACTGTAGAAAGGGATTGGGGGTCGTAGCGGACCACAATCTAAACATGAGTCCACAGTGTAACACCTTTGCAAAAAAAAAAAAAAGTGAACATCGTTCTGGGATGTATTAGTAGGAGTGTTGTAAACAAAACACGAGAAATAATTCTTCTGTACTACTCTGTGCTGATTAGACCTCAACTGGAGTATTGTGTCCCATTCTGGGAGCCACATTTCAGGAAGGATGTGGAGAAACTGGAGAGAGTCTGGAGAAGAGCAACAAAAATGATAGTCTAGAAAACCTATGAGGGAAGATTGAAAAAACTGGGTTTGTTTAGTCTCAAGAAGAGAAGACTGAGGGGACTTGGCAAGTTTTCAAGTACATAAAAGGTTGTTACAAAGAGGAGGCAGAAAAATTGTTGTTGTTAACCTCGGAGGTTAGGACAAGAAGTGATGGGCTTACCTTGCAGCCAGGGTGGTTTAGTTTGGACATTAGGAAAAGCTTCTTAACTGTCAGGGTGGTTGAGCACTGGAATAAATTGCCTAGGGAGGTTGTGGAGTTTTTTAAGAATGGGTTGGCCAAACACCTGTCAGGGATGGTCTACATAATACTTAGTCCTGCCGTGAGTGGTGCCTGCCGGTCTTATGATTCTATGATTTGCACTTGCAACGCTAATTGGCAATGAGATTAAACCTGGTACTACTTGATGTGAAAACATGAGCTTCTACTGCTTGAGCTAAAAGACCCACCCTTTTAGCTTAAGGGCTGGAGCTGATTCATTGACCTCTAGGTGGTCCACCCACAAAAGGACAGAGCACCACGCAGTGTAAGCATGCATCACATACTAGATCCTGATCTTGCATTAAGTTTAAGTAGTAGTTTAGACAAAACACAACAAGTTTTTTTTTACTTTGTTTACATGCTAAGCAGGGATGATCTGTCTCTTTACCATTTAACTCTTTTCTATATGCTTTGTTAGCTGTCTCCTCTAAAAGCTGGCTTCTGCAGCAGTGAAAAGTTTCCTAATACCATGTTGGGCCACTGGAGACAACAAAGGAAGAGAACCACCTGCTCTGGGCCACAACACTTCTTCCTTAAGGTCTCCCATCCAAGTACTGATGCAGATCATCCCTGCTTAGCATGTAAACTTAAAGTATAACAGCACAATGTGATTTGGCTGCAGATTACTTGCTCCTGCGTAAGATTTTCTCAGAGCTGGTTTTGGACAAATATCTTTTTAACTATCAATGCTACGTTAGCTGACATTAAACTTAGGAAGTTTCCAGTTTCCTAATAAAAGAGTTGGGGAGATATTTCAGGGTAATTGTGCTTGGCGACTCGGTGTCTCATAGTGTCTAACAGTTAATTTTTTCGATGTTATGTTTCCTTTGAAATACGCTGTGCCAGACACTGAACAGCATGACAGAGAAGGTATTGTAGAGATAACTTTGAATGTCTTGGCAGCAATTATTGTAGTTGTATGCCCCAAGTAAGAAACTTCTCATTGTGCACTGGGTATGTATACATCATTCAGTGAAGATTCAGATGAGGTTCACATGAAATTTTAGCCATTATTATTAGACATCCTTGATAATCATCTGAGCAACTTACAACAAAAGTACTGGCTAGTCCATCAGTATTTTGTAATGCACTTGTAAGCATATTATCATATGGCCTGCTGGGTACAAAATGAAGCATCACATGTACATGTCTATAAATGACATTTACCCACCACTACTAAAGTGAGGGAGTGTAGTGTCTATCTATATAAAAATGACAACCCATCGGGAGATCTGGTTGAACAGTTATTTGCTTTGTCTCTGATCATTAAAGCAAGGGTCTACTTCACAGCATAGTCACAACCTTTATTCTCTGCCCTACCAAACTATGCTAAAGCCTTGGATTTTCCTTGTGCAGAGACAGCCAGATTCACGTAGCATGAGGTTGAGGTGTCAGTTACACAGCGAAATATAATTTTCCTTTAATGTAGTAAGGGGACAATTGTATTGAAAGTCCATCAACAGGGTTGTACTTGTAAGGTACATGCCCCTTGCTCTCAGTCACTTCCTTATATCAGAAAAGGAAGGAAATCATAACTAGGGTTGCCACCTTTCTAAGTGCTGGTAAATGGATCCCTGAGGCCCCTCCTCCTGCTATGTCTCTTCCCCAAGACCCACCCCCATTGGTTCCTCCTCTTCCCCATCGCCCACTAGATTGTCTTCACCCTGCCTGCAGGTAGAAGGCAGTCTCGGTTGAGCGGGGGCTGGTGCAGGTTAATGGTCTGGTGCCTCCACCTGCCTCGTGGTAACCATACTTTTTGGTTCAGGTGCCATTTAGAGTTGCCAGGTCCCCAAAAATCAGGCACTTGGCAACCCTAAATGACACCCGGACACAAAAGCCCCAAACTGGATATCTGGGTAAAACTCAGATGGGTGGCAACCCTAATCATAACATCAAGGGAGCTGGTTAGGGGTGGATTTTCCATTCTGAGTCCATAATTTCTGGATAAAATAGCTCAGCCTTTTCTAAGTGCATGGGGCTGAAACCCAGAATGTAGATTGTGAGCTTAGAGACGCTTTTTTGGCCCTCGACTGAAGCTTCGTAAAGAAGCCAGGATCGACACAGGCTTGTGCTTAATCTAGTGCTATGAGCTGGATGGAACCTTGTTATGGGTTGAGGTAAAAAATCCCACCTATGACAAAAGAAGAGTTTGAAACCACTCAGCAACTGTTTTTTCTGAATATTGTTTAGGGAAGATGTGTATGTGTGGCAGAAGTCAGAAAAGAAAAACTGGCAAAGACAGAGAGAGTGCCAAAAGGAGCAGCTTAGAGCAGCAGGCTGACCCTGGAAGACACCAGAGGAGAGGTTTTTTGTGTCAGTATAGGCTGAAAAGGGTGCTCTTGGTGCTATGAGTAAAAGAAGTTCTTTCCTGCTATTTGATTCCTTCTGTGTTCATAGACACAGGATTTTGTACACTCTTTGTAAGTAAACAAAACTGCATCAAAGACAATCAATTTCTACTTCCAACTGGAATGTCTTCAGGGCCCTGAAATTTTGACTGGCTGCTCAGATCAAAAAGGAGCAACACTAGAATGCATGTCCAGGTGCTAGAAAAGTGGGGTTGAGTGAACAATGAGATGTCTACAACTGATTCCTAAATACTTCTCTCATCTGCGGTTGCATCTATCTTTTAAAGCAAGCTCTTCTTTTGCAAGCATTGGGTCCCAGGTCTGGTACAGAAAACCCATAAGTTCGTTGTGCCTGGGAGCACTTTTTTCAGAAGAGAGAAAAAGGTTTAATGCTATTTGTTCAACTCAGCCGGAGATCTACTGTTTGTAGTCTGAAATATCCTAAATGTGTTCTCAATTACCTTGTGCATATTTTAAAGGAATTAAATTTCCATCAAAGGATTTTGTGAACTGTTTGATCTTGCTATGTCTAAAGAGTCCAATCTGACTGGAGATAATTTTGTCTGAGCACATATGGTACCATTGTAATGAATTTGTGCTCATTGTGGGATGTGACTTCAAGGGAAACCAGTCCATCTGTTGGCTAAGTGAGTTCTGGCTTTTAATGGTGAGTGTGGAATGAGTAGCCAAGGACTTGGCCCTGCAGCAGGACTGAGGTTCTTCATACTATTTGATGATTTAAGCTTTTGTTTCCTGGCGGGGGGTGCTCAGTTATTTAGTTATCTGAGTGCTTGTGATGAGTTGTGGAACCCTAACTTGTAACAAAAACCTGAAAACAAGAGGATTTGGTGGTGGTCGTATTGTTTGTTCCTATAGGTCCCATCTGAGATTGGGACCTCATTGTACTATATACTGTTCAAACACGTACTGAGAGACAGTTCCTGCAGTGCAGATCTTACAGTCTAAAGAGACGAGATAAAGGGGGGAAGGGAAAAAAGAGGCATACAGAGAGGAAGTGACTTGTCCAAGGTCACAAAGGAAGTGAGTGGTTGAGCCCGCGAATAGAAGTTGTGTAGCCTGACCCCTAGTTCAGTGCTTGATTTACTAAACCATGCTGGCTTCCAGAAAGTTAGCTCTAACAGTGTAACGGTGGAAATCAATCTCCCATTCCTCACACAGGCAAATGACATTCACTATACAGACAAAATATTGATATTTTCTGTAGATGTCTTGATTGTCCTAACACATTTCACATTATGCAGAAATTAGACCCTAATGACAAGAAATGCCGTACATTTTCTCCTTAGAGAGCTGCTCATGCCCCATGAAAATCATTGACCGTTTAGAAGCAGTTCTCTTGCTTCACTATAGCATGCATGTTCTTCATTCTTCAATACTGAGAGATCTTGTGTGAAAGCAGGACTTCTATTTCTTGGGAATTTTGTCTGCCCCCACTGCTTATTCCCCATCTGCAATCCTAACCCTCTCTTTGGGAGACTGGTGATCACATCCAGAAAGATGGGAGAGAAGCTGTCAGTATTGCTGTTTGTATTGTACCAATACAATTTCCAATGCTCTGCTAGAAATTTAAAATAATCTGCACAAAATTAACTAATTTTAAAATGTGCTGCACCAAATCAGTTTAGGGACATGTGATTATATGCATTTATATGGCAGCTTTAATTACCAAGCCCTTGCTGACGTGATTGCTCAGGAAATATCTGATGTCACAAACAGATGTCACATGGAAAATAAGCAGCAGCAGGTGAACTGTTAAGAAACAAAGATCCTTTTTATGCAGACATTTTCTATATTAAACAACAAGAGGAGAGAAAACCAAACACTCTGCAGAGCAAAAGCATAATTGTTTCTAAACAGAGAAGGGCTTATTTTCCAAAAATTTCAACTAGTTATGGGAAAGGCTATAATGAGAGACAGAGCTGCTTTTCATCTAGTTTGCAAATTCAGTTCCAACAAACATGACAAGTAAAAGTTCCCATTTATGACGGTTTGGGGGCAAAAGATAACTATTCGCAAAACTCTTGTTCTTTTTCATTTCCACTTTGATATTTGCTACCTATCTGACTGCATCGTTACTATAAGGCTATGGAAGACTCTATGAAATTATAGCCATGGAAAATCCCTAAATCGGGATGGGCAAACTTTTAGGCCCGAGGGCCACATCAAGGAATAGAAATTGCGTGGTAGGCCATGAATGCTCACAAGTGAACACGTGTGATGTTCAGGTTAAGAGGGCTAATATAGTCCTTGGATGTATAAGCAGGGAAATATCAAGCAGGAGTAGGAAGGTGGTATTACCTTTGTATAAGGCATTGGTGAGACCATTACTAGAAATCTGTGTCCAGTTCTGGTGCTCACACTTCAAAAAGGGAAGCCAAAAGCTTGGAAAAAGTTTAGAAAAGAGCTGTAAAGATGTTTTAAGGGTCTGGAAAACATGCATTATAGTGAAAGACTAAAGGAGCTCAACAGAACTATATTTTCAGAAAAAACGTGACTTGGTCATGGTCTACAAGTACCTACATGAGGAAGAGATTTCCAATATACGCTATTTAATTTAGCACAAAAATCACAAGTGAATGTCTTTCTAAAAGAATGCCCCACCAAAAATCATAGGTTTAATGGAGAAATTATTGGGTGTGGCTTTTTACCTCCTGCATAACACAGGCCAATGCTAGATGATCACAGTAGTCTCTTTTGTCCTTATGACCTATTAAACTTCTTGATCACTTTGAAATTAGTTCAAGCCTTCAATTGGTGGTTTATTTTATATGACGAAATCTGTATAATCTGAAAACCTATGTGAAATAAGCTAATGATTTAGGCCTATTTAAAGAAGACAGGGGTCTGCGATAAAAAGCATAATCATCACAAGTAGTGTCAGGAGAGAGTCCCTTCAGAGAGGCCATGGATTGAATGTTGAGGATTAATTATTGTTATCCTATTGATTTATAACTAAACGTCTGTGTTAAATCACTAGGCTGTCTTCCCTCAGATCACATAGTTAAGTGCTATAGCCTAGATGAAGGCTAGAATCTCCTTTAGCTTGTATCGATGTAAATCAGGAGTAATTACACTGAAGTCAGTGGAGATGACATGGGACAAAACTGGTATAAGTGAGAAGATCGGGCCTATGGCTGTGCTCAGAGCACAGGACTGAGACAGGAACTCCTGAGTTCTAACTCCATCTCTGTGCCCTTAAGGAAGTTACCTTGGCACAAAATTTTACACGTGAGCCTGCAAAAGTGTGTATGTCTGGCCAACACTCATGTAAATCTGGGGTTTGCACTCAAATGTACCTGAGTTTAATAGATCATAAGGGCAGAAGAGACTACTGTGATCATCTAGCATGTAAATCAGACTAGCTTATGAAAATGTCAACCTTAACTTCTGTGCCTTATTTTCTGTCATCTCTAGTTGTAATTCTCATTTATAAAGAGCTGAAGATGGAAAGCTATACGTGCAGGGTTTCATTATTATTAACTGTCAGCCACAGAGAGATCTGTTATCTTTTTCCATAAATGTCATATAAAGACTGGATGGATTTTAAAATCTCACAATTCTCCACTCACACCTAAACTTTAAAATAAAAAATAGCTTCTAAAACACAGGAAAGAAACCTACTTTATGGGAGAACCATCGATAGACATTGAAAACATTTGGTACATTGTACCAAGAGAACAACTCTTAGACATAATTTTGAAATCCTCTTTAAGTCACATTGTTAGAAGCTTCTTACAATATGTAGACAACACAGTGCAAATAAAATATTATATAGATTGAAATATTGATGGCCCAATAACTTGCAGTCCCAAATACATAATAATTACATTATTTAAAAAGTTTATTATACACAGTAGCTGAAAACAATATTGTTACTGATTTGAGAGAGAGAGTATTGAAAAACAATCAGATTTGCTAAGCAGAGATTTCAAGTGAGTAAAAGGGCAGTATTTCAGCCATCAGGCAAGAAATTGGCCAGTGTCATTGCTTTCCATGCAAACAGATTTTTTTCAAATAACAGTATTTCATCAGGCTGTTTTATTCCAAGACACAAATCGTTCTTGGTGAAACTGAGCTTTATTTTTTTATTATTTATTCAGGTTGGAAATGGCCTCAGTATCATCCTCAGACCCATATAAACTGAATAGTAACTCTATGGCACGTTTAATAAAAACTTTAACAAAGAGGTTTTATTGGAGACTATGTCTAATGTGGACAGAAGAAGGAAGCTGTCCCTGTCAGTCACTTGGAATGGGCAAGGAGGCTTTTGAAGATGAAGTGGTGAATGCTTCATGAAATCATCCTCGCATGCAGCCCAGCCACTGCACTTCAGTTTTCATATAGCTTTTTTTCATGTATGCCTTATGGGATTTTCACTGGTAGACACCATCTGATGTACAGAATGGAATGTAATTCTCTGCTTTGGACATGACTTTGCTAAGCAAGACAGTTTAGTGCTGCATGTCAAACACGTTAATCATTGCTACCCCCAATATCCCTTTCTCTGGAAGAGACTAGCTAAATTTTAAATTTTTCCCTGTCTGTTTAGAATTTGGGAAGCTGAATTTTGGTACAGAATTCACAAGCCCTTACATTTTTGAAAATAATAGTCAAGAAGTAGTTGTCAGTGGAGCCCTTCAGTAGTCAGACCTCAGATCTTTTCTCAATAGAGTGTTTTCAGGGTCAGTGAGGTTAAAGAATAAGGTGGATTGCTTGCCCTTTTGCAGGCCTGAAATATCTCCCTTTAAAAGGAGATCTGGTTGGCGCCATGTCTTCTTTTGTGCAATTCACCTGTAGAAGAGTACCTCAGAATTCTCTCCTGTTTTTGGAGAGCTGGGAAGGCTCTGCTATAAAATGGATCTCTTTCACCCACCTCCGTACCTCTGGTGGGGATCCTCGTGATACTGTGGGAAATCCCACCAAAACAAATCTAGAACAATCATCTGCATGCATCAACGTGGGGAAGAGGAGAACCCCAACACTCTGCTGTTTTCAGAAGAGATAAAGGGTTGGAAAATGCTGCTGTGTTCTGTGTGGTCTTGAGACAGATCATAGAGTCATAGAAAATCAGGACTGGAAGAGACCTCAGGATGTCATGTTGTCCAACCCCCCTGCTCAAAGCAGGACCAATCCCCAACTAAATCATCCCAGCCAGGGCTTCGTCAAGCCTGACCTTAAAAGCCTCTAAGGAAGAGATTCCACCACCTCTCTAGGTAACCCATTCCAGTGCTTTACCACCCTCCTAGTGAAAATGTTTTTCCTAATATCCAACCTAAACCTCCCTCACTGCAACTTGAGATGCAAACCTGAATGTTTCCTCTACAGAGACTGATTTGACTATTGCTAAAATTAGGAGGCAATCGTCTATCGTTCTGATAGATCGGGAATTGCTTTCATAGGAGTACTGAGTGTCTATACTTAATGCATTCCACAGCTCCCTATCTAGATGGACACGAGTTAAACTATACACATACAGCACATGCTTATTTATCATCCTGGTCACTTGCATTTTATCCCTTTTGCCCACCTTTTGATCCTTCCGTTTTTTAGGCTCTACATGCTTCAGAATTGGCACTATGGCTTCATCCGTGTTTGGAAACCACATGGTAGGAGCTTCAGCCATATAGATAGTAACTCTCTCAATGTTTAGGAGGAGTCAGTTTAACAGAGATGGATGGCCATACTTAGAGTGCTGCACTAGCACAATCTTAGAACATAATTTGTCCCCCGTGGTATCAAAAAAAAATATAATGGAAACATGACCATTTTTTCCCCCATAGATGAACCAATTATCTAACTCTCAATTTATTTTTCTGGCTTAGCCATTGTGTGCTCCACACCATATAGAAACTATTCAGCCTCTGGCACTAAGAGCTTACATTCTTATAGGCCACACTGTGTCTGTCCATTGCATGGGCATGTGAGAAGCAGAGAGTACTAATCACCACAGAATGGGCAGAGAAAGTGCAGCTGTGGCTCTGGCTCACTTCTGCACATGCCCACAGCGAAGGGGCACACTCTACAGTCTCTCAAGGGTTGCAGAACCAGGCAGGTAAAACCAGGGTTTGCAGAATCAGGCACATACTGAGACCTCGCATGTAAAAATCTCAGCCTAAAGCATCTGAGAAAGTTACAAGCAAGTGGAAAAGGGTGGGGCTGCAGTGGTTGATGGGTGGGACTTGACCTTGATCTATAGCGTGAGCTACTTGTGCCCACTGCAGTGTACCACATGAGCCAGATGTATTGGAATTTATGAACAACAGAAAGGGAGAAAAGGTTGTCCCAAGGACAGAAGTTATTGTTGAAAATAGAAACATCATTGCACAGTATTCATAAAGCAAGGGAAACTAAACATTCCTTTGGTGAGATGGGAATGGAGGGAAATAACTTTACATTGTTCACTGAAAACCACTAAGGAAGATGGTTCTGTTTAGTGGGGGATGGTCTGCATTTTTGCCTGGCACAGCCCAGCTCTGATTAACTGAACTTGGGTATGTTTCCTGTGGCCAAACTATCCCAGCTCTCTGCTGTGGGTCACATATCCCCACAGTGCAGCAAAGAGAATGCTAGCTACCTTTAAGGAACTACACTAAATGAACCATAGCCCCTAGTAAAAGCCAATGAACTATCTTTTATAATCCTTCCAACTAGCTCTCCTGAATATCTGTTTCAGGTATTCCCCAATCCTTAAAATAAATAGGATTATACTGTACAGTCCGTAAAAGGAGAGAGCAAATTGTTTTGAGAACAAAAGCAAGAATTTGAACTAAAGGCTCCCCTTCAAATTACAGACATATCAGCCTTCAAATTACCTTAACATCTTGTGTCTCATGGAAAAGAAACAAATTTAATCTGACACAGCCCTGTTCTAAATAAAGGCCTTTCAATAACTGCATTTTCCAGCAATCGCGTGTCTGTCCCCATTGGACCTGTAAATAAAGTCTGTATAAAGCCCATAAGGCAGTAGCTCTGTTACACTTTAATTATTTTGATACAGTTGGTTTGGATCACTTTGCCCCTAGAAGGGCTGTGCATTAAATCATGCAGTGAATTTCCATTTTCTCCATTATCAAATGATGTCATTGTGGGCACAAGGAAGGAGCATGGATGTAGCCAGAGCAGTAAAGATTTACAGGAGTAGAAATTCTGTAAAGATTTGGATCAAAGGAGAATTCCAGAGAACTTGGTGTATTTTTGCAGTGTCCAAAAACTAGTTAGTTTTATTTTTCAGTGTGTGCTTTGGAGTTAGTGAAAAGTCAGGGGGCTGACAGCAGTTGACCATGCCCACAGACAGGTAGGTGCTCTTTAATCTTTTCTCTTTTGCTGTGCTGTTCCATTTCAATCCTGCAAAAAAGGCAAATATCATTCTGGGCTGCATTTGCTGGAGTATTGTAAGCAAACATAAGAGTAATTCTTCTGCTCTACTCTGCACTGATTAGGCCTCAGCGGGAGTGTTGTGTCCCGTTCTGGAAGCCACATTTCAGGAAAGATGTGGACAAATTGGAGAAAGTCCAGAGAAGAGCAACAAAAATGATGAAAGGTCTAGAAAACATGATCTCTGAGGGAAGATTGAAAAAACTGGGTTTGTTTAGTCTGGAGAAGAGAAGACTGAGGGGGAACATGACAACAGTTTTCAAGTACATAAAAGGTTGTTATAAAAAGGAGGCTGAAAAATTATTATTGTTAACCTCTGAGGTTAAGACAAGAAGCAATGGACTTAAATTGCAGCAAGGGTGGTTTAGGTTGGACATTAGGAAAAGCTTCTTAACTATCAGGGTGGTTGGGCACTGGAATAAATGGCCTAGGGAAGTTGTGGAATCTCCATCATTGGAGATTTTTTAAGAGCAGGTTAGACAGCCACATGTCAGGAATGGTCTAGTTATTAATTTGTCCTGCCTTGAGTGCAGGAGACTGGACTAGATGACCTCTCGAGGTCCCTCCCAGTCCTATGATTCTATGTCTTTTGTGGTAAATGGAAGACATCAGTTTCCATGTCTGTTAAGTCTATATCTTTCACAAGCAGTAGAATCACTTAAATCTCTCTTTGTGGTTGAGATTCTTTAGATCTTACCTCTCTTTGCTGTGGATGGACCCTTTCATCCTCATTTTTTTGCTGTCAAACAGCTGATATGCAAGAATAACCAGGCTCTCAGACATCTAAATGGAATTAGTTGGATCCAGAAGCAGGGCTGGGTCTAACTTTTTTTTTTTTGCTGCCCCAAGCAAAAAAAGAGTGCCACCCTGCCATAATTCCCCCCCCCGTGAGCGCCACGCACTGAACCCCCCCACCACGCTGCGCTGCCCGAAGCCCCCGCCCCCCTGAGCGCTGCGCCGCACAAGTCCCTGTCCCCCTCCGAGTGCTGCCCGGCCGAACCAAAAAAACCCCAAAAACCCGAGTGCTGCCCCGCCCCAAGGTGCCACCCCAAGCACATGCTTGGTTGGCTGGTTCCTGGAGCCGGCCCTGTCCAGAAGGCTAGTTTGATCCTGTAAGTCACACCCTTAAAGGGACTAATTTTTGATTTAGCTAGTTTAAAGCTTCAGAACAGACATTCAAATGTGCTGCTTGTTCTGGTGAAATAAACTATAGGAAACTATGGGAAAACTATATAAACTATTTAGGAAATAAACTATAACAATTAATTTAAACCTTCTGGCTTTTATGTCTGTCTGGGTTGAATGCATGGCATATGTTCTTTTCTAGGCTATAGTTAAGCCATTTCTAAAAGCTGGAAGACTGATGCTGCTTCTGTGTCCCATTTACCAAATTTACATGTTGTGGCAAAAAATATCATGTAGCATCATGCTTCACTTTGAGTGGAATCTATAATGGCGTGGTGGTTTTCACCTTTAAATGTGGTAAAAATGAAAAATTACCCTAATGAAAAGAGAAAATCCTAAGGAGATGTATTAACAAGAAAATTGTCCGCCTGCTAGGAGTTTGCAGCTGTAATCTACCTGACATTTTAAATCTCTTACTCAGGCTCCTGTAGATTTAGTAATTTGGATTTTAAAAATTGAGCCATGCTGCTCCAGAGTCCTTACTGTAAGTTACATATTTTTGTGATAGATTAATAAATTTTGACTATGAAATACTTTTAAAAGAGCAAGAACTTCCTGGTCAGTTTAAATTTTTGAATCCGGAAGCCTCAGTGTACTGGCAAACGTGTGGCCAAAATTATGCTCTTGTCTGTTGCTAGGATACTGGCCTCTATATTGAGCATATTTTTAAAATGACTTGGGGTGTAGGGAGAGAGAAGAGTAAACCCAAACTATATGGAAGCAAATCTTTAATTATTTAAGTTAACAGATGTATTTCTATTTGAGACACTTGGGAAATTTTTTTGGCTTCTAATGCTGAATCCAGGGTATGTCTGTGTCTGTCGGTCTCTCTCTATTTTTTTTCTTTTAACAAGCACAAAAACATTTTTACTCTGTGGATGAATTGTGTAACTTCAAGCAGATGCCTCGTACATCTGCTTAGGTTTTATCAGACCTCCGTTCCTGTGCCTTAATCTTGGTTTTAGTGCTTCTGGACTTGTTGCTTTTCATGCCTCTGTAATTCAGGATCTATCAATGTTTCTATTAAAGCATTTATTTTCTGAGCTGTATAGCTAGATGCAAAAATCTCTCATCATCCTGCCAAATGTCAAACACCTCCAAATGCTTAGCACTTTACATGTTTCAGCCTGAAAGGCCTAGTCTGTGCTCTGTATCCCCTTTCCATAGTCTTCATCTGTCTAGTGTCTGTTTAGGCCCCAGTCTTGAAAACACACATGCTTAACTTTGAGTTCAATTAAATGACTTCTGTGTAAAGTTCAGCATGTGCCTAAGTGTTTTCAGCATCAGAGCCAAGGACTGTCAACTTGTTGGGGCAGGGACTCTGGCCAGAATTTTCAAACCTGGTGAGGGGGCCCAACGTTTTGCACCGATGTAGTCTGGGATTTTGCAAGCGCACAATACTTGCGGCTCCTATTGATTTCAGTGGGATTTTTAAAAAATCACTTCAAAATTGAAAAGTGATTTTTCAATCTTTTTTAAAAAACAGTTTGCCCATCTTTCAGTTTATAGAGGGATGGGGGGAATAACAGTTGGTTTCAGGGATTGAAAATATTTTTATAAGACAGACATTAGAAAATCAGTGAAAATGTGGCTTTTCTGTGTCATTCACTTGAGCCCCAAAGTAAAGGACCTGCTTAACTGCTGTTAAATGTACCCTGCAAAGTGCATCTAGCCACTGACAATCTTGATCTTGCTGGAGTAATAATATCTAGCTCTTATATAACAACATACAAGCTGTCATTTCAAGAACTGGTTTGGGGGTCACTTGATTTCTATTTCCATGCACAAGGTGCAGGAGCTCCAGCACCAAATGGGTTAAAAGACAGACACTCCAGATTTAAGAGAGAATTTGTTAAAATACCCAGTGTGAAAAAGGCAATAGAAAAGAGCCCACAAAAATCCTCTCCTACCCTCTGGAAGAACCACAGAACCTTTCCTAAAGCAAGGTTTAAAAGCTGTTTAATAATGCAGCAAGGCACCAGAAAATTTATCGCTAGAGCTGGTTGAAATGCATGATGGAAAAAGGGATGGTCAAGAAGCTGTTTTTTATTGTTTTTTTCCCCCAGAGACTATTTTCCTATAATCTCTGGTTACTGTAACAATAATATTTTCCACTTATGTGTAAATGCCTTCCACCTGAGAATCTGAGAGCATTAACTGATGAAGCCTGCCAAAGGGCCTGATCTAAAGCCCATTAAAGTCAATGGGAGTTTCTCCAATGGACTTTGGATCAGGCCCCATGTCCTTGGTAGGTAAGTAGGAACCATAGAGATGCTAAGTAAGGAGTTATGCCGCTATAACCTTAGTTTTGGTTTTTGTACAACCTGTCTCAAACTCTAGGCACCTAACAAAATTAAAGCTCTTTCTATGCAAATTTTAAAATCAGACATAATTACAAATCTCTTCATGTACCATCACTTAGCAGATGCACAATTTAAATAAGAACACAAATAATAAAGCCCCAATACTGTAAACATATAACTGCTTACTTGAACTCATGCATTAGCTTAATCCCATTGAATTTGGCTAAAACTCTTTCTACACAAATTTTAACCCAGTGGGGTTACTGCCGTGCATAAGAGTTTGCAGGATCTGGAACGAAGCAGTAACTCCAAGTGAAACCTTGGACAAGCTGCATCAGTGATGAAGATGGTGCTAGAAACACTGAAGTCCGATTCCTGTTCTCCTGATGGAACTATTTGACCAAGGAGCCCATGATCTGGCCTGAGTTATACATGCCTTTGTCACCTCTCGTCTGTACTACAGCAATGTTTTATAGCTGGATGTGAAGCCAACAGCCCTTAATAACTCCAGTTAGTACAGAACTCTGCATCACATCTCCTCAGCAACACAGGCTACCACACATACGTCAAATCTGTTATCCACTCTCTACGCAGACTCCCCATAGAATATTGAGTCATGTTCAAGGACTGAGTCTTTGACTTGAAGGTGCTCAGTGGGACTGGGCCCAGCATATCTAAAAGATTTTCTGTAACTCTGGGATGAGGACTGTGACCAACAACTCTACTCCCTGGGTACAATGGAACTTTCTACCATAAGGTTAATGTTCACTTGTACAAGACACAGAACTTTCTAGGGGCCCCTCTGAAAGTTAAACTCTCACTGGAGCTATGGACCATCACAAACCTCATCACCTTCTGTTCCAGGTGCAAGGATCACTTCTTTGAACTGCCTTCTCTAACATAAACAAACACAGAGCAGTTGTGTTCATTTAAAAACAAATCCAAGCCTTACCAGAAGAAAATACTTCCTTGCACACACAATTCTCCCCATGGGAAGAAGGTGAGAAAGAGAATGAACCACACGGGACAGAAGTTAGTCATGATGCTTAATGCACTGTTGTATGGAATGGAACAGACCAACTAGAAACAGTCACAGCAGTTGGAAACAAATGATTCCACTGCTCTCCAGAGGCTAATCAAACAACAAAAGTCCCCCTGCCTCCATTTTCTTTCCCCTCTTTGTCGTCTTCATCTTTCATGTATAGGTTGGCTTCCTGGGCCTAGAAAAACATGTGCCATATGTATCCAGAAGGATGGCTCTTCTACTTCAACTGCCTCCCCATGTGCTTTTCACTTCCTGTTTTAAGCTCTAGTGTAGCGTAGCTATATAGGGTTGTCACATTTGTCTTCGTGATTCTGAAATCCCTGTAGTATATAGCACATACTCATGTACCCGGTCAATTATTATTTCATTTAAAACAGCGCCATTGGCATCCCTGGGGTTACTCCAGATTTACATAAACATAACAGCAATAGCTGGCCTACCGACTGTAAAGCTCTCTGTGAATGTAAAGGCACAAATAAGTTAATATTTAATAAGAAACATTTAAATAGAGCCTTTTCAAAATTAAAAACGCTGGAAGACATTCACACAGCAGCTAGCATCTGACTGTTGCTTATATGGCATATAGGGAAGCTAGAGCCTGATGTCTTTTCCATGCCTGCTCCTTGCCTGGCAGGAAGCATTGTTTGGAATGGCTTTTGGAATCAGTGAGGAATCAGTTCAAGTGTGTTACAGCTTTATATAAATCTCTTCCTTAGTTTGTTGCAGCACCATAATAATGATAATGATTCAGCAGTAAAGTTTCTGTCCCAGTTTAACATGACAAGATTTTATTGTCAAGCCCAGAAGCCAAAGACCTTTGCATGAGGTAGTGAATGAAGCTACCGGGTAATGTCTCTCTGAATCTTCCCGTATATTAAAATACAGGTTCAACTCATTATTGCGTTTTGCATCTGGAAATTGCAAAACTTGTGCTGGTTGTGCTTCTGATAACACTGAATTGCAGCTCTGCTTTGAAAAGTGACTAGCTAAAAAGGGCTATTACTTTCTTACTCAACAGATCTGCTTCCTTTTCTGCTCAGAGTCCTATCTTTTGTCTCCGGGGCACTGTAATATTGCTGAGTGGTGATACTTCCATTACCAAATGCATGTGACTAAGCTATTTTCCTTTCTTGCTTCTAAATCCTTTTGATCATTAGATCCACATGGCTGAATGCAAGTGGAGTTAATATTACTCAAGGCCTTCCAGGCTTCTTCAATTTAGCATCTCTTTTCCTTCATATGTACTCAATATAGGAGCCTCCTGTTGAACTGAAAACAAATACAATGCATTTGTCTGCTTAATTCATTTTACAAGCTTGTAAGATTCTGTGCTGCTGTTCTCCAGCTAACAGATGTTACGAAAATAGCGTAAGATTACACAATTTTCTGTGGTTTTGTGTGGCTCAGAAGCAGAGAAATCACTTGCTGAATCAGGCCAATAATTGTTGAGATCAGAAGTAACTGTTGTGACTAGAGGAGCGAGAATCTCAACAGTTTCACTTTTCACAGGTTCTGTATGGATTTGTCTTATCCCGCTTCGCCTTGATGTAGGTTTGTGCTCGTCTTTGGTTTCAAGTTCAGACAAAAGCCAAAACTTATTGTGGTTTGGGATGGGAACAATAACTGAAATTCTTGGAAATGTTTGCCAACATCAGCAAAACTGGCCCAAATTTTGGATTTATAATGAAGATTAATTGTCCAATTGAATTGGACAATTTTCTCATTGGTTCTGATTTTGGTATAAGAGTTTTTCTAATTGTGATATCCAAAGTGTACAGAGTTTCATATTTTTAGATTTTCTCTCCATTCTGTGTGGTGATCCTTGTCCTTGAATAGCTGTGGTAGATCCAAAATAGTGCCATTCCCTGATGGTTCATCCCAGCAGAGGAGCAGCAATCTCCTTGAAGTGAACAGCTTATGATATTTTTTTTTTTTTTAATCAATGGATTAGGTAATGGTCCTGGGAAAAGCTAAGCTTGTCCATTGACCTAAAAAGACAGTTCTCAAACGGAGTGATGTAGTATGTCCTACTGTGTTTTATCTTCACTGCTGCTGTCCCATCAGGGATTTGAACTGATAAGAGAGTCTTCAAATGTTAATTTTCCTGCGAAATTCTGCAAATTTTATTTGTCAATAAATAAATGTGGAAGCTCTGGCATGACAGTAGGGAGACCAGGCCACTGGCTGCACAGAGATGGGAGATCACCATGCAGCCCCCTCCCCCATTCCGGGACATAGACTTGGAGGTGAGGCTGCACCTGATCCTGACATAGCACAAGAGCCGGGCCTGACTCTCACAACAGGCACACCAGGTGTAGGCAGACAGGCTCAGCTTGGCAGGACCCAAGTGGGGAGGGGCTTACAGTGGGGGAATCCAGGTGTGGGGTGGGGCAATCTGGATATGGGCAGCTCAGTGGGGGAACCATATGCAGGGGGGAATCTGGATGCCCAGAGGTTTTGGTTACGGGGGCATTAGGACTCTGCAGGGGGGTCCGGATGAAGGTGGTTGGCGCTCAACATGGAGGGTCTGGGTGTGACAGAGTGGGGCTTGATGGAGTGGGGGTCCAAGTGCAGCTGGGGGCTTCTCAGGGTGGTCCAGGGACAGTGGGACTCATTGGGGTGGTGGTTTGAGTGTGGGAGGATCATCAGGAGTGGTCTGGGTGCAAGGATGCAGGTTTGGGTGCAGAGGAACTCCAGATGCAGGGGGTGAGGCTTGGTGAGGTGGAGGTTTGGGTGTGGGGGCTTGGTGGGAGGGCTGTGGATGCAGGAAGATGAAGCTTGGCAGGGGGCTGGGTATAGGAGGGCTTTGTATGCAATGGCTGAGGCTCGGTAGGGTGGAGGTTCAGGTGTGGGGGGCTCCAGATGCAGTGAGGTTGAGCAGACAGGGGAGCAGGAAGCAAGGTGTGTGTATCTGTGGTGCTTCCTGGAGCTAGGGTAGGTTTCTGGGATTGGGTCTGGCCACTGCTTGCAGAAGAGGAGGAAGTCCCACCCTCAGCCCAGCCGGGACTAGAAGCAAAGTCAAGCATAGGGTAGGACCCACGGGACTGGGTATCCACACCCCTATTTATCTCTCCATGGGCTGCTCTGACATGTCCATGCTGCTGGGGAGGGATGCATGACTGCTCTCGCAGCTTCCCTTTGCTTCCCTGTGAGAGTCATTTTTCTATGTGGAAGCAAAGAAGTCTGCAGGACATGAATTCTGTGTGCGTGCAGAATTCCCCCAGGAGTAAACACAGAAAGCAGCAGTAAATATCTTAGTAAGATGCACTCTAGTTCTACAGTCCCATCCTAGTGCAGCCCTGTTGTTTTCCTGAATGTCAAAGCAGCTGCTTACCTCTGGGCTTAAGACAGTATAATGAATCTGTTGCTCTTGTTCACATCAGGAGTTCCATTATGACTAATGGTACTGGTCATATAAGTGTTGACTTAAATCACTTATGAAAGTGATTAAAAGTTGCAGATTCAGGCCCCTGATACTAATTATGTGGAACATATTTGATCTGATGGCTTAATGAATAAATGAAATGAATTCCATCTGAGATGAATAAGTGCTATTGTCCCTGTTTTTCACATGGGAATACTGATACATAGAGAGGGTAAGTGACTTGAATCAGAAATTGAATCAGAAATAACCCAGAAGTCCTGGCTGTCTGCAGCTGTAATTACTAGACCATATATGGAATTTGTCTAGATTGCTCTGTTTAGGGGTTATCGACTAATGAAATGGAAAAAAAAAAAAAAAAAGCCTCTGTTTGGAAGCAGGGCCCATGACAGTTAATCTAGAGAGAAACCTCAGTGAAAATGCTATCTCTGGTTTCCGATAACTTGGCAATTCACAATATGACTGATGCCTTAGAGGCAGAAATTGTCCGTTGTCCAGTACCTGTCTGAGCAGATTTCTGGATTTTGGGTTTCCTGCCTGACTTAGATATGGAATGAATAGTGCTAGCTCACTGATTCAAATACTTCAGAAATGTGGAACAATGGTTCATGTTTAATGGCTTTGTATTGAGCTGCCAAAACAGACATGCTAGCTGAGGATCCGGTAGTGTAAATCAGAGTAGCCCCATTGACTTCATTGGAGCTGAGGATTTGTCTCATTGGCTTTTGGGCCACCCCCTATTAATCCATGCAACATGAGGGTTGAAAAAGTGTCATTTGCCTGCAGTTGGCCTGGCTCCTGTGTCTTCCTTTGTTTGTTTGTTTGTTTAGTTTTCTTTAAACAAAAACAAATCTGGAGCATTTTAAACCCTCCCAGGACAGATAGCTCTTTGATCATGTTTAAAGACTGCCCATCAAATACGCCAGGTACAAAATAAATCACTGTTCTGCTGCCCAACATGCAAGGCACATCTTGCAAAAGCCACCTTAAATGCTACGTGATGCACGAAGAATGTTGCAAAGCTGCATTGGACTCCATAGATTGCTGGAATGTGCTCAGCAGTGATGCAAATGGTGGAGAGCACAAAAATGGCTAAATAACCCAGAAAGCAGCAGGTAAGCTCTGCTGAAAGTCGTAATGGAATTAACGCTAGGGTCAGGAAAAGGGTGAGAGCGAAAGGATAGGGTAAAGCTGGGAATGCGGAACTTCTCTATGGTTTTACAGTTCAAAATATTCAAGTTTGGCATTCCAAAAAATGATGGAAAGTTGAATGTTTTCTTGGCAAACTGTCTCTGAATACATGCATGCTTTGGTCCTCTGCGTGCGTGGGCATTAGATCTGTGCATAACTTGGTGCTGTCTGTTCACAGTGGGGATTCATACCCTCAAAGTCTCATTTTGTTTTGGGAGTTCACATAAGTGCCTCCCCAAGTGCCTGAGATTGATTTTTGATTTGTTTCCACTCACAATAATAGTAATAATAGTTCACCCTTAGATAGCGCCTTGAGTGCAAGATCTCAAAGCTCAGGCTAATATCAAAACCATGTGAAACTATGGCATTTCACAGGACTAAAACCCAACATTAGGACTTGGGAGATTTGGTTTCTATTCTCAGCTCTGCCAGAGACTCATTTGGATCCAAAGTTTCAAACTTCGGTACTGAAGATTAGGCACTCAGGGCAGGTCTTCACTAAAGAACCGCAGTGGCGCAGCTGAACCAGTGTAGATGTGCCAATGAAGTGCTTTAGTGAAGTCACTACTACACCACTAGGAGAGCTTCTCCTGTCAGGAAATTAATCCATCTCTGCAAGAGGCAGTCGCAATGTTGATGGGGAAAGCTCTCCCGTTGACATAATTCCTGGTGTAGATAGTGCTAAGCTGGTATAACTGTTGCTGAGGGGTGTGGATTTTTCACATCCTTGAGAGATGTAGTTATACCGATGATTGATTGTAGACCTGGACTCAGATAAGGCCTTCTGTACCCTAGGAAAAGTGGAAGCCATAGTTGGTGCAGCTCCACCAGAGATAACAAGTGTTGTGATGAATCCATTGAGCAGCAATAGATCAGCAGAGGGCAGCATGCTGCTCTTTTCCCTGGCTGAGGAGAGGATTAAGTTGGCAACAGGAAAAGGTTCTGTGGTAGTTGAGAGAAGTGGGTCACCAAGCAGGGTGTCTGTGGCCCTGTGTTGAAGGCAGTTGGAGGGTGTATTGGGGCCCATAGAGCATTCGTCGCAGAAGCCCCAGCAAAGCTTGCATGAGCCATGGGGCAGCTGATGTGTTACCAGGGGCTGCGTCAGGCAAGGGCCGATAACGTTGCATGCTGGAGACTCTATGACAGACTGACAGTTACAGTGAAAACAGGACCCTGTGTGCTTTTACGATCAGGTTGCCTTATCCTGAGCTGAGCAGGTCTGGGAGACACAGTGGTGAAAATACCTGAGCTTTGTCAACACTAGTCTCCACCATCTCTACCAGTGAAGATGTATCAATGCACAATAGAGATAAGGACTTAGTGTCCTGGCTTTCAGAGGTAGGTGGACGATCAATAGGGAATCCCTGAGAAAGAAGCATTTGCTGATATGTCTTATTTCAGTACTGATTTAGAACCATAAAGGGATTATCTTTGTTACCCTCCTTTTCCTTTGCTTTTTCCCTTCATGCCTGAAGTCTGGAGAGAAAGGACTTGATTTTGAAAGGCACCTCAGCCAGGCTCTATTTGATACAAAAATTAGACAACTGATTTGTGGGCATAGTAGCGTACTTGGACATTTGGTTTCTTCTAAGAAGTATTTGTGCCCACAAATTCGTCCAACAATAATTTTGCACATGTAAACTTGGAGGCGCCTTCTCTAAAACTTGGGCCTGAGCATTCCAAGGTCATCAGACTTGGATGTTAACCACATGAGGTAGAAATATCCTAGGAATTTCCTCAGCAAAACTAGAGTACATTTTTGTGGAAACCTCTTCAGTGTATTCATTTTATTTCTTCCTTATTGATTCTGGATATTGGTTAACCTGCTGTGTGCCTTTTATTATAACCTGAAGCAAATGTTGATCTTCCAGAAATCTCCCCACAAAGGAATGAGCTCTTCTTTTCCAAATGCTGTCTCTCTTTTTTTGCAACTCTATTGGGAAATGAAACCAGTTTTCTACTTTTTTCTGCCCTCCCCTCCCCCCCTTCCTGGTGTGAGTCCCAGATTGGCTGTGTGGTGATTTTGTCTGAAGTCAGATGTTCATGTTTTTCAGATTTCTCATTCCAGTTTGAAATTTGCTATGAAAAATTTTGGGGGCTACTGTGAGATTTTTCAAATTGTTTCTGGAACCAGAGATCAAACTTTTTGGAGTGGGGAAAAGTAGATATTCCTTTTATGGACTTTCCAAACCTCAAGGTGGCGTTGCAAGTTTTCTAAGCACATTAATACAAAGTTATTGATAATAACTTAACATTTCTGCATTTCCTTTTGACGTTTTCAGGTTAATTAAGGGCCTTCTGCTCACAGTGTTCTTTTAGCATTGGGCTTCATGCAATTATTTAGTTAGGGATAGTGGCTAAGATATTAAATATGAATTTTGGGTGTTTCCATTCTTGAGTGTCCAACTTTTGAGACATTTTGGAAGGGCTTGAATTTCAGAGTGTGCTGAGCACCCACTCCCTGAAAACCAGGCTTCTCTAAAGTGTCTGAAGTTGAGCCCCTAAAATCATTAGCCAGTTTTGAAAGTCCTGTATGGTACAAATAGATACTTGTTCCCTGTATCTTGCCTCTTTGGGATTTGGCACCCTGAAAAAGAGGAGAGGAACATCAATCCAGTTATATCACTGCAAACCCCTTATAATAATCGTAATACACAAACTAATTTACAGGCCACTTTTATCTGTTTATCCTAATGCAGTGTAAGAATACTTTTAAGGCGCCGTGAGTCTGTACTAGGAGTTTACCCCGGTGTAGCTAGATTGATTTTTAAACTATTTTAGCTACACTGATGCACATCTGATGTAGACAAGCCCTTAGTTCATTCAGACATGCTAAGAGAAATGAAAGGCTTGGAAGCATGGAGGGTCTCCCCTGCGCAGATTAAAAGAATATGATCAACGTGTGACTTTTTTTGACCGTCTATTGTTATATGGAACACCCAAAATGGCTATCACTGAGGTTAGAGGATAAAATACTTGTGTGTGATTCAGTCTAACAGCATTTTGAATATAGTCATTTCCTTCATGTAGTCACTTTCCTCTGTTGTTTGAGGGTCTTTCCTGCAGCCACAGAAGGAAAAACACTTAGATAATTTTTCTATTTTACAACACTTTTTTTTTTAAATCAGGGGCATTCAGAGGCAGGTGTAGGACCCAAAACAACTTTTACCTCATTGTTTGAAAAACTGACTTGATTTCAAGTCGACAGGTGTCCCTGTAAGGGATCTGGTTTGGAAACAGTATGCAGAGTTTTAAGTGACAGATGTAAGGCTTTAATTGAGATGCTATCTTATTCCAGACACATTTGTAAAGACTGACAATCATTGGCTGGGGAATCATAATGTTTAGGGCATAGAATTATACTGGGAAGTGTTTGTAAACAAAGAGCGTAAGTGAGGATATTAGATCCCAGTTCATCTTCGTTGAAGTCAATGGGAGTTTTTAGACTGACTTCAGGAGTTGGATTGAGCCAATAGTCTGCTGTTCATCTCATATATCCAACAGTAGACTAAAGTCCAGCTGCAGGAGCAGTTTGCTGATATTGAAGTTAATTAGTGTTCGACCCTCATCCCAAACTGATTACTGGAATAAATTTGATAGGATGATGCTAAATTCTAGCACAAAGAAACAGAGTAGTAGGTTGCTCCACTAGGAAATTTAAGCAGTTGACTGACAAAAGCTAATTTAAAGATATTTTAATAATTAACAATTATCCTTCAAGATGAAACCTTTTCTAGGAGATTGTGGGAAGCACCAGGGAGTGTGATGAGTCAAGTAGGAGGTCGGAGGAGGTTAGAGGAGCAGTTTTCAGGTGTAAATTTTCAAAGGTACAAAGTGTTGTAAGATGCCTAATTGTCACTGAAAATCAATAGGATTTTGGCACCAAACTCAGATATGTGGCTGTGAAAATCTCCCCCAGATGTTTTATAATCCCAGACGCCAACAATCACAGTTTTAATTTTCTTCAAATGTTGTACATTTTATTCACATCTGTGCAAACAAATGGGCAATTGGCTTCTTTCTGACCTGCCCACTTTCAATATTGGCTTCCAGAATGGTTTGTCTGGATCATGTGTAAAGGGGAGACCGATCCATCCTGGCAGTTTGACCAACAGACAGATGGTGAGTCACTTTGCTGGGGAAAAATTAAAAAATGTTGTATAAACAATGAAGCCAGAAAGAATCAGACAGTTTCTTCACCGTGTCTGGCACTGAGCGGGGAGCACCAGGCCACCAGCTGCTGAAGGAGTTTCTGTGAATGCTGGTTAAACCTGGTTAGTTATTCTTAGATGAGAGAGTAAAAGAAAATAACCTGAAATCCAATAATGTAAATGGTCCATGAGACTTACCAGAGGAACCTAGATGCCCAGCATATTTGAAAACTAGTTGCCCCTCGACTGTCTTGATCTTGTGCCCCATTGTCCTATCCCCAATTGTCTCCTCCTATCTGCCCCCTGTTTGTTGTCCCTGTGTGACTAAACTTTCTAATTTCTTTTCTGTACTCTCCTGTTGTCCACATTCATCCTCTGCCATTTCTCCTCTTACTCACATTTCCTTCCTGCCCCACATTGGCTTCTCACCCTTTTATCCCACTTCTTTATCCTCTTCTCACCATAGGTTCTCTCTGTCTAGCAATGACTTTAAACTGTAGTTGCTTCTCACCCATTGCCAGCAGGGGGAGCAGGATTGGGAGCTGCTGATGGCAAAGACAAAGGGACGTCATGTGATGGCTGGGTTTTGCTCAGGAACCTTTGACAGTCCTCTTTTGAGGACTAGAGGCAGAAGGTCCCCGACACCGGAACTCTGTTCATTTTGATCAGTGTTACAGGTTGTTATGCTGGGCGGGTCTGATACAAATTTCCTTTTTCTAGCCAAGCCATTGGTATAGCTGAAGGATTGTCTTATCTATTTTATACTGGTTACAGGGTGTCACACTCCCTTCCCCACTCTGAACTTTAGGGTACAGAATTACCAGCTTAGATCTGGTCTGGCTGCCACCATCCCCAAGCACTACTTTTTCTTCCCTGGGTAGCCTTGAGAGACTTCACCAATTTCCTGGTGAACACAGATCAAAACCCCTTGGATCTTAAAACAAGGAGAAATTAACCATCCCCACTCCTTTCTCCCACCAACTCCTGGTGGATCCAGATCCAACCACCTTGGATATAAAAACAAGGAAAAAAAAAAAAAGATATTAAAAAAAAAGCTTTTAATTAAAGAAAAGAAAGGTAAAAGAAAACCCTCTGGGAGAGATTAGCATACCAGCTACTCTCACAGACAACAGATTCCAAACACAGAGGATGTTTCCCTGGGCAAAAACTTAGTTACACAAAAAATACCTAAATGCCCAATTTTGATAATTCCCTTAATGGTACCAAGACAAGTTACAAAGAAAATAAACATAAACCTATTTATCACTTTCTAAAACTTACTACTCTGATAAGAGGCTGGTTCCTTGATCTTTTTCGCTCCGGCTGAAACTGAAAACTAACAAAGGAAAAAACCCTCCTTCCTTTTGAAACATCTTGTTCCCCCCATTGGTTCCTCTGGTCAAGTGTCAGCTAGGCTAGGTGAACTTCTTAACCCTTTACAGGTAAAAGAGGCATTAACCCTTAACTATCAGTTTATGACACAGGGTATATCTGATGTGCTCAGTTTCCAGAATGATAGTGTCATTGAGTAGACCCACCTGGACACCTTTCCTTGGCAGGCTTCAGCATGACCTATATACCTGTCTCAGTTTTCTTTTGGAATTCACCTATACAAAGGAATATTGTCTTAATGGCAAATTCAAACTGTTTTATTAATATAAAGTGCCATAGTCCACAGATCCATTGTTGTAAAAAACAATTTCTCTGAAATGCCCCAAGTAAAACAAGATTACAACACAGCAGCTCTTTCAGAGGTCGCCATTCCCAGGTCATCAACCCAAGAGTTATTAACTATTCTGTCCCAGTTCCTTTAGCCCCTGTTCCGGGGCCCCACTCTCCAGGCATCCTACCTGAGAGTTCCAAGACACACTTTTCTCTTCCATGAGTCTTCTCTTATAGCCTCAAGCCAGGTCTCCTATGCCATAACTCCACCACAGTGCCCCACTCAACCAGGCCTTCCTGCCTCTGACTCCTACCCCTGCTTCTAGGATCCAACCTACAGTATCAACCCTCTTGTTTTAGGCTCAGCTTCTGTTACCCAGGCTAGGTCTTCTCCCTAAAGCTCTCTGCATGAGTTTTCCTGGAATTCAGCATGTGTTCCCCAACTCTGGCCATGCCTCACTATCAATTTTTTGCTCTTCCCAATGGCTATCTGTATCCACTCTCCTCTGCTGCCTCTTCTCCCTGGATCTCTCCTTTCTTTCTCAGACAGCTCTCACCTGCCCTTCTCACCTACTTAGACAAGTTAGACGTCTTCAATTCATTAGGGCCTGATGAAATACATCTTAGAATACTCAAAGAGCTGACTAAGGAGATATTTAAGTCATCAGCGATTATCTTCAAAAACATATGGAAGACAGGAGTGATTCCAGAGGACTGGAAGAGGGCAAATATAGTCCCAAACTATAAAAAGGGGAATAAGGATAACCCAGGGAATTGCAGACCAGTCAGCTTAACTTCTGTACCCGGAAAGGTAATGTAACAAATAGTCAAGTAATCAATTCGCAAACATCTAGAAAATCATAAGGTGAAAAGTAACAGTCAGCATAGATTTGTCAAGAATAAATGATGTCAAACCAACCTAATTGCTTTCTTTGATAAGATAACAAGTCTTATGGATGGGGGGAAGTGGTAGATGTGGTGTATCTTGGCTTTAGTAAAGTTTTTGATACTATCTTGCATGACCTTCTCATAAACAAACTAGGGAAATACAACCTAGATGGAGTAACTACAAGGTGGGTGCATAGCTGGTTGAAAAACCATTCCCCGAGAGTAGTTATCAGTGGTTTACAGTCAAGTTGGAAGGGCATATCACAGTCAAGATGGAAGGGATGATACCAAGCTTGGAGGGGTTGCAAGTGTTTTGGAGATTAGGGTTAAACTGGACAAACTGGAAAAATAGTCTGAAGTAAATAGGATGAAATTCAATAAGGACAAATGCAAAGTACTCTCACTTAGGAAGGAACAGTCACGTGTGTACAAAATAAGAAATGACTGCTTAGGAAGGAGTACTGCAGAAAGGGATCTGGGGTTTATAGTGGATCATAAGTTAAATATGAGTCAACAGTGTAACATTGTTGCAAAAAAAGCAAACGTAATTCTGGAATGTATTAGCAGGAGTATTGTAAGCAAGATGCAATAAGTAATTATTCCACATTACTCTGCTCTGATAAGGGCTCAGCTGGAATGTTGTGTCCAGTTCTGGGTGCCACGTTTCAGGAATAATGTGGACAAATTGGAGAAAATATGGAGAAAAGCAACAGAAATGATGAAAGATCTAGAAAACATTATCTGTGAAGAAAAATTGAAAAAAATGGTTTTGCTTAGAGAAGAGAAGACTGAGGGGGGACATAAGTTTTCAAGTACATAAAATGTTGTAACAAGGAAGAGGGAGAAAAAATTGTTGTTTAACCTCTGAGGATAGGACAAGAAGTAACAGACTTAAATTGCAGCAAGGGCAGTTCAGGTTAGACATTAGGAAAACATCTTAGCTGTCAGGATGGCTAAGCCCTGGAACAAATTGTCTAGGGAGGTTGTACAATCTCCATCATTGGAGATTTTTAAGAGCAGGGTTAGACAAACACCTGTCAGGAATGGTCTAGTATTTATTTATTTATTTATTTAATCCAGCCTTGAGTGCAGAGGACTGAACTAGATGACTCCTCAAGGTCCCTTCCAGTCCTACACATCTATGATTCTTTGATTCTCTCTCTCCGGCAGCTCTGACTCATCAGGCCTCTGTCCCCTCAAGGGCCTTGGCCTGTTTATTCCCTCTGGGGTACCTGGCATTGGTCACTGTCAGAAGAGAGGACACTGGGCTAGATGGACCTTTGGTCTGACCCAGAGTGGCCGTTCTTATGTTCTTAAGGGCCCAGCCAGATGCCCTCTTTTAAACCCAGCTGGAGTGAGCTGATGAATTACAGTGCACTGGCTTCTTCTCTGTTAAAGCGACAGTGTTACCCTATGATGCATGGGTGCACCAGAACAAATAGACTAGGGATGTTCTGAGGAGGAAGAATTTGGATCTGGATTTGACTTTTTCTAGGGGCCCAGCCTTTGGGGTTTAGGCTGAATCAAAGCTAAAGTTCAGGTTTAGATTTGGTGGCGCTTGGAATCGTACAACCAACTTCTCTCTCAAACCTTCACCTTTGCAGGCTCAAATCTCATGTGAGATTTTAGCATCATCCAAAGCTGGAACAGGAAAATAGGTCCCTCCCAGAGTTGCAGTACATCAGTAAGGGCAGGCTTGGAGCTGGGAAGTCAAATCCAACCGCTTCCTCCTCATACCAGCCACATGGAAGTTCTAAGGGAATCAGAGTCAGTGTTCCAATTTTGGCTCTTTTAAAAATAAACCTGCTTGGAAATAGATGTCAAAATCATGCATTGTGTGCACATATATAGAATGTTGTTGAGTAAGTCTGATGGGTCCTGTGTGAGTTGCTGCAAACTACTACTTTATAAACACAATGGTAAGTTATGTAAACCAGCTTTTTAATGTAGTAAAATATTTGACTGTATCAGAATGTGAAAGAGCAAAGGTATTAAAGGCACAGATTTGTTTGTGTATGTGTCAGTCCCAGCTCTTTCCTACAGCCTGAAGTCAAATGTGTGTTGAGTTGTTTGTGGAAATGGATGCTTTGTGAGCTTGGGGCTAAACAGGATTAGAAGAAAGCCCTCCAGTCTCCTTCATTATGGTAAAGCACTGACATCGTTAATGTCTTGTGTGTTATATATTGGCGTTCTGTGTGGCTTTTCATATGATGACTGTTGCCGTTCCATAATTCAGTCTGTGTTCTCTGCAGGGTAATACTCTCTCTTGACCTAGACCTGGTGTGCTTTGTCTGGGGGAGTCTATATTCCAAATTTAATACATTGTATTGTAAGCAGTCAGATGACATGGCTTTGTCTGACTCCTAAAGAAAAGGTAAATCCAGGCAGGAAAAGGAAAGAAGTGATTTATCTTCTCCAGGCAAGAGTAAATAAATAGTTATAAGCTCACATTTAACGGTCTGAAAATTGGTTTAAATTGGTGCTATTCAGGTTGTGGTTTTGGAGCTACTTGGCACTTTGGGGTGGCTCTTCTGAAGCCTTCAGGTTGAAGGGAGCTTCTTACACTTTCCCTAGTCTCAGGCAGAAAAAAACAGACCACAAGGGAAGTGCTCTGAGACACATGCAGGATTATGGACGGGGTTGAGACAATCAACCAGAGGCCAATTTGCCCTTCTACCAATGGTTGATTTATGCCTTAGAGCATGAGAGTTTATATCCTTAATAAATGTTTCTTAGCTAAAATATCTATGAAAGTTCTTATTATGTCTCTTTGAATCCTACTAATCGCCTGGCCTCAATAGCATCTTGTAGCAATGAGTTCTGCAGATTACTTACTCACTGTTTAAAAAAAAAATTCTTTTGTTAAAAGCTGATTCACAGTTACATAAACACCTGCCAGGATACAAGACATTATAGATCTAGCTTGTAAACTCTTCAGGCAGGGACTGTTTCAGTATATTTTATAGCTTCCAGCATGCTGTCAGGGTTTGACGAAGAATAAATGATCACTCTTTACCCTGGAGTAGGTAATGCATATCTGGTTTGCATACATGTGCACGATTGTTGTGCCCAGGAAAAATACACTGGTAACATGAGCTTATGGGCTTACTCTTGTGTGGACAGATAATGAGATTGCATAGAATGCAAGTCAGTGCTAGAATCAGCCCTATACAACACAGCACTGCACAAAGTACCAGTCGCTTTCTTTAAATCAAGAGCGTAATTCCTTTTGTCATAAATATTCACAGCATAACCCCAAACTTGGTGACATTTACTCAGGTCCCAGTCTGTCTCACATAGAAGACAGTGGGGGCCTTTCCAATGATTTGCTGGCATTTACAGACCTGAGCCCCTTTGTGGGTTGCAAATGAACTGTGTAAAACTTGTGGCTTTTTCCCCAAAACTGGAAGGAACTTGGCAGACTTGACTCTGTTTCCCTTTGAGTCTCTTGACTGTCTTTGAAATCAAAACTTGAAGCAGGTACAAATCCCAGGCTGATTGTAAAATGTTTCCTTGACCCACCTTTCGTGAAGCATTATAGTCCTAGTAGTTTGGAAGGAGGCATTCGGAATCGACCACTTGCAGCAGAACCAAGAAAATACACTGATGGTTTGTAGTTACTTTGTGAAACATTGAAACTAAAGTTAATCTGTATCCAGAGTTTGAAGAGAGAATCTGTTTAGCTGTTCAGACAAGAAATTGCAAACAGCATAAATTCAGCATTCCAGAATGTATCCCTATCTCCTTTATCACCCTCACATATCTAAATCCATGAGTTCATCAGAACAAAAGGAGGAGGTTTAGTAACATATCCTGTCTTTTCCTTGATAAAATGCATCTTGTCACATTAGTGGTCCGAATTCAAAGATGTGCAAGAGGCCTTATGATAATGGTATCTCTGAGCCACAATGCAATCTGCTATCCTAAATCTAATTTATGGCTTTACTGGAAACATCTGGATTAGGCTTCATTTTGTTTAGGGTGAAGTCTCTGTTCTAGCTTTTTAACCCTCTGCCTCAAATGCTATATCTAGCTATATCCTGGATCAGCAATGCTTGTATTGGGGCTTCTGACTGGGACAACTTGTGCTGTTCTGAGGGCTGAAAGATCAGTGACCTTCTGAGGATGTTAGCTAGTGCTAATCTTAGTTTGTGCTAATCTTTTCTGCCATACACAGCCTAAAATCTGGTAATGTAGGTTTTGTTACAGTAAATAATTTGCAGATCAGATAAGAGTACCGCTAGGCACATTCTTCCTCTGATTCTTTCTCTCCATTCCTTCTTGCAGTATATCATAAGGGGAACTGTGGAATATAAACCCAGGAAAGGCAACCCTCCTAAAAATGATTTAGCAAAGGAAGCTGAGTAACATGGGAGGCAGCGATCAGAATCAAACTCCATGGCTGTTTACAGTTTTCCTGCCTTATCAACTGGATGCCTTGCTGGCACAGCTTGTTAAAACTGGAGCAGGTCATGAAAGACAATCAGAACTTCCATCATATTTGTTTTCAACAATTCAAAAATCGTCATGCAGCTTCTTATCTAAAGTTGCCTTTTAAGCTTAATATTCAATTGGTTAGTAAGGTGATGCAGAAGAGGTGTAATGTTTGTATTTTTAAATTGTATAGATTGCTTAGATCAAAAGCTAAAGCAAGAACAATTGGAGCTAAAGGAAGCCTAGAATGTGTTTCTTGGTGGCACTGCAAAATGACTGTCAAAGTGCTATAGAGAGGCAGCATAGTCTAGAGAGTTAAGCATGGAACTGGGGCCAGGAACTCTTGTGTTCCAATATTCTGTCTCTCTGGGCAATGTTGGGCAGGTCATTAACCTCTCTGTATCTATCTTTCCCAGGTGTAAAATGGGGAAAATATGTGGGGCTTGGAAAAATGGTACCACACCTACTTGCTGCAGGATTAAATTTACTTGTCAGGGTGGAAAAATACACTTGCCGTTATGCAAAGGTAAAAGGTAAAGATCAAACTAAAAAAATTACCAGAAGAAACTAAAATACCATTTCTTTTTCAAGGAGTTCATTTCCAATGGTAGTCTCCTTATCATTTATTATTTTGATCTTTTCATGTACATCTGCTGATTTTATTAGGAGGTGATGTTAGGTTTGGATGGGCAGAGTAATATTTCCTTTTGAGAGGATTTAGGCTTGTGTTTTGGGAGATGAGAGCATGTTGAAAACTGGGCTAATAATGGCAAGCTGGCTTCAACATTTACTATGGAGTGGCTCCCACTACTCCATAATGAGAGCTTGTTTCTCCAGAAAGTGATGGAAGTTGACAGGAAGTTGTGGCAAATAAGAGCTTCATGTGGGTAAATGGATTGTTTTCTAAGCCCTGCTGACTTAACCATCTTAGAACGATGGTGTGGTGATTATATGGCTAAAGAACACATTCTGAAGTTGTATAACGCTATTGTAACAAAGAAGCTAGGACGTATGTGTACTGTGTCCTTGTATGAATAGAATCAGAACAGCTTATCAGAGACTGGAAGTGGCTCTGTTTGGCTAATACAGCTAAGGAAGGTTCTTTGCTCGAATGGTAGAGTCCAGTGTTTCTGAAACAGGAGGATCCTTGTTCTGTCCCCACTGCCACCACTATACCATGGCCACTCGTGGTGGCCATGGTAGTGTACAGTATAATGATGGCAAAGAAGTTTCTAGAAGATTTTAATTAAAGTATTTCTTTGTTTCTGTCCAAAGGTTACAAGCTGACATCTTGCATCACCTAATAAATGTAAACACAGACACTCTATGACCTGACTAGAGCTGTGAGAAGCCCAGAAAATTTCATTTATAATGGGGTCATTGTAAGCCTTTTGTCCACTCTTATTCCCAAACTCTTTACACTTCTTGATATTTGCTTCTTAAACAACCCCAAAACTCAAAGTAATTCAAGCAAAATGACTGATTTTTTTTTTTTCCCCATCCAGGTGAAACCAAGAGAATTATACTTGTTCTCAGCTAAATTCATAAATCTTGCCAGGGTAGTTCAAATGTGACTGGTTTGTGAGTGTTGCTGGAAAGTCTTAGCAAACCTGGCCTGACTTTTAGATTAGTAATAAAATCCAAAACCGGTTCTGCTTGGCTTTGGTTTTCTTAGAAATAACTATAGAAAGGGAGTTCTTTGATGCTCTTAGATTTATCTAGTGTTGTATTTGGTGGCTCTGCAGTCTAGTCAGATGCATGTTAGATGTACCCCTTTCTTGTCAATGGGGGGGCCTCAGGGCTGAGGATTGGAGTTTGGGGTGGTGCTTACATGGGGGGAGGCTCCCTGGATGGGCAACAGGAACTCCCTTCCCTCAGCTCCTAGATCCACTTGCTGCCTTTGCCACAGGTACACACACACACACCCCCCACAGCTCCCATCAGCTGCAGTTCTTGGGGTGGTGCGCACACAGCACGTGGAGCTAGGAGCAGAGGTCACAGCTTCCCAGGAGCTGGGTAGAGTGCCTGCCACAACTCTGAGCTGCCCCCAACCCCTGAGCACACATGGCACCCCCTGTCCGCAGCACCCAAGGCACCACCTGTGGTGCCCCCCCCAGCACCCAAACTGCCCCCCCCCAGCACCCGTGGGACCCTCAGTGCCACCGCCCCCCAAGTATTAGTCGGGTATATAGTAAAAGTCATGGACAGGTCATGGGCCGTGAATATTTGTTTTACAACCCCGTGACCTGTCCATGCCTTTTACTAAAAATACCCATTGCTTAAACGTAGCCTTACCTATAATTAGCTGGAAATTTTATTGTTTGAAGCCTGATGCATGCTGCATGACTGTAAAAGAAGCAGCTCTTTCTCCTCCCTGACCCCCTTCTGGAGGAGATAGAGAGAGAAAAGTGCAGTGTTAATCTATTTGTGTTGTGAGGCGTGCTCGTTTGCTCGTCTGTTCTGCTCAGCCACACAAGACAAACTCCAGTCAAATCCATGGACTATGCAAGAGCCCCATGTTGAGTTTCTCTATGGGGACAGATTCCTCTTTTAGAGATTTCTAAAGGTTGAGTTTGGGATTAAGAATAACTTCACATGGGTACGCTAGCCATGGACAATCAGTCAGGTGTGTTGCTTTTTTTTGTTTTGTTTTTTTAAATCAAGTTTTTAGTAACCTTTTTCCAAAATGGTTGGGTGGTTAGAGTACAGAATTATATGTCAGGAAAACAGCTGCTTTTAACCTGAGATCTGATGTTGAGCCTTGGGCAAGTCACTTAGCAGCTTTGTACTTCAGTTTCCACATCTGTCAAGTATCTTATTCACTGCCCGTGCCAACGACTTCTATGTATCTTGGGTACTTCTGGCACCCATTACTAAAGTGTCTGAGCACCTCACATTCACTTTTTCAATAACCCTGAAGAGTAGGAAGGTTCCCCATTTGGGGAACTGAGGTACAGAGAGACAAAGTGGGTTACCCAGTGTCACATAGGTAACCAAAGTGGGTTACCCAGTGTCACATAGGAACTTTGTAGTGGAGCAGGGAATTGAACCCAGGTCAGTTCCCTAAACACGTGACTGTCCTTCCTCTCACAGAGGTGCTGTGAGTCATAGTCCATTAATGTGAGTATAAGGCTTTAAGATACTCAGCTGGAAGGTGCTATTTAAATGCTAAGTACTGCTATTATTAAAGCAGTTTGTGGGGCTTAGGTCAGGTGAGCTCTAAGGCTTGAAGCCAGGACCTTGGCTGCAAATCTGAGTTTGTGCATGGGAGACTTGTTTCATGCTGTTATCTGCTTGTATTGACTTATCCTAGCCCTACATACATTACAAGGCTGTAAATGGGGCTCTTGGCAGCGGAAGCCACTGTAGAATCCTGAACCATGGGCCTCTAAACGTTTCAACAAGGTTCCTGACTTCCACATGCACCTGCGATTTGCAACTACAGACTTGATCTGTTGTGAACTGGCTGAGGGCATATGAACAGGAGATGAACAAAGCAAACATTCTGGGTACTCTCAACAGGTGTGCAAAATTGACCTGGAACATCCTGTGTATAATCTAATCTATCAGTAGTGTCCTCCAGGGTTTCTATGTCATGTTCATCATTGTACCATCTGGACAGCACTGGGAAATTGTTTCCTTAGTTGTAGAGATTAGTTAGCAGAGTGTGTTGTACTCCTTTGTATATTAGAAATGGATTTGGATCACACCCCAGAGCCAGATAATCACCTAGATTTTGAGGAAGTCTGGCCCCATCTCTGATTTTTGTGGCTCGTGCATGTTTCTGTAAGAAATTCAACTGCAAGCCGCCTCCTGCATCCAAATGTCCTATTTGTGTTTGTAAAGCATATGAAGCCTTCAGATATAAGGTGCAAATTAAGTGCAAAGGATTATTGGTGAAAATGAAAAGTCTGAAGAATGGAAGAACATACCAGTCACCCTAAGAAATGCTGACTTTGTGTTACGGGAATCCTTCAGTCCCTATATAAGGACTGAGAAAGAAATTATTAGAGGTTTGGGTCTGAAGTTTGGCTGATTATAGAGTTAACTGTCAGTGGCGAAATTGAGACCCAAATCCAGGTTGTAATTCCAAAGATTTCCAGAGATTGAGATGTTTGGCTTGAGCTTTGGAAATTATACAGACCTGTGAAGACATTTCTATAATGTGTCAACAGGGGTGTCCTGTCATTTAGTACACTGAAAACCTTTCAATAGAAGCCTCTTCTTTTTTCTATATATTGTTTATGAACTAGAACCATAACACATGCTTGTGATCAAGTTTGAATCCCCCTACAGTCCTACAGAAAAGCATGTTGCAATCTTAAAAGCCCCATCTTGTATTCTGTTTGCCAGCTGGGTTTCCCTCTGGCTTCAATTTGCTGCTATAAAATAACTCTTAGGTACAGATACCACATAAGAACCTGCCCAGTACAGTTCACATTCACTTGCTCATTTTTCTTCTAAAATAACAGCTGCGAAGAAACTGGATTTACTGCTTCCTACTCTGATGTTTCAAATTAAACATCCAAGGATGTTCTGAATCTTCAGAAGTTTCTGCATTCTTTTAAAATATATTTCAGCCTTTTTGTAAGATGCATACTTTTAAACTTGCATTTTTTCAAAATTATTATTTTTTCAATTATTAAAATAGTTATATTATGCAGAATGGTCGTATATAGCAATTAAATAATATATATACATATCTCCCTGTATGTGTGTTTATTTTGTATGCCTTTCCCTTCCTCTGAAACCCTGTGTAGTTACTCTAGGAATAAAAAATTAGAGCCTCAATCCTGTAGAGTCTTATGCCCATGCTTAAATTACAAACTGTCAGTAGTCCCAATGAAGTCACCAGAGCTACTCACCTCATGTAAAGTTGCATAAATCTTTGTAGGAGTGAGGCTTAAGAGTGTCCTAAAAAAGTAGCATTGTTAACAAGTTGGGGGAGGCTGCAGGCAGTGGCTGATAGCGGTTGCAACTGAAAATACCTATGAAAAATACATGTCCTCAATAGTTTAATGTTGAGAGGGACAAATGGAAGGATCTGTCCACAGGAGTGACTTTCTTTGCCTTAGTATCTATTATAAGGCGTATGTACTTATTAACTCATCAAAACAGTGCTTTAAGTAAATTGCCTGTTAAGGGGTCTCATGACGGTCAATCTGTAGTCTAATAAACCTGTCTCAAAACTGAATGTAGATTAGTTTGCATCATCTTGACTCCATGCAGCTATGTGGTGGCAGAACAGAGAGTTGTTAATGTATCTAGGTCGGGGGTAGGCAAACTTTTTTTGGCATAAGGGCCACATTGGGGTTGCAAAACTGGATTGAGGGCCAGGTAGGGAAGGCTGTGCCTCCCAAAGAGCCTGGCCCCTGCCCCCTATCCACTCCCTCCCACTTCCTGCCCCTTGAGTGTCCCCCTCAAAACCCCCGACCCATCAAACCTCTCCCGTCTGCTCCTTGTCCCCTAACTGCCCCTCCCGGGACCCCTGCCCCTAACCACCCCCTGGGACTCCAACCCCCCTGCTCCCAGTCTCCTGACTGTCCTGACCCCATCCACACCCCTGCCCTCTGACAGGCCCCCTGGGATTTCATGCCTATCCAACGCCCCATTCCCTGTCCCCTGGGGCCGCAGGACTTTATACAACCCCTCCCGGCCCACTTACTACTAACCAGGCCGAGCAGAGCATGCAGAGCAGCGTGTCTGGCTGCTGTGCTGGCCAAAGCCAGACACACTGCTGCTCTGCTCTGCAGGAGTACACAGCTCTGCCACCCAGAGCGCTGCCCACACAGTGGCATGTCTATGTGGGGGATGGGGAGGATAGCAGGGGATGGGATGGAGGCTAGTCTCCCCGGCCAGGAGCTCAGAGGCCAGGCAGGATGGTCTCATGGGCCGGATGTGGCCTGCGGGCCGTAGTTTGCCTACCTCTGATCTAGATAAAAGCTTGTGTTGATTCAAATGGGATAAAGATGCAAGTTTTATTCAATAGAGGGTTAGATTTCCAGTGCTACCACTGACCTGTTTTGTAAAGATGGAGAACACACTTCACGTCTCTGTGCCTTCCTTCCCAAGCCCATACAATGAGGATAATGATGCTTATCTACTTTTGTAGAATGCTTTAAGTTCTGTGGGTGAACAGCTCTACCTAAGAGTTAAACGTTTGTTCATTCATGAAGTGTGCTTTGCCTCCTAGAGCTTGGTTATCTTTTATTTAGAGACATTTCTGTAACAGTCCTGGATTTGGAACACTTAACAGAAAATAATGAAACTGAGTCTTACAACATGCTTGGGAAGTAGGTAAATAGACTTCTCCCCATTTTATAGATCAGGGATTGGCAACTCTTTGGCACGTGACTCACCAGGGTAAGCACCGTGGCGTGCTGGGCCGGTTTGTTTACCTACTGCGTTGGCAAGTTCGGCTGATTGTGGCTCCCACTGGCCGCTCCAGGCCAATGGGGGCGGTGGGAAGCGGCGACCAGCACATCCCTCGTCCCGCGCCACTTCCCGCAGCCCTCATTGGCCTGGAGCAGCGAACTGCAGCCAGTGGGAGCCATGATTGCCCAAACCTGCTGATGCAGCAGGTAAACAAACGAACCCAGACCACCAGGGTGCATACCCTGGCGAGCTGTGTGCCAAAGGTTGCCAACCCCTGTTATAGATGCTTACAGAGTTGAAGTGACTTGCCAAAGGTTACATAGGAAGTATGTCACAAAGCCTGGAATCAACATACATCTGATTAGCAGAGGGACGCTGCACGGAAGAGGTGTGCTAAGAAGGGATTTGGGAGAGGAAAGGATGCATGTTTATCTCTCCAGAAGAGGAAGGGAGCAATTTTTCACTCTCTAAAGGTTCCTAATTACTGCCACCTAATGTGCCTGGTATTTGACACACAACTTCTTGCTGCTTCATAGATATCTTCTTTGAAGTGGCGGAGTTTCAGTGAGTGATGGGACTTAGTAGAACATTGTTGCTTTTTAATTACACTTAGAGGCTGCAGTGGTATTCTCTTAAAATGAGAAACCAAGCAGTTTATAGCATCACTCTGCTCTCTCTCTTATACGCAACCAGAGTTCTCACTGATGTGACAGACCATGGGACGCTTATTAACTGTAGAATCCAAGGTGACAATTCACTGGATTCTGGGAATATGTGGTCCTTTTAGAAAAGCATTTGGGACCCATCTTGTAATCTGCATTGAGTTTCTGCGCACTCATTTGTGTGAGGAGGACACCAAACTGTATATGCACATTTGTTTGGGCAGATAAGCAAGTACAGTTTATGGGACCACATCCAGGATTTTGCACACACTGTGTGGCCTAAAAATTAAATTTACAAAATCTTTGAATCAAAGGCTTGGGCATTCAAATTTGGCATCTCATTTTTTTCCCGCCTGGAATGAATGACAATGCTATAGAACTTCACTGGGAAAAGGATCGGACCCTTGGAGGTCAGGTTGAAGACATCTTGGAAATCTGATCCTCCAGAGTCTGGATTGTTGGATCGGGCTTTTTCTTACTGACTTTGCCTAATTTGGGTTCCTAAATTATACCTGTAAAGTATTTACACTTACCTGCACAGATGGGTATTTTTTGTGTGCAAACAGCTCGTTGTGGGCGAAACTGCCATTTTACAATCTGCTCTTTGTAGGCAGCCATGTGTAATTGTGCTGCTGTAAAAAGTAAATCTAACTCAGACTTCCAATCTGCCTCCCAGGCTCCCCGTTGCTCCAGGGTGGAAGGAAATAGTACTGGACCCCTACCCAAAACAGCACGCATCTCCCAGTGTTCTGGCACAGGAACTCTTTCAGGGTATTGGAGGCAAGAACCAAAGTTCTGTCCTGTTACTACCTCCTCTACCCACCTTCTCATGAGGAGAAGGCAGTGACTGTATGGATTCAACTTCCCCTGGTGTTGCTGCTAGTAGCCTGAGTAAAGGAGTCACTTATGCCTGCCTTATGCCTTTGGAGGTTGGGTAGGACTAGACCATCACAAGTCATGTGGGTGTAAGTACGTGCTTGTGCAATGTTGTGTGTACACTTGCAGAATTGTGTGTGCAAAGGAAAAGTTGTTGGTGCATCTTAGCCTTCAGGATAAAGCTAGGATCTGAAAGAAAAAGGTGTGCTAAAATTGGTTTTGTTGGGTAAGGGATCCATACAGCCTGCATAGCCAGCCCTTGCAAATGGAAAGGCGCTCTAAAATACTGAATTATTAAACATAATGGGCCAAATTTAATTCTAGTGACACTCCACTGAATTCAGTGAAGGTAGAGAATGAATTTAGAGGATGTATTTTGAAAGACACACTTTTTACAAAATACCTTCAGGTTTTTTTAACGTGGTTTTGTTTTGTTTGTTTTTTTAAATGAGAAGTAGCTTATTGTGAATTTATGGCCATCTGTGTCCCTTTCACTCAGTGTATAGTACTTACATGTCCCTTCTGCCCCACCCTCACCCCCGCATAGCATTTGAGCACCTTACAGTCTTTAAGGTAGTTATCCTTGTTACAGCTCTGTGTGGTTGGGAAGTATCCTCCCCATTTTACAGTTGGGGAACTGAGGCACAGAAAGAGGCTTACATAAGGTGAGACACAGGCAGTCGTTCCTAAAGCAGGGAATTGAACTAGGTCACAGGCAAATGTTCTAGCCACTGGACTAATCCTCTCACTCCACGCCTTAAGGGACTCGATAAAAATTCTGTGCAGATTTCAGCAGTGGTAGTGGTTCAAAGGTTTCTGAGGGCACCTAGCTTAAAATAACAGAATGGCTGGACTCAGTAAAATGTGGTGCCTAAGTCTGGAGTTGCAACATCAGTGAATGAAGTCAATTTGCAGACTCTGATTTCTCCTCTCTCTCTCATATGCACACCCTCCCTCTCTCATTTCACTTCTGACTCAAAGGACGGATTTGGGAAAAGGAAATTAATGTAATTAAATGGCTATGTAGGAAGCTGTTGGTAAGTATTTACTTATATACAATATATAGAAGAGAGAGACTACTAGGTGGATTTCTTAGCATTTGCTTTTCTTGGTTTATTTTTCTAAACAGAATATTGAGTGACAGAGATTTGTTCCCAGAAGAAAATGCTTGAAACATATTCGTCCGCTTTGGTATTTAAAGAGATTACAGTGCACACTGTGAGAATTTGTAAGGATTTGTGTGCTTTTTTAGAAAAGATTAAGAATAAAAAATCTAGAATAGAATTGCTGTCTAGCTGCATCATTACACTACACACCAAAGTTTCTATGCTGATTTATGTTGTATTCTCTAATACATACTGCACTTTTTGTTTCAGCAGATTTTCTTTTTAAGACTGTAGTCTAGCTGTGAAAGCCAGGTGAAATGAAATGGTCACAATCAATCTAGAATTCCTGGAATCCTATTTAATAGCAAGCTTGCCATACTTTTAAGAAAGAGATTTTGGGGATAATCTGCTATTCTATAAAGTTGCTTAAATAAAAGGATAAATAAAATCATATCATAGCATTCAAGGATCTCAATTGCATTTGTTCAGACTTATTCTGCCTGCCAAGTTCTAATACTAGGCAAGTTGATTTGGTCTCTGATTGCGTTTGTGTAAAAGCTTCATGGAAATGCTATTTTCTGAGCAATCCAAGAACACTTTCAGTCTGAAATTATTTTTTGGGGAACTTTTATCATTAAGTATTTGCTAGGCAAAAAGATTTCATAATTGGCCACTAGAAAAGGCTTTAAAATGCAGAGCTCACTAAAGTCAAACCACTAAATGTGAGTGATTAGTGGCTTATGTTGCTATAAAATTGCTTGTACTAATTTACAAGTTCATAGTCTTTGGGGAACACAATCTTAGCCCCTTTAAACACTGCATTTAGAAAAACTTCAATTCACTTTTTATTATTAAACCAGATGTGTGCTAAAACAGAAAAATAGCTTTTACTTTATTCAGTGGTTCACACTAAAACCAAAGCATTAACCTGTTGATTGTATTTGGCACTGCACCAAGATACACTAAATCTGCAACCGTGAGAGTAGGAATGATTCTTGTGCTTTTTTGTTCTGTTTTTTTTAATATCTTAAAAACCCTCCTAGGGTCTGATCTAAAGGCCATTGAAATCAGTGGTAAGATACCCTTATGGATTTTGATCCGTTCCCTTCAGAGCCTTTTATCTGAGGATCATCATCTATGTATAGAGTGGTTTTCATTCATTTCACCTTATGTTTTGCACACAGCAGTATGTTATGTCCATGTGGAAACAATTGCTTCTGAAGTATTTTGTTCACATAAAGTAGTCCCATGGGCCACTCAAAATATTTGAATACTATAAAATACATGAGTAATCGCTGGAGGGTCTGTGGGGACAGAGGGCTGAGGGGCTGTTGCTGGTGATTAGGCCACTCACCTGGAATGTAGGAGACTCAAGTTCAAATCCTGCTCCAATGAATATTTACACAAAGTGGAACCGTTTCAAGAAGAGAGAGAGAGAGAGAGAGAGACTCAACCCAGAATATTATATAGCCTGGTGATTAGGGCCTTTGTGTGGGAAGGGGGAGACCCAAGTTGAAATCTTTGCTCCAGAGGGGGGATTTGAAACTGGGTCTCCCACATCTCAGGGTGTAAGGGTGCAACCACCACCTGAGTTTCATGTCCCCAAAATGATTTTTTTCAACTTTCTGTTAACAGAGAATTCCCCCCAAAATTCATTTTCAGTTTGATCTGAACCATTTTTTTCCCTCTACTTTTTCAGAACTACCAATGAACCAAAAAAATCAGTTATTCAGCCAGCTCTACTTTGGATATATACTGGTGTATGTCAGAGAAGAATTGGATCCATTTTTTTAAACATTGTTTTTCTGATATAATTTTTGATTATGCAAACTTTCTGCCCATTGTGAGGTTGATATTTAGGGTCAGATTTTGCCCTTTTATATAGCTGTGTTGGCAAATAGACACTAATATCTTCAGGACTAGGGCTTTGCCCATACTGTCAGTTTAACAACTAGCACACTGGTGCTATAAAAATAGCCTCATGTGTTATTGGCCTATTTTGATGCTCAATACGCTTTCCAGCTGATTAGTGGCCTAATTGGTTGATCAACTTTGCTAATTACTTGTTTCACTGTTGGGTAAAGGTGGATGTTAGGCTGGATCTTTCAGAAGTGCTCCAGGGAGTTGGAAATCAGTGGGAGATGTGGGTGTATGTTGAGAAGATCATCTGGTGAAAAGAGAGATTCAAAAAAGAAGACTAGGAAAGAGGATGATGGGAAGGAAAAGGTCAGATGAACACCATAAAACAGAATTTGGTCCAATCAAGAAAATGAAATGAGGAATGACAAATACAGAAGTAGCACCTAACTGAATATTGTATGCTGATTCCAACAAAGCAGTCTAGTTATGGATGGCACAAGATTGTAGTGTGTTTCCTTATAGTTGTCAAGTATTTTCTTTACACTTTGTAGAAAAATTGTAGAACACAGCAATTCCAACAATTCTGTTAACCAGATTCTCCATTCATTTACAATTGAGTAAATCTGGTGAAATTCCATTATAATCCTGGGTATTGCTCTGGAATTTGAAATGTGGGACAGAGTAGAATTTAGACCTGTATGTATTTCATTAATGTGAAGCAAATTTTAAAAAAAAATTCTTTCGCTGTTCAGACAAGGTATATGACTTTAAAATTATGCTAGTGATGACTGCTTTCTTTTTTTCTTTTCTTTTTTTTTTCTGTAGACCGTCTTGTCTTGCGCTTCGGGCCTGACACAGAACTTGGCACCTTGCAAGATTGGGCCCTTAGGTTACAACAAAAAGTCTGCTTTTGCAAACCTGCTCAGCAGAACTCTCATTTTAGACAGGACAGAGCAGTGGAGAATACAACATTAGGAATACTGGTGTGATGAGTGAATGGACTAGACCTCATGGCCAAATTCATGCAGGTGTAACTCCACTTTCTTCAGTAGGGTTACACTAGAGATGAATTTGGCCTATTAGTTTTTTTTCTGCCCCCAACACCTTTGATGTAGAAGACATTCATTTTAATAATAGATCTTAATCTTTGTCCAAACAATGGACCCTTCCAAAAAGTCCACAGGTTCTCTACTGAAAACTTAGTATCATGTCTGTTTTTGTATCCTTCTTCTCAGGAAAGAAAAGCTAGTGTCAAAGAATCAGTTTTCTGCAAGAAAACTACTTCACCAAAAGATAGCAGGATTAAAACTTGCTCTTCAGTGTGTTATGACTGAATACCCTATTCTGCTAATTTATACAGGATGAGCACAACCTTAGTCCAATAATAGTCCCATCGACTATTCAGGGATTAAGGACCTTCTGTCTGAGTAAGGGTGGTAGAATCTGGCCCTTAAGTATAATCTGTTTTCTTGGACAAGCCTTTGAGTTTTTTCTTTGCAGGAGTGTAGCCTCAAGTTTAGTTGCTTACTCACAACTTGGAAAATGATCCAGTTTCATGTAAAAGCTAAACTCCCACTCATTAGATACCAGTTGTGGTTAATCTTATTAGTGTAGAATAATAATTGTCAAAACCTGCAAGATATAGAGCCAGATTGAGCACCTTCACATTTCCTACTTGATCTATTAAGGGTTCCTCCATCCTTGTTAAGAAGCTCTACATCTCTGCATTGCTTTTGGAATGTTCCTTCGTGGATTTGGAACCAGTTACATTGCTAGGAACCGGACACAGGCAGATTTCACCTTGTAAAATTGGTGCAGTAGTTTAGTATTGTTTCATTCATAAAGTGGGTACTTAATCATGTGTTTTAAAGAATTGCTTATATTGAACGTATAGATCCATATTTTGCTCTTATTTGAATTAGTGCATATTCTGAATAAGTGCAGTGCAATCACAGGATTTATTCCTGGATTTATTCTGGTATAAATGAGGGCTGAAGCTGCAGTGTAGTTAATCTTATACCATGATTAAAGCGGAAATATCTTTATTCTTCTTTATATGTAAGTCTGACATATTGCAGCGTGAGAAGTCGCATGGTTTTCTTTTATAGTATTTTCACATATGTATATACGAACATAAGAACAGCCAAACCAGAATGTATCAATCATCTGTGCTGTCTGGTATCTTTTATAATTGCCAAAATCAAGGGAGATTTTGGTTTAACTCCTTTCATCTAACATATGCAGGCAATGAACCTAACTGGTACCTTGAGGGACATTTCTTCCTAACCACGACTACTGAGTTCTGAAGCATTGTAGCTTGTAAGCATGAGGACTTACGGCCTTTTCAATGTTTATCCTAGATAGTGTGATTGCATGTGCTGCCTCCTTCCTATCTCTCTCAAGACTCATTTCTTCAGTCCATTCTTCCAGCATTAGCCACTGACCCTTGCTTTCATATTTCACTCTATAATCCTTTTAATTTAGCTTGCACTCCAACAAATAATTCTGAATAGACTATACAAACATAGCCAGAGTTTAATTTCTGTATTTGGGGGAGTAGAGGTCTTGTAAGTATAGCTCTGACTTTTGAATTTACCTATTATCAGTGGTACTTAAATTACAGTTTACTTGAGATCACAAATATGGCTTATGTTATTTAATCACCCTTTGTTTTTGTTTTAATTTAATTATTTGACATGTTTACCAGACACCACTAAACAGAACTGAGCATTTTCATGTAACTATGAGTCACAGCTCTCTAGTTTTAAAGCTATAGAATCATTGTCTTAATATAGAAATAGACAGGCCTCTATGCATTCGCTTTATATTCTGACAACAGTAATTTCCAGTGCTGTAGAAACAGTGTGAGCAGCTGGGCCAGACACCTAATGGCCCAAGAATATTGTGGGTTTGTGAAGGCTCCCAAATGTTTAGGCTATTATTGAAGTATTTAAATGAATGTTTGTTTTGATAAGATATTATATATAATAATAAGGGTAGGACTTTCAACAGTACTGTACCTTAGAACTGGGTGGGAAACAATTTTCCTATCCCAGATCAGCCCCGCTCCTACCTCTTCCCCCCCACTCCCCAAAAAAAGTAAACCAAAAATTTGGAGAAAAAATAATTTCAGATTAGATCAACTGAAATGCTTAATTTTGATCATTTCAAAAATCTGTTTAGATTGTAACCCTTTTTTCTTTTCTTTTACTATAACTTTCATTTAGAGGCAAATCATTTTGAACCCAAAAAATCTTTTCATTTGGAAAATGTCAAAACAGGATAGTTCAACAGTTTTGAGACAAGCTTGTGAGTTTATACAGAGCTCTTCTTCAGGTCTGGGAAAGTATCTTCCACAGACCGGAAGAAGACAAGCTCTGTGTAGCTCAAAAGCTTGTCTGTCACCAACAGAAGCTGATCCAGTAAAAGATATTACCTCACCCACCTTGCCTCAGTGAAAAGATTGTTCTTTGTGCATACCTAGCGGGCCTTTCCCATGAGGCAAAAGATAGGATCAGCAGCAAGCCTGTGGACTGGGATGTGGTAAAGCTGGGCTCAATTCCCAGCTCCCCGAAGCTTCCTGGGCGACCTTGGATGTGTCAGTCAACCACCCTCAATTCCACATCTAAAGTGGGTGTAATAATATGTACTTTATCTATCTTGTTTGTTTAGATTGTCCTTTGGAGCAAGGACTTTGATTTGGTGAGGCTTTGTACAGTGCCCCACAGACTAGGGCTCCAATCTCAGTGAGCCTCTAAATGCTACTGTAGTACAAATATAAATAACAATGGGACACAGAATAAAATCTGAGGTGGTTCTCACACACACATACCATGAATGACCAGGAGTAAGTTGAACTACGATGTTCAACTCTGACTTAAAAGTGATTGTTCCTTTTGTGATCCAGCATTGTTGGTTGTGTATTATATAAAAACATCATGCGGTGTGGTGTGGTGTGCTACTTGAGACAGGAAGCATGTAACAGAAAATTCAATGTTCGATCACTGCCTTTTACGTGCAACTCTTGCTAGAATATCATTTTGATATGAGTCTTTTTTTTTTTCCTCCCCAAACTCCAGCTATACTTCAGCTGGTTGGGTGCATGCTCCACCTATACATTTGTCTTTCTTTCATTGCATGTTGGTTCCTCCCAAACTTTAGAGACCAGGTAATGCAGTATTTACTGCAAGAAGAAACACAATCTTCACAGAGGGGATCAAACTGCTACTGGGAAAAAAACAACCACCTCACTTTGGTTTGCTACATGTACACAAATTTAGATTAAACTCTACCCAGAATTCACAAGAGGAGAAAACCAGTGAAACACCCTCAGCGGGGAAGCACTTGCACCTAGGGTGAGGGTTACCCATTATTAATACCTCCTTTCCCTAATCTGAGAGGCAGTGATTTTGGGGGGAGGGTCTTCATGTGGCCACAGTGGTCATTGTACTTCCCCAATGGTCACATGCCTAGGGAAGTTTCATGCACCTTTGGAGCCCCTCCCCCCGCCAAGGAATTTGCCTGGCTGCACCCCAAGTGGCACTTGGAGATGTGGGGGAGCAGGAGCACCCAGCTGGAGGAGAGAGCCCCTGGAGTCTGAGCTGCCCTCTCCTCCCACCATGCACTGAGGGGACTGGGCTGCGGCTGGCAGATCCAGCACACATCACGGGTGGGTGGGTGGGTGGGTGGGTGGGTGTGTGTGTGGGTGGGTGTGAGAATGAATGACTCTGTCAGGCTCTGGAGCACTGCAATAAAAGCTCCTGTGGCTGCCTTTTTCCTTCCCCTTTTCTCTGCAAACCGTGTCCCCTTCCCCAGCAAAATGACCACGGCGGCTGCAGCCCCAGTGTAGAAAGGGCGCTCTGTGACCAGCATGAGCCTCCTACTGCCCACGCTGGGCCCAGAATACAGTTTGGGGGCAATGCTCCTGCATGCCTCCCCAATCTCTGCCTACGTATAAAAACTCTCTGGAATTAACAGTGCAGGTATCAATCATACACATCTCTTAGTCAGGGCTGGTGCAAGGAAGTTTCGCGCCGTAGGTGAAACTTTCACCTTGTGCCACCCCTCCCCCCAGCAAACCTTGCGCCCCTGTGGCAGCTAACCCCACCTGGGGAGCCCGCCCCAGCTCACCTTGGCTCCGCCTCCTCTGCTGAGCATGCTGGAGCCGCTCTAATTCTCCTCTCCTCCCAGGCTTGCGGCGCCGATTGGAGGAGACTTAAAGCAGGGGCTGTGTGCTCAGCGGAGGAGTAAGAGTGGAGGTGATCTGGGGCAGGGAGCGGTTCCCCTGTGCCACCCCCCCATTACTGTGGGTGGCCCGCCCCGCTCCCGCCTCCTCGCCTCAGCTCACCTCCACTCCATCTGCTCGCCTGAGCGGGCTTTTAGGAGCCCCCATCCACTAGGCGCCCTAGGTGGCTGCCTAGTTTGCCTAAATGGTTTCACTGACCCTGCTCTTAATCTGTTTTTGACAACTTTAGATGTTTAGTTCTCTAGGGCTGGGGCTTTTCCCTTTGTAGAGCACCTTGCACAACAACTGTGCTCTATAAAATGTAGTTCTCTAGGATGGGATTTTCAGAAACACTGAAACGATTTAGGAGCATAAAACCTATTGAAAGACAGTGACAGTTGTGTTCCAACTCACTTAAGTGCTTTTGAAAATACCATTCTTAATCCCTTTGTTTAGAAGGAGGTTGGGGATTTTTAGGGAGTGGTACAATGGATAGTGGAGGGATACTACGGGTGGGATTGTTCTGCTTCATTCTTAGCAGAGGTCCCAAACAAATGTGAAGTCCCCTTGAATTCTGGGAGAATCTACTTCAAGGGCCAGTTAACTTTTGTGAACATGAATGGGGGGCAGGGGAGGGGTCCTATTCTTTTTTGGTTTGGTTTTATTAAAAATAGTCCACAGTGCTTGTTTATTCCTTGCTCTGTCTAATCAACAGTCATCTACTATCATCAATAATATAGCATGAATTTAATGATTCACTTTGCATTGATAATTTCAGATTTAAAAATTGAGGTTACAGAGATAATTTTCTCCAAATTATTTCTTGTAAATTCCTGGGACAGTTGGTTGACCAACACATAGGTACTGGTCAATGACCCAGCTTCCCCATTAATCATTATAGGGAGCAAACCTGTCAAACTTGTTTTAGGTTTTTGCTTTTGCAGCATACATTTACTTAACAGAAATTTCTAGAAGCTTTTTCCAGCAAATAGTTGTAAAGTTTTGGAATCCTGATTGTCCCTAGCATCATCCCTCTCCCCCTACACCAGTAGTTCTCAAACTTTTGTATTGGTGACCCCTTTCACATAGCAAGCCTCTGAGAGCGACCCCCTCCTTATAAATTAAAAACACTTTATGTATTTAACACCATTATAAATGTGGGTGGCAAAGAGGGGTTTGTGGTGGAGGCTGACAGCTTGTGACCCCCCCATATAATAACCTTGGGACCCCCCGAGGGGTCCCGACCCTCAATTTGAGAATCCCTCCCGTACTCACACCCCCACCCCCCAGGTTTCAGAGCATGACCCAATGAATGTCAATCTCACCTTGCTTCACAATGCTGGGAAGCTGTCTCATTTAGGGGTGAGAGTGGACAAGGAATAGAAGTTTTATGGATATGTTTGGGTAGTAGGGTAAAAATGACTATGGCTACAGACCCCCTATCTGTATTTGTATTAGAGCAAGGTTTAAATTCTGTTCTTGCTAAAGGTAATGGGTGTCAACATGTTTCCCCTAAAGAGTGTACACTGGGTTGCAAATAGTCTTGGCAAATTATACTCTAGATTCTTCCTCTTTTCCACCCCCATCTTAAAGCATGCTATCGCAAAACTGTTTATAGTACAGTTAATTCCTGTCTGCACTGGACAGGAAAACCGTATTAAGTGGAGACAGGCATCGTCCAAATCTCTCTCCTGTCTGGATGATTTTTTACCTATAATCATTGTGAGTAACTCTTAAGGTGGGGTAGCTGAAAGTGTCTAGAGCGAAATATATTTTCTTTTTTTCCTCACCAGGCTTAGTTAGTGCATTGAACAGCATTTTGTATAGCATCTGTGTTAAATAAGAAGAAAACGTAATTCTAAAACCACAAAAATTGGCAGGGGTAGACGCAGAACCTGCAATGACACTTTTTTGTTTTAAATTGATCAGCTTTCATGCCGATGCCCCTGTAACACTTGGCCTCTTAGACATGCAACGGAACATGGTCTTGTCCTGCACCTTCCCATGGGGAGCTTTGGAAGGCTCCCTAATGTGTTGGGGGAGCATTCAACCTGGGAGGGTGCAGACTGTTCCCCATAGCATGCCTGACATGGGAGAAATGGAGCTGTAACGTTGGCCCTTCCCCACTTCCTCAAGAGTTGTGAGAAATCCCTGGGTTGTTTGGTTTTTTCCGTAGCACCTTTTGAGATGGCATGCCCTCTGCATCTGAACAATGCAGCTCTAAATTTGCACAGTTCCTGCCTATTTAAGTTAAACCTTTACTGCCTAGTTAAGTATTTATATCTGTTATAACTGATATCAGAAACGGAGGTAGCGTGTATTAATGGATGGGGCACTGAACTGGGACTTACAAGACCTGAGTTCTATTCATGACTCTGCCACTGATCTGCAGTGTGACCTTGGTCATTTTCCCCTTCCTGTCCTTTGTCCATCTTGTCTGTCTATTTCATAAGTGTTTTGGGGCAGGGGCTATGTTTTCCTGTGGCAGCGTACAGTGTTCAACATATTGGGGCCCTGATATTTGTTGGAACATCTAGGTGCTGCTGTAATACATTGGCAATGTGATGTACATAGACGTTCCACAATAATCTGTCTCTGATGGGATGGTTATCCATAATGGGACTCTTAAAAATGCCATTTCAATTGCAGTCTGGTGTAGTTACCTCTCTAGCATTGATCTCCTTGCTTTTCCTCGTGCACGTAGAAAGCCTTTACTTTTCCAGTTGGAAGTTGGAGGTTTGGAATGTTTGCAAAATAAGTATCCCTTGGGTATCTGCAATGTGTTTCTTTGGAGGGAGATTTGCAGATATTTCTTAAGATCTTGAAAGCATGGTATGAAAAATCAGATCTTCTTCAGTAGTCACATCTGTAACTTAAATCCATTGGAAACAGAACTCTTTTTATGTCACATGTATTTGTTCTACATTGGCTCTGCTTTTACAGCCTATTGATTGTCAGTGTATTCTACGCCAGGAAAACGAAGGAATCATATTGTTAAAAACAACTTGAAGTGCATTATTACAGTTAAAGCACAGCTGAGAAGGGCGTGCTTGTGGACTGGGACTTGGGACATTTGCGTGATGTTCAAGGCTCTCACTGATTTACTGTGTGATCTTAGGCAACTCACTTAAACTTTTAGGGCCTCAGTTTCCCATCTGTAAGATGGGAATAATACTTGTCACTTAAGGCTGAAGGCTCTTTGGGGCAGAGATTGTCTATTACTATGCGTGCATATGATACAACCAAGCCCTGATCTTAGTGGCCCCTAGTTGCTACTGTTATATAAATAATAGTAACAAGTCAACATTTTACTTCTTGTTTTTCTTTCTCTTTCAAAGCTCTAACCATGGGGGATGTGAAACTGGTATCATCGACTAGTATTTCCAAAACCTCTGTGGCGCTGGAGCACTCATCTCTCAGCCCCTCTGTCCCAACAGAAGCACCAGCATTCATTCTTCCTCCTAGGAATATCCGGGTGCTGCTGGGAGGCACTGCCAGATTTGAGGGGAAGGTAAGATATACATAGTGGGGTGGTAGGGGGGCTTTTCATTTCACTGCTCTCTCCTGTCGTCTCACTGAAGGCTAGGTTGAAAAACGTAAGAATCTGGTTAAATATCTTGTTGACCTTCATTCTGACATGAAGTCACCCCTTGTCAAGTGATAGCTGGTATCAGAGACCTTACCCATGTCAGTGGAGGATAAAATATTGTTGCTATCTTACTATGCACTAAGTGTAAACCTTGGGCAATCCCATCTTCCAGGCGTCTTAGCCCAGCATGAATCATTCATTTCTGCCCCCATAATTGTCTCTAATTAGAGCCCAAGGCAGAAAACATGCTCTCCCATTGCTGGCACAATTCCTTCTCTCCCAAAACTGCTTCTGCATAAAACCTTACTTTTAACTCAAAACTAACACAGCAAGTCTTCCTAGGAGTCTAAAGATGCTCATATTCTCTAAGACAAAGAACTTGAAAATTTACGTGTAACATTGCCACTTGCCAGAACTAGTATTAATCTGAAAGCAAAGCAATATTTTCAAAGTAAAGCCCAATTAATGTACAATTTGTTGATCCCAAAAGGACAGAGATCTGGAGAGAGAAAAGAGGGGAGAAAAGCCTACGAGATTTGTACAAAAAAAACATTTTCCTTTGGACTTTCTATATTGTCTCTACTTGAATCTGTATTATCTTCTTACTCCATCACGATAATCTCTCTTTCTCTCTCTCTCTCATATCCCAGTTATCTCCTTTTCTTTTCTCCCTTCTGGAGCTGTCACCCTTTTCTCTCCCCTCTTCTACCCTGCCTGTTTGGTTGCGTGCTGACAGCTGTATAGTGAAATTAACTAGAATCCTAATCTTTGAAGTGTACATATTTGCTAGTGCAAGGAGCAGAGTATAGCGGAGAAGCAGGCGGTATCAACCTACTGTTAACAAACAGTAGTTGGACGGTTTTAGATAATTCATTGCTATTAAATTTTAACTTTAAGTAGGGGGCCAGTAGGGGCTGCCTAATTATCTAATTTGTTGTTTAAATGAGAGCTGGTTGGAAAAAAAAACTTTTTCCTGAAGAAAACTTTTTGACAAAAACAAAAAAAGTTGTTTTTGGAAAATGTTGACATTTTGCTGCAAAACTGAAAACCAGAAATTAGTTTTTGGATTTTTGTTTAATCAATAATGTATTTTCTGTCAAAAAAACAGTTTACATGGACATTTTTCAGTCAGGCCCAGTGTACGTCTTAATTCAAAACTAACAAAAAACGATTTGAGCTCCCTGACCTATGAGGAGCTGACCTATGCAAAGGCTAGTTCTTCTTCTTCTTGCTTCATTTGTACACCCGCTCCTTTTCCTTCTTATTGTTTTGGCATCTTGTTTCAGGTGCAAATTCTGTGGAGCCAGGAGTTTCTTTACTCTGAGTTTGAACAGCACCAAGCACGATGGACAGGGCCAGCTCTAGGCACCAGTGCTCCAAGCATGTGCTTGGGCGGCACTTTCCAAGGGGCAGCACTCAGTCTCCCCCCCCCCTTTTTTTTTTTTTTTGCTTGGGGCACAAAAACCCTTGGGGGGGGGACATAGGAACCTCTTTCCCCCCCCCAGCTCACTTCTGCTCCACTGCCACCTGCTCCCTGAGCACATTGCCGCTCGGCTTCTCCCCCCTCCCTCCTAGGCTTGTCGTGCAAAGCAGCTGTTTTGCGGCAAGCCTGGGAGGGAGGGGAGAGAAGCGGAGCAGGGGTGGCGCACTCAGGGGACCAGGAGGTGAGTTGCGGCGGTGGAGGGGGCGTGGGGAGTGCTGCAGGAAGTAACCCTGGGGGGGGGCAGAGGAACTGCTCCCCCCCCCCCAGCGCACCTCCACCTCCTCCTCCAAGCATGCCGCTGCTCTGCTTCTGGAGGGAGGGGGAGAGAGAAGGGGAAATGTGGCGCGCCTAGGTGAGGAGGTGGGGCCGGAGATTTGGGGAAGGGGTTGGAATGGGGCAGAGTTGGGGTGGGACCAGGGGGGCACAGGAAAATTTTTTTGCTTAGGGCGACAAAAACTTGGAGCCGGCCCTGACGATGGGGTCCCAATCCTGACTGGGTCTTTTACACAGGACTGTAATAAAAACCAACAATACACTGAAATCATGGTTGGAGCCCAATATTTGGCAAATTTTACTTCCTTTTGTATTTTAAGCCTTCATTTGGCAATTGACAATTTGTGGTAATTTTCCCCTACAAGCCTTGATGGTTACAGATAATTCTGTTTGACTGCAGTGATGCATACATTGGAGATCAGTGACTGTTTTTATTTGCAGGCTGCGGTCCTCATTTTTTTTTTATTTTAATAAAAAAGCTGGTAATCTGTATTTCAGACCAAAAGGACCTCATTACTACCCACAATGCACCACTGCATTTCAGGATTAAATGCCAACAGAGTCAAATCTAAAGATTCCTTTTCTTATATCTTGAATAAAACATTCCAATCAATAACAATAAGGACTCGCATCCTTAATGAGAGACAGTGGTAGGCAACCTGTGGCTCATCCGGGTAATCTGATTGCAGGCCACGAGATGTTTTGCTGACGTTGACTGTCTGTAGGCATGGCCCTGCGCGGCTCCCAGAGGCCATTGGTTCACCGTTCCTGGCCAATGGGAGCTGCAGGAAGCAGTGGGACACCAGAAGTTGAGATACGAAATTGCATACTTTTTTTGATCTATGTATAATAGTCCAGAGTGTGAAATAATGGACCACATGTTCTCTTTATTAACTTGTGCAAAGAAGCTGGGCTCCATTTAATTTTTAGTCAATTAAATCATTGCTTTAAGTCAACATGTTCCTGTCTGCCTGATCCATTGTTTATAACCTAATGTGGTCAGTGATCTTTACATTTGATTCAATTTTATTATTGTTTATAAACCAACTTGAGTCATATTGGTGTCTTGCTTGTGGTTCTAGTCCAATGCTGTTGGAGCACTGCACATCGCTGCTTAATAGCCATAGTCTTTGAGATAGCAATCTGCATACTTCATACCATATGTGTACATCTTTAGTTGGTTAGTGCAATGTTGATCTTTCTGTTACTCTGACATTCCAAGAGCTCAGAAGGACAGTATTTGCTACTGGACAGTCAAACTGCTGAACATACTTCAGTTTTTCTACCCTAGGAAAAATAGGCTGTAGCTGTTATGATGAATCATTACTGATACTGTGCTTCATCACACAATATAAATATTAAACTAGACATACGTTTAAAGAAAATCTCCTGTCTAGCCATTTTTAATTTTTTTTGAGAGTTCTTCTGCAATGGAATTTATCTTATCAAAAAAGAACGAACATTTTGAGACTCCAAGACAGGATATCAATTTCATATTGTGGTTATCTTAAATTCTCTTAATGAGTATATATGAGAGATCCCAAGAATCAAACCCATTGTTTTTCTTTTCCACATGTTTTCAGGTATGACAGTATGTTAAGTAAGTTACACAAAATGAAAGTTAAAAATGAAAGTCCAAAAGTTGAAAAAAGAAAGTAGCTCATAAGTCTAGGAAACGTGAAGTTAGAAAGGAACAGATGTTGTCTTTTGAAAGAAAGTTGGGTTGGGTTTTTTGGGTATTTTCCCTCTGAATTTTTGTGAAAACTGTGGAAAATTCACATGTATCTGAATATTCATCTCAGTTTTCCGCATGGGAAATGCATGCATTAGGTGGTATATGAATAGTACTTTTCTATAGAACTTTTCTCTGGGCTATATAACACACACTAACTCACTCACTCACTCTGTTGGCATAGTTATTTTTAAAATGGCCTAAGCCAAAATGTTGCAAGGATCTGATTTTATGTATAAGCATATTTATTCTGTTAATCATTTTACCAAAGGAAGTAGGAAATCCATTACCACTTCACATTGTTAAATCAAGATCACAATTCTTTCTAAAAGATATGCTGTAGTTCAGCTAAGTGTTATTGAGTTTGATAGTGTTCACTTGCATAGCAGTGAGAAATAATTCTCTTCACTGTAGAAATCACTAGGTGGATTGCTGTGGCCTGTGTTACACAGGAGATTTGATAACATTACTGTAGAAGTCTCTTCTGGGCTTAAAATTGATATAAGAATCTATAAACTGCCAATCAGTGGTATCTAGGTGTTGCTGACTAAAATCGGGTAAATTCAGGGTCCAAACAGGAACCCATACCAGTTGCTTTCAGAACATAACAACCCTTTCCACTACTTGACCTGAAGCAAATGACCCTACTTTTCACCTTATGCAGCTGTGCAGGCTATTTTCGTTACAAAACTGAGAGCTAAACATTTTAGTAGGCTAGCAATGTTAACATAACACCCAAAAGTAAATTATCTTTTGCCCTATTCCTAGTTGAAAACATTCCTTTACATTGGGGGGAAAAAACCAAACTGAGATATTCCATTGTAATGGTTCAGAACACTGTAGTGTAACAGTATCGTAATAGTGTAATATATCCCTAGTCTAGCGTCTTCCATCAACAGAATTCAGCTCTAGAGAAATATAATAAATTAACTCATGCTACACTCCCAGGAGATCACTAAGTGTGTATCACTATTGGAGCTGCTCAGAAAAATTTTGATTAAACATTTTTCTTCAAAATTTGGCAATTTATCAAAATTGAACCATTTCAGAAAGAACCCCTTGGAACCCAGGACTGAATTCCTGCCAACTCACCTGACTTGCTCCTTGGCAGCCCATGTGAGGGACTGCTGGAAAACACAGGACTTTCCAGGGCAGTTTACCAGGCAGGCTGCCCCAGTTTTTTTAGGAGAATTTCAATTTTTTTTTTATTATGAATAATTAGAACAAAAGCAATTTTGAAATATCCAAATTCCCTGAGAAATGGAATTGCCTTTCTCCACCCAGCTGAAATTGGAAGAGTAAGTATGTCTTCACCTGAGTTTAATGGTGTTTTCAACCCTGCGTAGCTGTCCTGTCCTGGGGTATAGGCTAAATCTCAGGTGCTGCTTTCACTTGGGCTGGTAACCCAACCTCTTTGCAGTGAGGACGTAGGCAAAATCACTCAAGGGCCCATAGTTCACTAATGCCTTCTTACAATTCCTACTGAGAGCTTGAAGGACAGACAAGTTCTCCCACAATTCATTGGGAAAGAACCACAGAGCAGCTCAACTTAATGCATCACAAAGAACCAGGGGATATGGCCCCCAGAAGTCCTAGTAACACAGATGCAGGAGCGCAGCACCAGTGAGACACAGTAACTTGAGCAGGGCTTTCTTGCGTGGCTACTCATGCCCCAACTAGGTAAACCCCAGGTCCTGATAACCTTAGTTAACTCAACAGTGAAGACATATTCTAAGGCACAGAGAGGTTAAGTTACTTGACAAAGCTCATACACCAACGTAATGGCAAAGCCAAGAATAGAACCCATGAATCTTGACTAGTCTATAACCACTAAACCACATTCTCTTGATCTTTCCCTCCCTATTTTAAGCTGCAGGGTTTTGGACCATTAGGGTAGAGAACTGCAGGTTTTAGGTTTTTTTTTAAACCAGGGTAACCCACAACAGACACACTCAGTTGATAACTCTCTATGATTTACAAAGCTTACTGCCCTCTCATAATTTTGCTCAATTTGAATAACAGATGGAGTACACCAAAAATCTCTGATGAATATTTCTCTTTCTTTACTGAAAGAAATTTCAGTGGGTGTCATATAATATGAAATGAAGCAATTAATTTCTCAATGAAATTGAAGAACTGTCAGTTTACAACCAAGAAAAAAGAAACACCACTGTATTCAGAGTAATATTAAACTCTGCATTTCACTGCTGTGGACAGTTAGCTGAGCAATGCTTTGGCTGTACTATATTTTTTTAATAGGTAATATCAACGATCATTAATTTTTATGATCCTCAATAATACTTGTACCATAGCTCTGCATGGGAGGTATTGCCAAATGTGCTACAGAGCATGAACTGTTTGCACTGGGGGTCAGGAAGGATTTTTTTCCCTTGGATAAAGCATTGCCCAGATGGGCTTTGGTGGTTTATTTTAATCCAAGGCAGTTCCCAGATGAACGTTAAATGCAACCTATATTGGTAATATGTTTTTTAGGACCTCTCTCTATCCAACAAATGCTGCAGTCCCTAGGGCAGGATTTAGAGGCAGGTGACCCAGGCAACCTCCTGGGTTGCCAGGCCTGTGGGGTAATGGGCTTGGGATGCTATCTTTGTTGTTGATGACAAACGAGAAAAGAGATCGTTTGAAGTAAAATGTTTCAAGTATTCTGTACATGGATTCATTTTTCATTAACCTCCTGGAATGTTCTGCACCTTTGTAAAATCTCGTGGAACCTTCCAGACTTTCTGAGAACTAAGTTTTCCTTTAATCTCCTAGAATGTTGTTGTCAGCCGTGCCCTCACAGGTATATAAGGGGTGGAGCATTGCCAGTCAGTCAGTGAGATATAAGAATGAAGTGAAGTGAGAGTTCAGGCTGCAGTATTGTGAACCTTGTTTTATTGTGTAATTGCACTGTGTTTTAAGACTTGAATAGTATAAGTAGCGACTAATAAGATATTTTAATGAGATGCCAGAGAGATCTATCAACAATACACAGGTGCTGACTTTCTAATGTATTGGGGTGTTCTCAACTCCTGACTCTGTCCCAGGTCCAAGACCCTGCTTCTGCTCCGCCTCTTCCTGACCTGACCCAACCCACCCCTTCTCCCAAGCCCCTGCCCCCACGTCATCCTGCCCTGATCTGCCCCCTCCCCCTGCGTGCTGTGCCCTTGCTCCTCTCCCCTTCCGCCTGCAGCTTTCTGCACCCTGCGAAACAGCTGATTGCAGGAGATATGGGGAGGGAGGGGAAGGCACTGATTGGCGGTGACCACCAGTGGGTGGGAGGTGCTGGGCGGGGGGGGATGAGGGGAGCTGATGGGGTTTGTGGTGGGTGCTCAGCACACAGCTGCAGTGCTCCAACAGCATTGGACTAGAACCACAAGCAAGACACCAGTATGACCCCATTGCTTGCTATTGTATCACTTGAAAATGCTATTGGCCAGTGTTTGAATCTCTCTGACACTGTGCTTGGGTTTGTAAGAGCAAAGGTGAGAAAAGCGGCCTTTTGAACTAAAGAGATAGGGTTAACATTCTAAGGCTGTCACTTACTGTAACACTATTTAATACTAGGACACCCAGTGTTGGTGCACAGTTCCATTTCTTGATGTTAGTACATTTCAGTTGTTATTAAAATTAAAAAGTTTCTATAAGCTTAGAGGAAACAATTGTTATTTGCTTATATATGGCATGAATAAATAGAGATTTACAGATTCTAGGGTGAAAATTTATCATCTTAAACAACAGGGATAAATCATGCATGCAAATGATGCATCAAAGTGGTGAAATGGGCTGCAAATGCAATAAAAATAAGATATTCAGAAGTTTAACAAAGGGAGGGAGGAGGGGCGCTGCAGATGCTCCTCACCTGGGGTGCCATTTGGTCTAGGGCTGGCCTTGGCAGTCCCAAGTGTGCTTTTGTGCTGAATCAGCATTTCTGGAAGCAGCACTGGTTCCAGAGTGATTTGAGCAGAGGCTGTCAAATGAGCAAGGCAAGCAAGAGCCTCTCTTAACCTCTTTTATCCTACCCTGTCTCCCTCGGCCCGCGCTGCTTCCAGCAGCTCCCATTGGCCTGGAGCAGTGAACTGCGGCCACTGGGAGCTGCGATCGGCTGGACATGCGGAAGGGCAGGTAAACAAACTGGCCTGGCCCACTAGGGGCTTTCCCTGCACAAGCGGTGACCTCAGTTTGAGAAACACTGAGTTAGAGTTTTTCCTTCTGCTTTGAGCCACCCTTGATATGCAGCGTCCATCCATACCAATATTGTTTTAGCACAAGCCAAAATGGCTGCATTTGCTGGGTCTTGAACTCCTATTTTTTTTAACGTGCTTCCAGTTATTTCAGATGCTGCTGTTTCCATCTCAACAATTTAAAATCGTGTGGAAAACTAGACAATAAAAATTCGTGGAGACTTAATCAGCATTATCTACTCCTACTTCACAAAATCATTTCTGAACCTGGAAAGCTGGTTAAAAAATCCTTTTTGTACTTTCTGTTGCTGTTGACTGACTTATCACCGTAAATCATGACTGCTCATTTCTGCAGCCCTTGTCTGGAAGTTAAACAGCAATTTATTGAATTATAGTTTGAATGGTCCAAAAAGGAAAAGATGACAAAAATATACATCTTGTTGTGTGAAGGGAGCTAGTGTGAGGTTGCTAGTTATGATACTGGTCTTTAGCAAGGCTCTTGATGTTCCAGTATTTGATTCTATTTCAAACTCTTGCTGGATTTTGACCGTTATCCTTTTTTCATATATATGTAGAATGTTTATGATCACAAGACGTCATTACTCATTATCATTTTGTTCAGTCCATGCTCGCTTTGGCACCATAGACACTCCAAAACTGACAGTTTCTGCTCTTGACGTGTTTGAGCATAGATGTGGCATGAATTTTGAAAACCTGCTATGAGAAACCGAGCATCTTACTTTTTGACTTGGGACATCTGGACACCTTAGTATGTAATATGCATTCATTAAATATGTGAATAATACAGAACTCAGCCCTTCAAAGGAAGCCAGGTTGCCTTTCCACCATTATGTTAATTCTGTGAGAGGCAACAGCTTTCTAGATAATTGGGGTGGATGGTGCTGCTGCTGTGTGTGTGTGTGTGTGTGTTTTCTAAGTGAGGCTGCTAGACCCACTGGCTTAAGTTCACTAGCTCGGCTTCAGTACTTCCTGTTTTCCTCTATGAACAGATTCCTGTGTTAAGGTGTTGAAGCAATAAAGTAAAAACACTGATGTAACGTGTTGCAGAAATCCTCTGTGACTCAATATAATTGTTGGCTTTGCTGGATGAGTTACAATCTGCTATACGTAATCTACCTTCCTCTTTATTTGAGAGTGTCATGCAATGTAACATACAGACCACTGTTGCTGAAGGAGAGGAGGGGATGGTGTAGGAGATGGGGGGGGGGGTGAGGCAAACCCTTTTCTTTGCCTCCCATTTAACTAGTTTAAAGCTCTTCTCTCCCAGTAGCATATGTGAGAGGCTGTTTGTGATGAAACAAAGACAAACCAAACTGGGCCCATAGTTGGAGGGACCAGCATCAAAACAGTTGGGCAAATCAGCAGCAGTACAAGGGGACAAGCTAGTGGGAAAGAAGACAAGAATAGGCAAAGGTGGGTGGACCTGACTGGAAAGGCCCTTACTCTGATCCAGAGAGAAACTGTCATAGACACCCTCCTCAAGGTGTGTTTCATAAATGGGGGACCTGAATGGAGAAGGCCCTTCTCCCCACATAGACTGGGAGGAACCTTGGGATGGAAAACAGTGAAAGCTCAGCTGCCCTCTATTTCCATGGAGAGGCTTGTAGAGAAGAGCTATGCTGCTTGGAATGTGCATTGTGAAAGCAGTGTTTATAGTGTTGCAAAAAACGAAGCATGGGACCATTTCAGAGAGGGAAAGAGAAGTGAAAATCTGTTTATTTAAGGGAAGAAAAATACTACAGATGTGCCAGATGCCTGAAACTCAACCATTTTGAGCTGTGTAATCTATGGTGAGACAAATGTCTACAGCTGTATTTCACTGGACCAGCTATTGCATATGGAAGCCTGCTGTGCTGTATACCTAGGTTCCCTGTACTCCAGAGGATACTCCAGGAGATGCCTGCTTCTATTTACTTGGGAAAGCTGCTTTATCACAGTTTGATTTAAGAGTGGAGTTTAATTAAAACATGAAAATTGGTAAGACCTTATACGCTGCTTGGCTTGTGAAGGTGTATCAAATGGATAATTTAGGAGCTCCAAGTAATGTGAACCTATCAGGTCTATTTCCAGCAGATGCAAAGCATCAGTTATTCTGGTACTTTGACCCTAGACTGGGTGTGTGAATGTACTGGCATGAAAAGAGACACGAAGCCAGTGGAAAGTCTTGATGGAGGTGTGTCTGTCTGTCTAGTACTTATGTCCCTCCTTACTGTAATATATGAGCATCTCATTGTCTTTATCCTCACAACACCTGTAGGGAAATATTTTATTTTTCTTTTTTAAAGTAAAAATAGGAAAATTCACCATCTGCATGAGAGAGAGAGCGCCTAGAAATGTTCCATTTTAAAAATGCATCGGTGTCTAGTCTTTGCAGTGGGGAGGATAGTCTTCATTCTCTGTAAGTCAGTGCACTTCTGTGAACCTGCAGCCAGACTGAACAAAACAGTCTGTCTTCTGGAAATACTTTGATGCTCAAGAGGAATGAGGAAACCTTAATCTAGTGTGAATTCCAACTAATGCCATCTTTGCGTGTCTCTATCACCTGTGCAGACTTCTGTGAGACCTAGACAGAAGGAGGTGAGGTGAGGATGGACTAGTATCTTTCTACCAGTATTTCTTTTGGCTTCTTTGCTTTTGTTTGAGGGTTTTTAAAATTCTATGTGCCTTTTTATAACACTTTTTCCATTTCATGGCAATTCAGATTGAGAAATAATTGGAGCTAAACTATTAGAATACTAGTAAAAGGACATGTCATATGCTAAAACTTAATGTACATATACCTTTCATCTGAATATCCGAGTAGTTTACAAACATTAAGCCTAATTAAAACAGGTCGCGTAGCTACTCCATGATAAAGAGAGGAACAGATGCTGAACTCCTTTTATCCAGTCTTGTGCTATTACAGTTGGACCAAGCTAACCCCTGCCACTAAAAAGGAAATTTTCCTCTAGGTTTACAGCACAGTCTTAAATTTGCCCAAAAACCTCAGTCACAAGACATCAGCAATCTTTCTGTGTTGGTAACACAGCAGCAAACATATGATTTGGTTCACTTATTTATTATTTGTGTTAATTCACATCTAGGGGCCTTAACTGAGATAAGGGCCCCATTGTGCTATGCACTTTTATAAACACATAATTAGAGAGTCCCTCCCTGTTTTACAATCTAAATAGACAAGACAGACAAACTGTGGAAGGGGAAATAAGCACAGAGAGGAATAGTGATTCGCTCAAGATCACACAACAGGTCAGTGGACGAATTCAGATCTGGGTTTTATTCCTGGTTCAGCCAATGTCCTATCTGCGAGCTCATGCTGTCCTCCGTTTGCTAGAGTTTTATTAACTTCCAAAGTAAACTCTATTCTCTCTTTTTTTTTTTTTTTTGTATTGCCCCAGTGCCTAGGTCCTAGTCCTAGTCCAGGACCAGGGCTGTATTATGCTATACAAACAAAGAATAAAAAGATGGTTCCTGCCCCAGAGAACTTACAGTCTAAGTATAAGATAAGAGATGATGGGGGTTACAGATGGATGGGGGAGTATAAAGAAACAATGACACAATACTGGTCAGCCTGATGGACAGTGGTCTTTGTATGCTAACAGCCTAACTGTTATCAAGTTTTTGTAGACATGACAGCAATGGAATAATCTGTCAGTCTGAGCTTCTATACCTTCCCATCATCATAGCATTTGAATACTTCCTTCATTTCTGACTCATTTACGTAGTATTTCCCTGGTCCTCAAACAAGAAGCTCCACTAATTAAATTATATTTCTAGAACGTATCCAGAGGTCAAACTTTCTTTAGATCAGGGGAAACTGAACTTTTGTTGAGACTTATTATGTAAGAGTTCAATATAGTGAACCCAAGTTCTTGTCTTTTTAGAATTCTGTTGTTTAATCACAAAAGCATATCTTAGCAGTTTATACAAGAAGGCAAATATAAATTTCTCAAGAAGTGTGTGTATATTCAAACAGAACAAACTGGAAGAAGAAAGATCTTAAAAGAAGAGATCAAAGGACTGTGATGAATGTCTTTGATTTTTATCTATTTTATAGTCGATTTAAAGTGCCCAGTTGCGTTTAGGTCCCATTTTGCAAGGAACTGTATACACACATTGTAAGAGGCAGTCCCTGCTCTAGTGATCTTGCAGTCTACATAGATAGGACAGACTAAAGGAGGGTGAAGGGTATTCTCATTACCCCCATTTGACAGATGAGGAACTGAGGTACAGAAAGATTAAATGTCTTGCCAAAGGTCACATAGGAAGTATGTGGCTGAGCTGGGAACTGATCTATCTTCTATCAGAGGGGTAGCCATGTTAGTCTGGATCTGTAAAAAGCGACAGAGTCCTGTGGCACCTTATAGACTAACAGATGTATCAGAGCGTAAGCTTTTGTTGGTGAATACCCACTTCGTCAGACGCTTGTAGTGGAAATTTCCAGAGGCAGGTATAAATATGCAGACAAGAATCAGTCTAGAGATAACGAGGTTAGCCCAATCATCGGGAATGAGGCCCTCCTTTAGCAGCTGAGATGTGAACACCAAGGGAGCAGAAACTGCTTTTGTAGTTGGCTAGCCATTCAGTCTTTGTTTAATCCTGAGCTGATGGTGTCAAATTTGCAAATGAACTGAAGTTCAGCAGTTTCTCTTTGAAGTATGGTCCTGAAGTTTTTTTGCTGCAGGATGGCTACCTTTAAATCTGCTATTGTGTGTCCAGGGAGATTGAAGTGTTCTCCTACAGGTTTTTGTATATTGCCATTCCTAATATCGACTTGGTCATTATCCTTACATAGGGATTGTCCAGTTTGGCCGAATGACTAGCAGAGGGATTTGCACGTGAGGCATAGCACTGTTCACCTTGCAGGTTGAATGAACGGTGATGATGTGGCGACAGTTTGGTCCCGGAGGTGGTTTCTGCATAAATATGTGGGCAGAGTTGGCATCGAGATTTGTTGCATGGATTGGTTCCTGAGTTAGAGTTACTATGGTGCGGTGTATGGTTGCTGGTGAGAATATGCTTAAGGTTGGTGGGTTGTCTGTGGGCGAGGACTGGCCTGCCCCCCAAGGCCTGTGAAAGCAAGGGATCATTGTCGAGGATGGGTTATAGATCACTGATGATGCGTTGGAGAGGTTTTAGCTCAGGACTCTAGGTGATGGCCAGTCGAGTTCTGTTGGTTTCTTTCTTGGGCTTGTCTTGCAGCGGGAGGCTTCTGGGTACACGTCTGGCTCTATCTTCTGACTCCCAATCCACTATCTTAACCATAAACCCATCATTCCACTCAATTAGATTTCTGCTACTTTGTTGTTTTGAAAGGAGTGACCCTTCCAAGCAGAGGTGAATATCCCTGAAATCAACTCTTCAATGTGAATGAGAACCTTAATATCTTACTATAAAAGCTATTCTAGTTCCCCTTGCCTGCTGGACCTGGTAATGGACAAAAGAACACAAAGATATATCCATGACACAAGTTGAGAGATGATTACATAATTATAGGTTTGTTGGAAAACATTTTGTTGGGTTTGCTCGAATATCTCAGTTGGTACACTGAGATCACCAGCTTAAGTGGGGCTTTATTGAAAACACATGCTGAGCGAGCACTTTTCTCCACAACTCAAACCAACATAGTTATTTCTGAGCTAACATACGAGTGTGTGTTGCTCTTACCAAGATCAGAGAAATCTTGATTTTGAAAGCATTAAAGAGGGGGTTGCAAGCTCATAAAATTTGTCTTGAACTCTGTATGTCTATAAATATTTATTCTGAACTGTTCAGCTAGAAAAACAAGCCCCTTCAGTTTATATTTTAGTATTTCAATTCTTTGACTTTTTTTCTTTTAAACCGTTGTTGTCTGGCACTGTTGTATTGCTTTGAACTTGTACTGCACACAGTCCCAGCTGCTGAGAATCTTAAATCTATATTAATACACTAGTCAGATTGAGAATTGTATGAATAAAAGATAGGAAACTCAGCTGCTAAGGCTCTCTCAGAACCATTTACTCTCTTGTAAATGCACATAATGTATACAGTGAATGCAATATGTCATAGTAAACATTGTGGGGCCCTTAACATTTGGGGTTCCTTAAGTCTAGTTCATTCAAATCCTCACATTCTAATGATGCATCAACATAGGTTTTTAAATTTAATTTCCTTTTTTATAAATCAACAACCTTACAAAATACATAATTCTGTATTATATATAAAATGTAACTTGCCAGCACTAGCAAGTGGCATTAGCAGTGGAACTGTACAGATAACAAGAAACAGCATTTTATTACTGACACAGCACACTTCCTCTGTTAGCACCATTTGCCACCAGACAGTCTTAAGTGAAGATAGAACTGTGCAATTAAATCATCGAGGAAAAACATTTAGCATTTCCCGTGGCACTGACAGCTTGCTAAATTATAGTAAAAAAAAACATTTTGTCTGGCTGAAAACTTGGTAAGACAGTACTGTGTTCATTCAGAGTGAAGGCTGTTTGTTACCATCTCACAGTGCAGACTGGATTGCTGCCCTTAATTATGGGTTTAGTATCTACAACTCTCTTTTCAGGCAGGAGTGAGTATCTGGTACCCAAAGAAAGCAGAGAACTCAATTTTCCACTTATCATAGAGAGATCTTGCATTATGTGTATGGGTGTGTTGTGAATTTATATCCAAGCTTCCACACTTAAGTGCAATTGGGACTAGCATGTGTTTGCGTTGCTTTCTCTGGAAATGACATCCCAGCATTGCTAGACAGGTGTATAGATGTGCAGGCTGTTAGTAGGCAGAGAGTATGTATTTATTCTCCTAATTTCTGTTTTAATTACTATATGTCACAATCAGTAATCCAAAAGGGATCCATTAGTTACTGTACTAAGACAATAACTCAGTTCCCAGGTTATCATAGACATCTTACTGGCTCTTGATACTGATAAAAAGGCATTGCTTTGACAAAACAGCCTAACTCGTGTGTTCAGTGACTGTTTTCCAACTACAGGAAAGCCCACCAGAAACATTATCCGTAATGTTAGTAACTGCTTCTAGGGTGTGTCAGCTGTCGGCTCTTTGTTTGCAGTGCACAGTGAGATTGATGCATGATGTATGTAGATCTCTACCGTAGATGCACACTACAGAAAATTGGACCTGTGTGAATTTAGCATCTCTCAAGATCAATGCCATACAGATGAATATTGTGAGTGGGGACAAGATACAGAAATGTGTAAATTCACAAATAGATCTTCATTGCCGTGTATGTTACAAACAGAGATGGGTGGCATTATTGATAATGTCTGTTTTGGCACCTTCTGCTGGATAGAAGAAGAATCTGTGAACATCATTAAACTGTTAATCCAAGGCAATGGTCTTTTTATTTCAGCATCAAGAAACTGTAAAACGTAAACAGGTTGAACCTGCTCCCATTGACGTAAATGGCACTACTCCCAAAGTAGGATTGGGCCTCTAGTAATTTGAGACTTGTAGCTAACCCACATTCCATTTGAATGAAATCTTCATATTGACAAAAAAATTGCATAATCTTTTAAACCTGTCTCAAATAATATACAATAGAAAAATGATTATGTTCTGCATATATTACAATTATTGATTGTCTTTTTTTCTTTGTGGTGGATAGGGAGAGAGCACTCTTTTTAAAAAGATCACTCATATTGGAAAACAGACATTCTTATTATGAAGTGATCATTGCTTTCTTCAAGTAATCCTTGACATTTTAGAATTGCTTTTTTATAGCATCCGCACATTTTCTGATCAGCTTATTTCTCTGTCTCAACAAATAGCTCAGAGACTTTCTGAGATCTGTGGTCTGTTTTGCATGATCATTCAGTTTAAATATCTAAGACTCCCCCCAAAAAAGATAGGGTACATCTGTTTCTCCTTTTGCTATATATAAAAGGCCAATCTGGCTCTTAATTGCGCTCTGTGTAGTCCAGTGGGGTTGCAAGAAGTGTAAATGGGGCAGAAAGTGACTCAAAATCAATATTTGTTCAGTTTCCTCAGTTCTTATTTAATGAAGGCCCATGACAAAATCTGCTTCATTGTTTTTTAAAGTCAAAGTAGATAAGGAAGAAATCCCAGCTTCTCCAAATTTCATTTTTCTTGTATTAAGTGTCTTACTCTCATGTCTTGGCCTTTCTTCTGGGGCTGTCTGCAAAAAAATTTATGAACAAAAGCAATGGAAAATGCAGTAAATCAGCCCCTCCTGAAGAATTGGAAATGAATGAGCCATTCCTGTTTTTCTGATGGCTTTCACAACACAGTGAAGGTCTGTCCTTGTTTTTCAGAAAACTTTCTTCCTGGGGCACAGGTTTCTGCTGCTCTGAAATGAGTACTTGAAATGGCCCAGTATCAGTTGGCATCATTTTAGAAGTTAAATGGGGTATGTGAAGCAATTAATAGAGGCTACGTGGGCATATCTATCCATTCAGCAGCCACTAGTGTTTCTCTTTTAAGTAATTTGTTTTTATTGTATAATCCTAAATGAGCCATAACAGCGCACACAGCTCAGCCATAGTTTTACCTATGACGTTAAACTATTCAAAATATTCAGCACTTAATGAAATCCAATGCGTTTTAAAAGGCCTTAACACTACCAGTTGGTTCATGGGAGGTAAGCTGCCTCACGTTGACAAAATCAATCTACATGGTTTTTAAAGACTTCAGACTCTGGAAAATCTTTCATTGACGTCAATGGGAGTTTGGCTTTAGAAAGTCCTACAGGGTTTTGTTCTGAAGCAGCAATGCTTACCCTGAAAACTTTTTAGGTCTTTTCTTCTAAATACCCATCTATTCCCCGAATCTGTGTTAAAGTACTAAAACTAATCACATCCTCCAGTGTAGTATCTCGCCGGTCTGGTTCTGTGTTCAGACTGTCTGTGTTGGGTTTTTTTTGTTTGCCTGTTCTGAGCCCACTTTAATTTTACTGCAAGGGCTCTGGGGCAGGGACCTGTTATTTGTTAGGCAGTATTCATCTGTTGTACGGCTGCATGCACATTGATACTTCAGTGCATTCTAAAGTGCAGGGCCTATACATCAGTGTAGAAAGGACCAGCAACTTGATGTAATGCAGATAGATGTGGTACTGAATTGTTTCCATCAGAAGACAAGGAGAGGGAGAGCACCAGTCTCATATCCTCCACTGTGCAATTCCACTATAACGTAGAACATTGCATGTAAAATCTGTTGGTTACGAAGAAATACAGTTCAGTGATTAGAGCTGAGTATGCTGAGAACTGGAATCTAGGTTCTATTCCCAGCTCTGTTGCTGACGTTTTGTGTGAACCTGGGAGATCACTAAAGGTCTCTGTTCCCCCACCTATAAAATGGAAGTAACACTTACCCACCTTGGTGAAGTGCACCTGTGATTAGATGTGTTTTTATACCCTAGAAGACACTAACCAATCTGGAGCAGGAACTGTCTTTGACAGCGCAACACACATTGTTAGTGCTTGTGATAGGGGGCAGGGCTCTTCTGTCAAACCACCTTGGCTGCAGGTATTGGAACTTCAGCAGCTCTCTGCAGGGTTCTGCGGTCTCATTGTGGCAGGTGCAGCTTATTAACTTCACAGGGCATATAAGGGAGACGAGAGCCTCTGTCTAGGGAGAGGAAGTTAAGACATCAGATGGAGACAGCCAAAAGTCTGGGAGAAAGCTTTGGCTGAGCTTTATAATGTGTAATTGCTTTTGAGTTGTCAACAAAGCCAAACTTCAGGAAGGAGGTGAGTTTGGACGTTGACCAAAGGTCGGTCTGAGGACAGGGTAGGGATTCAGCCTGTTCACAATATTTTACAGACGAAAAAAGTCCAGTACCCCTTAATGCTAAAACAGAAAAATTTAAAATAAAATCTTCTAAGTGAGCTATTTGAGTGGCTTATATAAAACTCTCCTGACATACTTATTGATAGAGGTTAGCTAGCTGATATGCTGGGAAAGTAGAAGGACAGATGTTGCTTCCAGTGAAATGATTTATTAATGCTTTCTCTCAGAAAGCATTCTTGCCACCCACCACCTTGGGATTGCAGCACCTGATTCAGTCTGTGTGAAAACAACATCTGCTGTTGTAGCAAAGTGCCAGTGCTGGTAAAAGATCCATTAACTGAACAGTGTTAGAGAAACACCAAAGTGTGTGTGTGTGAAAGTGTGCATATGTCCAGTTACTGGAAAGGTTATCACTGTTGGAGTGTTTCTTTATAGTGTCTCCTGCACCAGCAGTGAACATTGAAGATACTTTAGTGTTGCCTGGAGATTATATGGTCTATTTTGACATCCAAAAGCTTCAGTAAAAATGTAGGCCATGATTCAGGAAAGCATACAGGCCTGTGCTTAAGTCCTATTGAAGTCATGCTCAAGTGCTTTGCTGAATAGAGCTGTTTTTCCTAAATCAGAGCCTTAATGCACTTTGTGGATGTTGCTTTGAGGTATCAATCAGTTTAGCTCTGGAACTCCGCTTTGGGCCATTGGAAATGATTCAGGGCATGTGGACCCAGTGACATTATGGTACCAGGGAAAGTGTTGCCTTATCCAAATAGCTGGTGACTAAATACCAAAGTCAATACGTTCGGCACCTCTGGGGAAACTACTCCATTTCCATTAAAGAATTGTGGGAAAAATGTAGAATTGAGATGAAATGATCTTCAGCTGCTGTCTGTTTTACTGTTAACAGACCATGTCTTTAGTAGATAGATCATAAATGCTTCCCTGTTGGAAATACCATAAATGCTGGATGAGTTGGCACTTGTACCATTTGTCCTTATAGTATTTTTGAAACTTTGCAACCTATAGCAATGCTTTATTGTTGTGCCTACTTTGTCCACCGTGGCTACAAACATCCCTGTTTTACTGTTACTTCTCGCCAACACCCACTTGTCTGTTTTTCCATCTTGTTACAATCCAAATTTGTAAGCTCTTTAGGGCAGGGAGTAAAAGGCTGAGTGAGATGTGGCAGTGAAGTTAAAAGACTCATGCTGGGACAGTACAGATTCAGCCACATCTCCCAATTTATCTTCTACAAGCACTAGCTCCTTCTGCTGACACAAAGGACCTAAGACCCAACATATTGCTGGTCAGGACTTTGGAGAAAATGCCAGACTAGTGAGCTGTGAAGCACCCGAGTCCTTGCCCCATCCAGGAGCAAGGAAACCACAAGAACTTTGTGTAACAGTTGTCACCCTTACAAAGAGACTCAGTAGTTCCTGAGAGCTCTTCATCCTATTGTTGCTTTGGGCTCCCGGTCTCCTACTCCCTCACTTGTGCTTCTTATCCATGGCCTCAGCAATGTGTGCACTTCAAGATGGAGTATTTTGCCATTGTGTATGTACATTCTTTCTTAAGTGATGAGAACTTGGGAGGTGCTGGTTCCCAGTCGCCTGTTTAGTTTGCTATATTTAGGTCTCCTATATGTACTGTAAATTACACATGTACCATAATGCCAGCATTTCTTTATCAGATAAGTGAATCCAAAGTGTGACTTCGGCCTCTATAGCACCTCCAAATGGAGCACTGCAGAAGTAACAATGCAGGACCTGAAGAATTCTTTTAACTGGGAAAGAATTTTCTATAAGAGAAACTCTCTCAATTTGGGGGGGTCTTTCTTTTAGAGAGAGAATTCTAGATCAGTGGCTCTCAATCTTTCCAACTACTGTACCTCTTGTAGGAGTCTGATTTGTCTTGTGTAGCCCCAAGTTTCATCTTACTTAAAAACTACTTGCTTACGAAATCAGACCTAAAAATACAAGTGTCACAGCACACTATTACAGAAAAATTGCATACGTTCTCATTTTTAGCATACAATAAAAAATAAATCAATTGGAATATAAATATAAGCATATAGAGCAGTATTAACAAGTCATTGTCTGTACTGACTTTGCTAGTGATTTTTATGTAGCCTATGTAAAGCTAGGCAAATATCTAGATGTACCTCCTAGTAGACCTCTAAGTACCCCCAGGGGTACTTGTACTCTTTGGTTGAGAACCACTGTTCTAGATCATCTGTACTGGTGTTAAAGATGGAATAAATACAGTAGCACAGTGAAGTCCTTTTTCCATGTAGTTGTGTCATTTCTCCCCTCTAGAACAGTGATTTTCAACTTTTTTTTTTTCATTTGCGGATCCCTAAAAAATTTCAAATGGAGGTGTGGACCCCTCTGGAAATCTTAAACATAGCCTGTGGACCCCCAGGTTGAAAACCACTTCTCTAGAATATTAGGACTCTTTACCAGAGAACTATGGAACTCTTCAGTGCATGCTACAACCCGGGAGAGTGGAAGTCAGAGTATGACATGCTCCACACGCACATGAATACATTGGGGCGAGCCTCCTATTTTTCCCCATCTAACCAGAATCATGAAAATGAATCCTCTGTTTGAATTCACTGACAGGGAAATAGACCCAGGTTCAGTAATCTGAGACTTGAGCATTCAGGTTTGTCATGTGTCTTTTTTTATACAGACCCTACCTTTTACCAGAGTATGTTGTTCTCCTGTAGTGTCCCTGCTTGACATGGTAATCATAAGAGGCCAGAAGTGCTGAGCATCCACAACTTCATTTGAAGCCTGTGGGAGCTGCAGGTATCTCTTCACCTCTGGAAGTCAGACTATATTTTTCTGCATAGGGTTAGGAAGAGATAATCGCCAGATGGCATATTAGTATTTGTACTTCAGGAAGGGTTTTAAGAATGTGCATTAGTAATGAGGAAATAGGAGCTCAGTGCCAAGTCTAATGCAGACTCATATTCCTTCTGGCTCTTGCTACACTTGCATTGAATTTTATGAGTTGCAGCTTCATGAGACTGTTTCCCACCTGCTGTTGTGGTGAGGGAAATGATCAAAATGCATATAGCCTTAAAAATTTAAAGAGAATTTATGACACTTTCCCTTCCCTGCTAGTAGTTATCAGGTAATTTCGAGGAGGTGAGTTTGTTAGAAGTTTTTTTTCCTCATTGCCACCAAGAGGAATCCAGGAAAAATACATCTGATCTGAAGTTTATTAAACCTGTGAGAGGAATTAGACACAGTTAGTTTTGTGGACTGATGTTATTTTTTAAATGCATGCCATGACATGCCATACGCTAACGCCAGGAATGAAAGTCAGTTGTAGAGTTCAGAGATGCCTCACAGATGCTTAATCCACAAAGGTGTAGTTTGTTTGTTTGTTTTTTAGAAGACCTGGTTGAAGATGTGGTGTTTTTCTCTCACTGCTCCAGATCATTTGAGAGGAAAACTAGATAATCACACTCTCTCCAATTGTGAAGATGTATGTTTTCACAAGAGTAGCATTTCAATACAGGTAATGCCCAGAGAACTGATTTATGAGGACTCCATGCGTTTGGAACATAAAATCTAAACATCACCAGATGTAAAATACCAGAATTTGGCACTTCAGCAGCAACCTAGGTTTACACAAAGACCAAGAGACACTCCTTGAAACACAGGCACTATAGCTAGTGCTTTCAAGTGAGCTACATTTGATTCTAGCTTTTGCATTAAATGATAGCTTTAAACTTGGCTACAAAGGGTTCTTTGCCATTTCTTAGAAGGGGTATAGTTCCTCTTATTTGAAAAAAATATATAGCATTGCTCGGATTGCAAGGTCATAGCTAAGGTACCAAACATCTTTTAACTTTTTTTCAAATTTAATCTTGGCTTGTCAGGTTCCAAATACAGAAGCAAATTTTTAAAAAACTGGATCAAATATACTTGACTTACGCTTTTAGCATTAAAGTTTAGCATTAAAGAAGGAGCCATAACACTTTATCATATCCACCCCCTCTATCAAGAACATCTGCTCTTTGTTTGTCAAAGTGGGATCACAGTATAAGCCCTCCTTGACTGATCTGTGCAACCATTCTTGCAAATAGCAGCAGTGGCCAGAACCACATTCTCCCACTTAGCAAGAAAATTGGACTCCTTCCCTGGATCCTCTCCAGGGTGTTGACCTTGTTACCTCTAGACTAGAGCTTTGCAATGCTTTCTACCTTGGGCTCATAGTGCAAGGTCACATACATTTCAGGTGGTCCAACACTCGGTGACTTTTTTTCCTGTCAGGAACATGCTACTGCTCAGTGCCCTGCACAAAATCTCCTGTCCAGTACCAGATCTACATCACAGTTCTAGTCTTCATCATGGAAGTATTCAGTGACTAGGACCTAGCTGCCTACAGGGTCACGTCCTTTTTTTGCACAACCCACCAAGAATACCATGATCTATATCAGTAGTGCAATTGATAGAGCCCGACATGAATTTCTCAGGACCTTGTATAAAGGGGCACTTGCCCTCCACTTTTTGAGTTCCATATGAATCCATGTATCATATAGCTCAAAACAAAATACAATGCATTCCTCTTTGCAAAGGCCTTCCCTGAAAGGCAACTGAGGTCTTCTATACCCTTGGTTATTATTTATCCCTTCAGTATCTCATAGTAATAGTGTGAGTGAGAAGTGCTGAAGCTGCTCCATCCTCAGGCAAGAATGATTTCCTTTCTAATTGTTATTGCTGGTAGCTAGTGTGACAGTCCAGGGCAATTGCACCTGTATGCCCCCCCACGGTCCAGCAAAGGCACCCACTGTAGGCTCCCAGCTTCTCAGCTATCACCTATCTTTGGCAGTGACCTGCATTTCTCTTCCTCCTAAGTGAGTTTTTTTCAGGTGCACAGTGCCCTGCCTATATTGTGTTATTCTCAGCAAGCCAGCCTGCCTAGACAAACCAGTATCTTCATTTGCTTTCTCCTCAGAGGCTGTAAGCAGCATAATTACCTCTAGTTGTTACCAAACAGCTCTGTCTGTGCAAGCACACTTACTCTTGAGGTGAAAGTATTACAGAGAAAACATATTAAGACCATAGACATTCCTATACACATGGTAAAAGCTTACCAGAGGTCATCCAAAGTCTTATGCAGCCTCCATAGGCCAAAATCCTTCCAAACCTTCCCGGAATGAACTGCCCCCTCCCCTCCCTTTGTTCAGAAGGTTCTATCACTTTGCTGGATCTAAAAGAAGACTCTGAGACAGTTTAAACTCAGGCTTTTTATCCAAAGGTGCTTTCTTGTTTGTGGGTCTCTAGAGAATCCAATTTGAGCCAATATATGGAAGCCTTTCCAGGTGCTGGTACCTCTCTGGAGGTGTTGCAACCTGTGTGAATTTGCCTAATCACTCTTTAATGTTTGAAGCTCCTGGAGGCCTGTGGTCACCATTCCCCATGGAATTTCATACAGTCCCTGACCCACAATGATATGTACATTTAATACAATAAAATTTCCCAAAGATATTGCAGGAATTGACATATCTGTCACATATAGATACTGCAGTGAGAAGTGCATTATAAATAAGGATAAGATTATGTCTGTTATTTTTAGTAAAAGTCATGGACAGATCACGGGCAACAAATAAAAATTCACGGAGCCCAAGACCTATCCATGACTTTTACTAAAGCCCTGGGTCCAGCCCCAGCCAGGGCTCCAACCCTGGCTTCAGCTCCGGACACCTGAGGCTGAAGAAGTCACGGAGGTCTAGTGAAGTCATGGAATCCGTGACTAAATCGTAACCTTAATTATAAATACATAACAGACTGAATGAGGTACTGTATCAGTGAATAATGCATATATCAGGTGTCTCTCAGGTGTCAGTGCCATGGCATATGAAGGTTTGATGCATTTTTATAACAGCATGGTAGGTTTTCAAGCAAACTAATGATAAAGGCCAAGAGAACTAGTGATCTTGAGTTCTGGCTTATTAGAATTACGAGTGTGTCTGATTTAGGATATAAGGGCTGGTCTACACTACGGGGGGAAATCAATCTTAGATAAGCAACTTCAGCGACGTGAATAACGTCGCTGAAGTCGAATACCTAAGATCGGATTACTCACCCGTCTTCACTGTGCGGGATCGATGTCCGCGGCTCCCCATGTCGATTCCGGAACTCCGTTGGGGTTGGTGGAGTTCTGGAATTGATATAAGCACGCTCGGGGATCGATATATCGCGTCTAGATGAGACGCGATATATCGATCCCCGAGCAATCGATTTTAATCCGCCGATACAGCAGGTAGTCTAGACGTAGCCTCAGTCCCCATCAGTTCAGTCTTTTACCTGAAGTGAACTTCATGAGTTCTCTGTGCCAGTTTGTAATGAGGAATGTATGTTTCTTCCAAATACTAAATCCTCTCTCCAGTATTAATTTCAAAATGGGATGTAGGGAAGCAGAGAGAGAACTAGTAAGATGGACATCCCTGGTTTATTCTTTGCCCTCATCTGAGGAAACTGATGTGCACGGATTCAACCAGTATGGCTGCTGTTTTAAGGGCAGAACTTTAAATCTAAGGGCATGGACAGTGTAAAAGCAGCTGGTTTGAACAAGCTGCTCGAGATTTCGGAACTGTTGCTTTGCTTTTGTGGGGTGTCAAAATGCACTAAATAACGTCCTGTGTGAGACGAATCATCTTGTGTTACTTCTGTTTACTGCTAGAGATAGCAAAACTGGTAAAATTAACGTAAAGCTTGGATAAAAGAAAGAGACCTGCCAGCGGTTTGGACAGGTGGCATGGAAGCTGAAATAAAGCAGTGCTCAGAATTGATAGGAAGTGCAAATGAACAGATACTGTCTTCTCTCTGCCCCAGATTACTTTGAGATACTGTAATAAAGAATCTATTTAGTTATATCTAGAATCTGTACCGTGCCCATCACTGTTACCTGTGGTTTCTACCTAACTGAGCTACAACTTGCCTTGCCTAGCTTTCTTATGCTATAACTCTGCTATTGAGTAGGATTAAATATGCAGGCTTTACAGTGCTGCTTAATTATAGTCATACTTTTCTCTGGGAGGGTAGGGTTGTATTGGATGATGTATTTATTGAATGCATTTTAGAGAATGCACTAATATTATCCTGTTGCTAATTTTAGCAATTCCTCTGGCCCAACCTCACCCCTTCTGTGGTAATTTAAGAATCCAAGAAAACAAAGTAACAGCAGTTTATCCTTGGAGGCAGGTATCCCAAGTAGTCTTCTATCATGTGAACAAATCACCCCTCACTGGGATTCCTGACTCCATGATGCCTGCGTCTTAGATCTCCTCCTAAGCGAACCTCAATAGCTCCATTTTAGAACTTGGCCACCTCCTCACGGGAGAAACCCAGCAGCTGTGGCTGATTCCTCTTCCTCGTGAGGGAAGGGAGCTTATTTATATCCTTGCTCCCTTATCCAGCATCCCTTGCTCTAGTCTCTAACTCCCACAGCCCTTTTGGTTCTCAGTGGAAACTACGCAGAGAACAGAAGCTGGACGATGACCCTTTCTCACAGGGCGTGCTCACTGTGTGACACTCTGTTAACAGCTATACAGGCATATATTCAAACAATCTAGAAACCTACCAGTCTTGTTGGGAAAGATCAGAAAACTTACAGGGGTTCTCAGCAGAGCTGGCTGGTCAGTTGCTCTTGGATCTTTTCCTTAGCTAAGTCTTCTATGGAGGCATCTTCCTTGTAGGAGTAAAGGACAGGAAATTAAATATGACGGGATCTAGAATAGGATAACAAGTGCTCTGAGGGAAGGAGAGGAAGGATGATAAGGCATGGACTATGGCAAGAAATAAGCCATCTGCTATGTACATTCCAGGTGTTAAGGTTTCCCCAGTGTAAGTATACAGCAGCAGTTTATCATGGTTCTCCTATGAATTCAGTACCAGTAATCAGGCATTGTGATGCTCCAAACTGAAAGCTAGTCGAAGGTATAGCTGCAGCTGCTACTGTCTACTAATAATAGATGAACCCAGCTGCAATATCAAGCTTCAGTCTTTTTTTAAAATGATTGAGAAGTCACTGTATACACTGGAGAATGAGGTGCTGATTCTGGGCAACAGTAGTGGTGTAGCCCTAGGGGATTGTGTAATGTCTAGGTGAGCATATGCCTAAAAACATCAGGGCATGTTGAAAACCTTTGTTCTGTATCCCTGTTTCACTTCATGTGTTCTTAGTCCCTGCCGAGCTGAGAGCTTTCTCTTTGAAGTGTGTCCATATTTATTCCATTTAACCCCTTTGGCTTCTAAAATAAAGATTTCCCACATGGAGAACCTGGAGTGAGAGGGAATAGCATTTAACAGCAGGAGCAACAAACCTGTAGGCGTCAAAGGATTTAATGCCACCCAGCATATTCTGTTATGCTTTAACACTGTGTTGCAATGACAGCCCTCCCCAAAAGAGGCAAAATAAATATAGAAGAGTAGAAAGCTATGCAGTAGAACCTCAGAGTTATAAGACGGGAATGGAGGTTGTCTAGAACTCTGAAATGTTCCTAACTCTGAACAAAATTTTATGGTGGTTCTTTCAAAAGTTTAAAACTAAGCATTGACTTAATACAGCTTTGAAACTTTACTATGCAGAGGAAAAATGCTGCATTTAGCCATCTTAATATAAATGAAACAAGCATGGAAACAGTTGCCCTATCTCGTCAAATCTTTTTTTTTAATTTCCCTTTATATTTTTAGTAGTGTACATTTAACACAGTATATGGTTTGTTGTTGTGTGTGTACCCTGTACTTTGGTCTTCACAATCCAAGACAGACTTCTTAGCTGTCATCTCTTTCCTGGCCTTATCATGCTGTATGTTGCTGTGACCGAGATTAGCATTATGTCACACACACCTGAACTTTAGCTAAAATGACAAGCTTCAGACACTTCAGCCAATATTGGAATGAACAAGATAGTACAAGATTTGATATTGTTTCAAATATCTTCTTTGCGACTGCACACCAAGTGCATGTAACTCAGCAGCGCAACATGCCTCACTGATATGTATTGCGGTATATTGAATTTGGGGTTGTAGCTGTTCTTTGGGGACTGTGCTCAGCTCTTACACATACCATTAACCTCATTAAAGCCACTGATGCCTATCTCAGAGCAGGATTTGACTCTGAACATCAAAGCATAACCTACACTGGTTCTTCAACCCACCATGACCTGTCATTGAGACTGTGGCATAACTTAGAGCAGGGGTCAGCAACCTTTCAGAAGTGGTGTGCTGAGTCTTCATTTATTCACTCTGATTTAAGGTTTTACGTGCCAGTAATACATTTTAACATTTTTAGAAGGTCTCCTTCTGTAAGTCTATAATATATAACTAAACTATTGTTGTATGTAAAGTAAATAAGCTTTCTAAAATGTTTAAGAAGCTTCATTTAAAATTAAATTAAAATGCATAGTCCCCCGGACTGGTGGCCGGGACCCGGGCAGCGTGAATGCCGCTGAAAATCAGCTCGCATGCCGCCTTCGGCAAATGTGCCATAGGTTGCCTATCCCTGACTTAGAGAGCAAACTGCTGGTTTCTGAGTGTAAACCACCTGTCATGTTTTAGAAAATCATGCCCCTAATTTGGAGCAGTCGGGCAAAAAGCCACTGCTTCTTGGCATATGCACAACGTCCCTCAGATGGCATGTGACCAGGATTCATCACTGAATTTGGTCTGCTGGTTGGATCATTAGCCTGCCTTGCCCACGTTCATGGGGAGTGCGACATGAGCTCTGATCCACTGAGAGTACATTGCTGTCTTAAGGTGTCTTTGGGTGCATATAAGAATCCTGGTTGCAGCCATTTTACATGACACTGTCCCTCGAATGCATAGCTTCAGTGATGTTTTGTTTTTCCTATGAGCTATGCACCCACAGAGCTAGACACACAACTGTGACAGTTTCATGGGCATAGAGTTCTTTCTCAGTCCTGGTCCACACTAGTCGGCTAATTCTGAAATAACAGAGTTAGTTTGAAAAAAAAAAAAAAGATTCCATCCAGATGACCAAACCAGCTTTTTCGATTTTAAAAGACTCTTTAAATCAATTTCTCCACCTCGGCAAGTGGAGTAGCGCTTAAATCGAGATCGCAATCCCGGGTTAAAGGTATTATGGACGCAATTCAACGTTACTGGACTCTGGGACCTATCCCAGAATGCTCCCTTGTAACCGCACTGGACAACACACTCAACTCCAATGCACTAGCCAGGTGGACAGGAAAAGCCCCGGGAATTTTTGAATTTCATTTCCTGTTTGGTCACCATCAGCACAGGTGACCATTAGCACAGTCCACCATCACAGGGGACCATGCAGAGTCCAACATCACAAAAGATCACAGAGTCCCGGATTTGCAGACGAGCTCCAGGATGGTCCGAATGGGAGGTACTGGATCTCATCGCATGTTGGGGAGACGAGTCTGTTATGGCAGAACCAGTGTCCATGGACACCTGAAGGAGGGAGTTGCATGGAGCGAGGAGGAAAAGTCATTGGAGGAGGAGGAGGACAGTGCACAGGCGGCAAGTGGGGAATCCATTTCCCCCGCTAACTAGGAACTATGCTTAACGCTGGAGCCAATAGCCTACCCCCACTCCCAATGAGGGCTCCCGGACCATGACCCTGGAGAAGATATTTCTGGTGAGTGAGATCCTGATAGAAGCCATGCAGTGGAGGGCGGGGAGGAAACCCAGCCGCGCTGGGCTGTTCACGTATAGTTTGAAGGGCTCATCCCTGCTCAGAGCCTCATCGGAGCCATGCGGTGGGTGCGGAGGTGGGGGTTGTGTGTTATGTGAAGTGATCATCCCAGAGAGCCCGCAGGCCCTCCTTTATGGCAAAACCACCAGGCATTGCTTGCTATGGGAAAGGGATCCCAGCAGATTGAAAACATTGAAATTAATGTAGAAGAAGCAGAACCCCGCATGGCCCTAGGCTGCCTGCAAGCTGAATTCTGTTGCCTGGCTGTGTGTGATGGCTTATTCATACCAAAGTGTCCCCTTTGTTCTCTAAGGTGTATATTTTAAAATACTACCCTCCCTTTTTATCGTCCCGCAGGTGCAAATGTTTCAACGCGGCCCCTATCTACTCCATCCCAGAGGCTGGTCCAGATTAGAAGGCAGAAAAAATGAACTCGGGAAGACATGTTTGCCAAGCTCATGCAGTCCTCCTGCACTGATGGGGCCCAGCTGAGTGCATAGAGGCAAACAATTGCGGAGTCCTGTAAAGCATTACAGAAACACGAACAGAGGAGGGATGCGTGCGATGAGAGTAGGCAGGACGCTATGGTCAAGCTCATAAAGGAGCAAACTGACATGCTCCGCTGTATGGTGGATCTAATGCGGGAAAGGCAGCAAGACCACAGACTGCCGCTGCAGCCCCTGTATAACTGCCCTCCCTCCTCCCCAAGTTCCATAGCCTCCTCATTCAGACACCCAAGCACATGAGGGGGGAGGCTTTAGGGACCCACACACTCAACCCCAGAGGATCGCCCAAGCAGCAAAAATCTGGCGCATGCGAACTTCTGATTTGGTTTTCGACTTGTCCTTCCCTCCTCCTCCACCCCCCTAACCCTTGTGTTGGCTCCTTGCAGCACTGCAGCCTCCACAGTATATTTGTCCACTCCAAACTGATTCCCAACTGACCAGTAGCTGTTGGGCGTTGCAAGCTTCCACAGTGCTATGGCCACTCACTTCTCAATGGTCAAGGCTGCTCTCATTTTGGTGACTTTGTGCTTCAGGGCAGGAGACAGCAAGTCATAAAGTTCCATGAAAGTAGCCCTATGCATACGAAAGTTTCGCAGCCACTGGGAATCATCCCAGACCTGCAACACTATGCGGTCCCACTAGTCTGTGCTTGTTTCCTGGGCCCAGAATCAACATTCCATGGCATGAACGAGGCCCAGTGCCACCATGATCTCCCAGTCGCCACCTGCCGCGCATCTAGGAATGTCTGTGTCCATGTCCTCATCAGTATAATAATTGCGTTGTCGTTGCTTCCTTGTCCGGTTTTGCAGGTACTGCACATAGTGCTGGATAATGTGCGAGATATTTACAATGGTCAAAACTGCAGTGGAGATCTGAGCGGGCTCCATGCTTCCCGTGTTATGCCGCCTGCACAGGTAATCCTGGACAAAGGGCACAAAACAAACTGTTCTGTTCAAGATGGCCGATAAAAGGCAGTAAATGGTTATCTTCTGTAGCTTTCACTGAGTCAGGAAGCTCATTAGAGCTGCAAGAGTGGGAGAGCAGAGTTTGCAGCGGAAGCTGTGCAGCTCTGTTCATGGTGGCCGAAAAACGGTGGGTACTTGTTGCATTCTGTAGCTTCCACGGGAGCCCACGACAGACAACGTGGAAAAAGCGGCAGAAGCTGTGCGGCTCTGTTCATGATGGCTGAAAAGCTGCAGGGAATTGTTGCCTTCTCTGGCTTCCACGGGAGCCCAGGACAAACAAGGTGCAAAATGTTGCAGAAGCTGTGCGGCTCTGTTCATGGTAGCCAAAAAAAGGCAGGAAATGATTAGATGAAAGATGAGACTACATGCGAGGTGGATTCATAGTACCAGAAGACAGACGAGGGACAGTGCTGCACCATCTGCTGGCAGTATGGCGTCTACCGTAGCTTTCATGAAGGGAGGAGCGAGTGATGGTACACACCTAGAAATACTTGTGAGAATGTTTTTGCCCCATCATGCGCTGGGAGCTTAACCCACTATTCCAGTGGGCGGCAGAGACTGCAGGAACTGTGGGATAGCTACCACGGTGCACCACTCTGACATTCGATGCTAGCCTTGGTACTGTGGATGCACTCCGCTGAATTCACGCGCTGTAGTGGGGACACAACACCGAATGTATAAAATCACTTTTGAAAATTCAAATAAATTCAAATTAATTTTGTGCTGTAGACCTACCTTCAGATCTTCTTCTTGGTGCTTTGATATACAGTATGTGTTCATTCTAACAGGACTTTTCAGGAAGATTCAGCAGCTGACGTTCACAGCCCAAAACTCTAAACATGTACAGTACCATTCAAAAGATCTTCACTAATTTTTGTTGTTGTCAATGTTTGTTGGAGAGGCTGGAGTGAAAGGCCAGGGTCTCATCAGAATTGGAGATATTCATACAAAGAAAGGACAAGGCAGTAAATAATGGTTATAGCCCTATGCGGCAGGGCATTAGATAAGCAAATAGATTCCTCCTTACTGTGGATGCATTATTCAAGGCAGATGTTTTTACTGAGCTCTGGAAAGGTTAGGAGAGGAATATAAAACCTGCTGCAGTTCTGGAATTGGTCCATCAGCATAAAATCCAGTAACCAGTGATTCATTTAAGGATCCCTGACACTTTTATGGCAAGGCTTTGTCTTTCAGAGTGGGTCTGGCTCGGTTTGAAACACATTCCAAACCCAAACCTGAAATAAATCCTTTCAGTAGAGCAGTGCTGCAAACTTTCCTCTCCATTTCATTTTCAAGCCTTATATTAAAGAACAAAAAAATAGAGCTAGCGAAGGGAATGACTTAACCCATCAAAGGGAAATCACATGTCGATCAGCCTATATTTTAATTTTTGGTATGGAATTTCCGCAGCTTCTTAGACATGCATATGTCTAAAAACATACAGATATCATATACAAAATAAACACACATGGAAGAAATTGAAAAAATGTTTATGTATAACTCAGCCAAATGATACTGAAGAGGTATCTGTAGATGCCTATCCATAACTGAAGAATTGGATAGTGTTAGGCAAAAAGATTCTTTTCCCCAAGAATCAGGCAAGCACAGACAATACTGAAGGGGGTTTACTCACTGTATTGGGAGGACTGACAAGCAGCTTCAAAACTATGGTGCCCTAGTGGCCAGTTATATACATTGTCTTATCAATTTATTTGCATTTATCTGTACATACAGAGACAGACATTCTTACAAGTCAAGAGAGAACCCTGAGAAAAGATTAAACTAAGAACAGTAGGTACATGTAGAGGTCATCCTAATTGCATCAAACGTCTATGACTACCTTATGGGGGAAGGAGGTGGGTAGGGGGTAGGAAAGAGTATTTACAGATATCCAGTGGGCTGTGAAGGGAGGGTTTGTTCTGTTGTAAGAGCTGAGTCACTGGGCGGGGATTGCCCATATAAGCTTATGAGTTGTTTACAGATGTCAGTGTCCTTGCTGCTGAAGGGTTCCTGCTTGTTCTGCGGTTTTTGTCTTAGCTGCTAGCTAAATTTTAACTCTTGCCTGACAGTGCCCTCCTGTTGACATATAGGACTTTTAGATGAGATAAAGTCAACACTTCAAATGCTTTGATATACGTGATCTGTTTTAGGGTTGCCCAAGGGAGGTAGGGAAATGGGGTAAGGGGGTAAAGGTAGGAAACATAGTAAGATTTTTAAGCATGTGTCTAAAGTACCCACACATGACCAGAGAGGTTAGCAACACAAATATAGAAGCAACAGCAGCATCAGGAGATAGGGCTGTAGGATGCATTATGAAGAGGATCTTCCAGTTGGGTGATGGTTTGGGTGATGGTTTGGGTGATGGTTTGGTTGGAATGTGACCTTTGCTGATGTGGTTATGAACAGTGGTAAACACAGATGCAGCAGCCAGGACCACTTTGAGTAGTACCTCCTTGGTCAGTTGAACCAGTGTATTGTCCAGGTATAGGTTGTTATTGCCACCGAGGACCCACTGTCATTTTAGTGAACACACGGCCGGGGAGGTGCACATCACCTGGGGTAAACGAGTCAGTAATCTGCAGGCACATGGAAGCGTTTGCCTGGCACTGTAATCGTCCGTACATGTAATAAGATGCAGTGGTGATGAAACACCACTGAGTAGCGGATACTTATACAACAGCTTCACCATCTGCAAGAGGAAGGACATCGACAACAATAGAAGAGGACAAGATTAAAGGATGAAGGGTGGAACAGGAACACACAATGTAACTGTTTTGTTTCTATGCAACAGTCTGAGGTTGTCGTCAGTGTAGCGTTACCAGGAGATGGTGCCAGGTATCCGGACAGCCCTACTTTGTACACCATATCGTTAGTTACATATCCAATAGACTTAAAACAGAAAGAAGGAGGAAACACATGGGTAGGGATAACAGAAGCATACACAAGAAGGAAATTAAAGGAGAAGGATGAGTCTGGAGGAAGTAAAGAGGCTACTATCAGTTGAGTAGAAATGTCTGCAGTGTGGGCAAGGGTGGGGGAGGGAAGGGTATGGGATGGCGGAAAACCCAGGCATACATCTAACATGTTTTCTTTTGCAATGTTAAACAGATCACGAGGCAGCATATCACAAGCACAACCTTTAGCTTGTGACTTGGCCAGGTTGACTATAGCATCTGAGGTTTTCTCAATGATTTTGTAAAAATCCTCTATGCCTACAGCAATTGCAGTTAGAGCATAAGATAACCTGGTGTTAGTATGCTTAAGGTCTTGGGTGGTTTGGCCTTTGACCCAAGAATTGTATGACCTTGCATCCCAAAATTGGGGGTCCTATATGTGTGTGCCCACATCCCATGGAGCTAAATACCCAGTTACAGTCCAGATCCAGTGAAATGCAGGGAGGGAGCCGAAGACTGCTCCTGGGCTGATAGTCAGATTGAGATCTTGGAACCTGGATGTTGTTGGAGGCGAGCTGTAACCATGATAGGTCCCAGGAGGTCGTTCTGGGGGCAAGCCAAGTGTCCATTTTTTTGTTTTGCTTTGTTTTGTTTTTTACCTATTCACTGCTGTCTCCTGTAGGGAGTTGCACATACTGGCCAGCTTTGAAACAGGCATCTTATATAACATGCACTAAGGGCAGGTCCCAGGAGGCTGCATCAGGTACGTTTGCCAGGAGGATTAACATGGGGAGTTATGTTTGTTACCTAAAAGGATACAATATAAACAAAACAAATTTATTTATACATTTTAATTCTGGTTATATGAACCCATGTTGTAATTCCTTGCACTTTCACAAACGTATCTGTATGGGCCAATACCATGTGCAAGCCAGAGTATTTTGGCTGAAATATCTCAGGGTTGTATGTTCTTACCATGACTTGATCTCCTTCCTGTACGTCCACCCAAGAGGGGGTTTCTGGAGGGTCCTGGGCTTAAGAGGGGGCACCTCCACAAGGAACCAGAATACCTTGCTGAAGTAAAGCGTGAATAATGTTACCTACCTCATCCACGGCCTCAGGTTTGAGAGGGTATTGCTTGGTAGGTGGAGGGAGTTGACTGGTAATCTGGATGGGTGGGCAAAGATGAGCAGGCATCGAACTGCAAGACCGTTTATTTTCTGCCCAAACAGAGGGGAACCTGGAACATAATTCTTGAAAAAGGGTTAGAGGTGTCCCGAGTGAGAGCCACGGATTTGGCAGTTGCAGCAGAAGAGAGAAGTTTGTCATTACGGAGAGGAATGGTATGAGTATGCATAAGTTTATCAGTAACTGTACTCTGCGCGAGATTAAGAATTGCTGCCAGGTCACAGAGGACGTCCATGCCCAAAATAGTCCCCTCTGCATTTGAAACTACATTTTAAAAAAAGGCTGAGTCCAGAAGAATAGATGAGATTTTACAGAACAGGATAGCTTTTATAAGCCATGAGTTGTGCACCTCCTACCCCTGAAATACTGTAGTAGCATACTGTTTAGTAGTGGGAAGGGGGAGGTCAGTAATGGAAACAGATGTTTCCATGTCCACAAGAATTGTGCATGGCCGGCCCCTAATTCATGCTTGTAAGTGTGGCCTCAAAGGATTTATATTTGCATTAGCAGTACTGATGAGCAAGGGGAGGGCAGCTGGATCCTAGCGGGTCATGGAATTTAAAAGCCTGGCCATTTGCTCTTTGCTTAGGTGTGAGCAAGGGTTGGCAGCTGGTTGAGATACCGGTTGGGGCCAGTTGCCCAGGGCTACTCGGCTTGGGCATCCAGCTGCCCAGTGTCCGGTTTCCACACATACAAAACACTGTGTGTGGGGGAGGAGGGGCGGGGACCATACTGAAAGGGCAGTGAGGTGCTGCAGGGATTCAACTGGCCATGACTGTGTCTCTGACTAGGCTTTTGGGCCTTGTGCCTACAGTGCTTTTGGGTATGTCCGAGACAGCCACAATTATAACAGGCTACATGATCTCCTGCTGTTACCATGGCAACACAAGTAGCCTTGCTCCTTATTTTTTTAGCTTGTCTGACTGCACATTCAGAGGCCCACATACAGATGGATTCATAATAAGAGCTTGGGTTCACTCCCAAATTAAGGGCTGTTTGCAGGTGGGAGTTAAAACCTTCCTTTAACATTTTTAGAAACCTCTGATCTGTTTTCTTTGGGTCTGCAAGGCCTGCATTGCTGGAATACATCTCTCATTTTCTTTCTCAATATTGAGCCGCAGGCTCAGCCTTGCATTGTACGCAGCCCACGATCAGTCCCCAGTTACCGACTCCATTCCCCAAGGCTTCTTGGACAGCTTCCTTAAACTCAGTGCAGGCATGGGTCATATCATTTTCAGATTTAACGGAGGCCTAAATGCTGTTTCGGTGTTCTTCTGTAGGGATCTTGGCCCATGATAGATCGGGGCATTTAGCTTTTGTTAAGATATAAAGATCCCTTTTGGGATGTAACGTATAGATGGTAATCATCTGGCTTATTCTTTTCCAGAATATCAAATTTGGGTTTTTGGGCTTTAGATCAGGGAGATCTTTCAGTAAGCCCTTCATTTCCTCTGTGCTGAGAGGAATGTACTTATAAGTATTATGAGCCACTCTGTTTTCACCTGTTCCTGACCATCGAGTGGTCACTTGGAGAGGGGCCAAGGGAGCACTGGCACTTAATTCTGGGTTAAAAGCGAGGAGATGGAGGGGGTAAATTATCTTGATCTTCCCCCGTGTGTGCCAGGTTCCAACTTTGAATTTGTTTCTTAAGGTGTTTCCAATTAATTTCATTTTGGTCTTTATCAGTATTGCTGCTTGAGTCAGGGTCAGTAAAATTACCCTTCTGTTATATGGTAGCAACAATATGATGTGCATAGGAGTTGGGCTTTTTTTTTTAGTTTTGCTTTTAGAGCCTTGTTTTCTGCTTCAAGCTTACTCAGCTTACAGTTGCAATCTACCTTTTGATTTAGCTCTGATGTAAGAGCCTTGTGGAGTATTTCCAACTCTTGTAGTTTCCTTTCATATTCTCAATACATTTTTTACAGTCCCCTTCTCTAATCTTCCTTTCGTCTGACCAGACCATCCCAACACACTGTCCATCATACTCATACCCTCATTCCATCCATTTTTTTGATTGTCTTTTGAACCTTCTCATGTTTCCCTTTTATGAAATCAATGAGTCTCACTTCCGTAGAGGGCATCATTGATGTTCCCCGGGGCCAGTCAATGAGTCTTCCTTCTGTAGAGAGTAAGTATCTTTGGTGCACCCTGGGGCATGCCAATGAATCCCCCTCCCATAGAGGGAATCATTGACACATTCTGGGGCAACTCATAGGACATTGAAAGCAGCAGAGAATCCTGTGGCACCTTATAGACTAACAGAGGTTTTGGAGCGTGAGATTTCGTGGGTGAATACCCACTTCTTCACCCACGAAAGCTCACGCTCCAAAACCTCTGTTAGTCTATAAGGTGCCACAGGATTCTCTGCTGCTTTCACAGATCCAGACTAACACGGCTACCCCTCTGATCATAGGACATTGTATCCCAGCTTCCTGAAACCCACTTAAGCAGTGCTTCAGGGGAGACGGACTGAGCACACCCTTGTACTCAGTTTACTGCAGCAACCACTCTGGTGCTCAGTAACTGGTGATGCAGCCTTTGCCTCCAGCGATCCCTGCACTCCAAAAACTTGGCCACAAACACAGTCCATTCAGTCCTCTGGTCTGTGCGTCCTATATGTGGTTCGTATTAAAAAGGGAGTGGGAAGGGATGTCTCGGGGAGTCCCAAATCAAGGTGTACAGTAGAGGTGGTAAGTAAAAGGATACTCACCTCTATCCCTGGTTGTGAGAAACTCTCAGAGGATTCCCGATCACATCCTGCTTGCTGTGCCAAAACTGTTAGGCAAAAAGATTATTTTCCACAAGAATCAGGCAAGCACAGACAATACTGAAGGGGGTTTATTCATGGTACTAGGAAGACTGATGAGCAGCTTCAAAAATATGGTGCCATAGTGGCCAGTTAATATATATATATGTTATCAATTCATTTGCATTTATCTGTACATACAGAGACACATTCTTACAAGTCAAGAGAGAACCCTGAACAAAGATAAAAATAAGAGCAGTGCGTACATATAGAGGTCATTCTAATTGCATCAAATGTCTATGACTACCTTGGAGGGAAAGGAGGCGGGATGTAGGGAGTGGTGGTAGGGATGAGTGCTTACAGATATCCGGTGGGCTGTGAAGGGAGGGTTTGTTCTGTTGTAAGAGCTGAGTTACTGGGCAGGCATTGACCATATAAGCTTATCAGTTGTTCACAGTTGTCAGTGTCCTTGCTGCTGAAGCATTCCTGTTGTTCTGCGGTCTTTGTCTTAGCTGTTAGCTAAATTTTAACTCTTACCTGACAGTAGGAATATCTACAGTGGTCCAAGTTGGTGCTGAGAATACTATGACAAATAAAGACAAAAATGTAGATTAACATCATGCCTACTATAGCACTTACGTTGGCAAAACTTTTGTTGCTTGGAGTTGTGAAAGAAACACACACCTTGAGCAACGTACGCGTTGCTGGCATAAGCGCTCGTGCACAGCGACACTCGTTCAGCTGGTTTTATTATGTCGACAGGAGAGCTCTCTCCCATTGGCATAACAAGGCTACAGGAGTGCTTTTACATCTGTGCTGCTGTAAGCTGGGAAATGTAGACATGGCCTAAATCTCAGGAAAATTCTTCCAGTTAGAGATCTGTTAAATGTTGTAATTGTTGCCTCCCAAAGAAGTAAGCCCATTGCATGGGCCATTTGAAGCTGAACTGGACCATACACTAGAAGAAATGTTGTAGGGAACAATTTTGCACTGGCAGGGAAATGGAGTGATATTTTTCCTATATCTTTAGCATCTACGAGTCTATACATTCTGCAAGTGTGTGCGTGTATGTGGTAAGCATGTGTCTTGGGTGAGGTGAGGCAGATGAATTATGCTTATGGATTGGATTCTCAGTAGGTGCAAATTGACATAGCTAGTGTAACTTCAGTAGAGCTGTGCTGATTTACTCCAGCTTAGAATCTGGCTCATTCTGGCCAAAAAATGAAGTAGCTATTAAAGACCCTCTTTTCTGCATACCACTCAAATAGCTACTTTCTGAATATTTATGACAGTCTTCTTGGTCCTAAACGTGTGTGTATAAAACAATAATTTTAAATTCTATTTCATCTAAAATTCCTGAAACCTTATATCTCCTACTCTGTATGGCCTAACATAGAAATTCAGTTCTAATTAACACGTTGTCCCTAATTACCATTGGCTTTGCTCATGTCCCTCAACCCCTCTGTGGCTCAGTTTCTTAATCAACGCAGGGGAGATAAGACCTTCTTCCCGGGGGCCAATAAAGACTAAAGAGTTAACAGTCGATCATAACACATTTTTGAAGATAAAGAGAGTCTTCCTAAATTCCACATCTTATTATGTATTAAAAATTGGGAGAAAGGGCATTCACTTTAATTTCATAGTCGGTGGAGAATTTAGGGCCTGTCTACACTAGGATTTTTGCACAAATGTAGCAGCACTGATACAAACCCTCGGGGCAGATGCATTACACTAGTGTTCAAAGGTTCTGATTGGGATAAACTGCAGTGGCTTATGCCACTTTTATACCTGTGCAGAATCATTAACAGTTATCGGTCAAAACCAAACTTTTGGTTTTGGCTGAGAATTGTTCAGTTCTTGTGCATTTGGTCTTTCAAATGGAAGCAGACACTTCTTAAGAAAAGTGTTTTGTAGAAAATCCATTGAAAAACAGTTTTGACAGAAAATTTTTGACCAGTCCTAATACCATGGTTACAGAATCCAGATGTTTTAGGTGTCAAATATTGTGTAGAACAGTGGTCCCCAACCTTTTTCTGTCATCCCCCCCTCCTCCTTACCAGTAATGGAATCTGTCCATGCCTTCCCGGGAGCCACAGTCAGGAACTGCAGCAAGGGGCCAGGATTGGGCCTGGGAGCGGAGCAGGGGCCGAGGCTGCGAGCAGGGCTGGGGCTGTGGTGCTGGCTGGGAGCCAAAGCTGCAGTTGGGGCCATGGTAGAGTTGGGGGCAGAGTGGAGCTGGGTGGTGTTCCCTCCCTGCCCCTCATGGGGGCTGGCCCAGGCCCTGCTGCAGCCTCCAAATGTTCCTCTGTGCCCCATAGTGGGGAGAGCTCCACAGCTTGGGGACCAGTGGTGTAGAAGATGTTTCCCTTCTGCTACATGAACATCTCTGGGTGAGCTTTCCTATTTAGTTTTTAAATTATGATAGAGATTTGTTTGGTGTGTTTTTGTTTATTTTTAAACAATGTTCCTGTAGCTTGAGGATCCTGTGATAATCTTTTTGACCATGAAATATAAACGAGTATAGTGGATGCACAGTCTGTGTGTTGTTGGACCTTGTGCTCTATGAAATGCATGGCCACATAACAACATGGAGAGAGGATGGACAGTCTAGTGCTTATAGTATTAGTCTGAGCTGTGAGAGACCTGGGTTCAATTCCTGTTCCACCGCAAACATCCTGTGTGTCTCCGGGCACATCATCTAGCTTCTCTGTGCCTCTGTTCCAAATCCATAAATTGGGATAATAGCATTTCTCTACCTTACAGGGGGGTTGTGAGGATAACTACATGAAGTTAAGATTCAGTGGCTCTTTCTATTTATAATAGTGCCTCCCATTGCTGAAGAATTCCAAAGAACTTTTGTAACACCGACCAGACCCTGGTCGTTTGTGGGTGGGATAGAACCTGGAATCTCTGGAGCTAAATGCATGAGCTAAAAGCCACATGGCTCTTAGCTAAGACTCATTAATCTCTTTCTGAGTGGTCTCAGTGCCACTAAATGGGACAGAGCACCACACACAGAAGGTGTGTGGGTTACATACTTCCCCTAACTGAGGAAGCATGTCCTGAGCTTCAGAGACTTCCCAGTTGAAATCCAGGACAAGCCCCCACTTGTAACACCAACAGACCACGGTCGATGGTGGGCAGGATTAAACCTGGGACCTTTGGAGCTTAGTGCATGAGCCTCTGCTGCATGAGCTAAAGGCCATATTGAGCTTAGCTAAGGCTGTAGAGCAGACTCATTAATCTGTCTCTAAGTGGTCTCAATGCTACTAGATGGGACAGAGCACCACACCCAGGAGGTGTGTGGGTTACTCTTTCACCAAAGGCCCTTGATGTTGTTTAAGTAAAGATGGGCTTGAGAAAAGCTTTAGATGTTTAGATTGGAAATAGAAAGTTCCTCCAGCACATTCATTATGTTGCCTACAGTGGGAAACATAAAATGTCCTGTCATGACATACTGTATATTAGGTAATTAATGTGATGGAGTGCAGATGATGAGCTACCCACATCCTCTCCTTTCTTTTCAAAAAATTAACATGGTTCTCTTCTGCAATGAACTTGCTACTGTCATTTTATGGTCAGTTATGCATGTCTGTGCTCGCTCACCAACAGACTGAATCCATTTAATATAGCAGGGATCGGCAACCTTTCAGAAGTGGTGTGCCGAATCTTCATTTATTCTCTCTGATTTAAGGTTTCGCTTGCCGGTAATACATGTTAACATTTTTAGAAGGTTTCTTTCTTTAAATCTATAATATATAACTAAGCTACTGTTGTATGTAACGTAAACAAGACTTTTAAAATATTTAAGAAACTTCATTTAAAATTTAAATTAAAATGCAGAGCCCCCTAGACCGGTGGCCAGGACCCAGGCAGTCTGAGTGCCATTGAAAATCAGTTCATGTACCGCCTTTGGCATTCGTGCCATAGGTTGCCTACTCCTGTAATATAGTATGGGGGAGAGGTATCTGATCTTTCTAGGGTCCTGTGCTGTCCCCACCACCAAGGCATCTGAGTGGCTGTTAAGGCATGTTTTCAAATGTGGACCCTTAATTTCTCTTTTTAGGTACCTAAATAAAAGTGGGTTAGTTGACAGAGGGACTGAGTACCCATAGTTTTCGCTGATGTCAATAGGAGCTATAGGTGCTCAGCACATTGGAAAATAAAGTCCCTTTCATGTGGGTGCGTAAATACCATTTCCAGTTTGCAGCCAAACTGCAGGCAACCCTGTCAGAAAAATTTGGCCTAAAGGCCCTGCATACTTAAATGTACTGTAGTTGCTCTGCCTTTGAATTTCTGTATACTTGGAACCTAGGCCTCAGAATTCCTCATTGGTGAGTTTAATATGTTGTTGCAGGCAAATCGTTCTAATGGAAAACTTTCACTGCATAGATATCTGCTTGAGTAGTATTATGAGTTTAACATTTTGATATGTCCAGTAGTTTCTCTGTTTCATTAGGTTCTGCCATTTGGCTTGCAAAGTTTTTTTATCTGTTTAACAGTTACTGCTTCAAGAACTTTCCACAGTATTGCTCAATATCCTGCATTTCTTATTGATAAAATCACTTGTGACGTTTTTCTTCTTCCTCTCCTCTTCCCAACCCATCTTTCTAGGTCAGGGGCTATCCAGAACCTCAGATCACATGGTACAGAAATGGACTTCCCATCACAGAGGGAGAGTATTACATAGTGGACCGCAGCATTCGAGGGATTTTCAGCTTAGTGATCAAAAATGTGCAAGAGGAAGATGGTGGTAAATACACTTGTGAGGCTGCAAATGATGGTGGAGTTCGCCAGGTGACAGTGGAGCTAACTGTGGAAGGTAAGAGGAATATTACTATTCTTTTCCTTAAATATAATCATGGGTATGATAAAACACACCCTCTAAACGGGGGAAAGGTAGATGAGATTATCAAACTGATGGGTGAAGATCCAACCTGTATGTACAATGTTGATCACTGATGCAGAAGTAGCACTCGGTATTAGCCTCTTCACCATTCTCATTGAGAAGAGTGGTCTGAGCACAGGGTTAGGGGTCAGGAGTTTCTTAGTTCTAATCCTACCTGGCACTCATTCTTTCTGATGCTAGGAGCAAGTCACATAGCCCCAAATCTTCAGAAGTGTTTCCACTTACCTTGTGTGCCTCCATATTTGGGGGCTGTATCAGTACAGAATGGGAAATGAGCCACAAGAATACCAGAGCAATTAATAGGAGTTTTGCTGCTAAAACCTGGTATGACATTTTGAAAACGTAAGGGGAGGTTTTAATTTAAAACAATGGAATCTTTGAACATCATTGCATGGCTTTATTACAGCAATGTATGGTAGCATTTAATGAGGTTGGATGTACAAGACAGTTTGACATGTACTTATCACAGATTGCACCTTGTATTTTGAATTTTGCTAGATTTTTTTTAATGGAAATCCAGGTCAAGAAAAAACTCACTTAATCAGTGTCCTGTATGAAATAAGTTTGTGTTAAGTATTAAAGGCTTGAACCAGTGTTCATTGGATTCACTGGAAAGCCTTCCAGTGACTTCAGTGGGTGTTGGATCAGACCCACAAGTTTCCTCTTGTCATTTCTAAAGATGTTGAATTGATACCAATAAAAGTATAAGCAAGACCTCATGAATGTTGTAATTCCATGGGCAAGGGTTTGATAGCAAAATGTCCCTTTAGGGAAATCTGCCACAGGAATATTCAGTCCTCTGGCTGCAGAAATCTAGTTTTTTCTGGAAGTCTGGCCACCCTCTTGTCCACTGTTTTGGAACCTGGCAGGAGCCTGCTCAATAGAAACAGTAATCTTTTGCCTGTCACCTTCTTCCTTCCCCAGAAGCAGGGGAGTTCTAACTCTCTGTGTGTGTGTGTGTGTGTGTGTGTGTGTGTGTGTGTGTGTGCGCGCGCACGCGCATAAGGTGCAAAGGTAGATGTTGTTTTAGCTTCTTATGCCTTAAAATGGCTGGGTAACAAAGGGCCTGATCTTGGGGGCTGCTAAGGCACCATTAACTTCCATGGAAACCACCTCTCAGGATTAGGCCAACAGCCATGGAAACCTCAGATTTCTGAGGGAAATAGCAACTGACTGTCAGATACAGCAATAGTACCGATAACAGATGCTTTTAGAACACAGTAGCATCACAAGTGAAAGTCTGCATTTCTTAAGGATCTCCCAGCTATGTTCAATATATGGTTCAGTTTGCACATGTGTCTGTGTCACATGGGAAGCAACTAAGATCAAAATGGAAATTCAGAAAGGCATATCTGCATAGTAGATAATCTAAGGCTTTGTTTACACTTGTCACTAAAAGTCAGGCAGTGTAAATGCTGTTTGTCAGCACTTTTGCCAACAAAATACTTCCACCCCCTACGAGCGGAGTTCATGTTGTTGACAGGAGAGCGCCTCTGCCAACAACGAGCTGTTTTCACTGCCACTTGCTGCAGCAAAACTTTCCTCTTTTGGAGAGAGGAGGGCTTTTTAAGCACCTATGAACAGCAAAAGTTTTGTCCTTCAATTGGCAGTATAGACAAAGCCTTACACTGCTAAATTTAAAACTCCCAGTAACAGAGCGGGAGAAAAGTGTTAGAAATTGACATCAGTGCTACTCTCTGTTTGCAAGCTGGCCAATGTGCCTCTTTTCACAGTTCTGGTGAATACCAAAGCCCTTCAGGTTGTTGGCTTCCTGTTGAATTCCCAAGGTATATCTTGCCCAATTTCATCCTTTCCGGGGGGGGGGGGGGAGTTTGTCTATTCATGGTCAAAGACCTCTTATGGAAATCCTCAGAGTTCAAACTGAAATGTGCGTGTTTCTGGCATGCTTATTATTATTTTCTGTTGAAAAAATGTATGCAAATTCTTTCCTTTTCTGATTCTAACTTGTTGCAATCAACAGGTTGCACAAGGACAGAGTTTGAAATCAGTTTCCTGACATTGGCTATTCAGTCCTGAATTCATTATTGTTTTAACTTCCTTGCAGTAAAGCATCCAAGTATTAAGCTCATTAGGGTTTAGGAACTACAGAAGTTTCTGTTCTAATAATTCTCCATGCGCCATTGATGTAAAATACAGAACTGTTTATTTCCAGCGAAGATAAGCTTACGGGACTGCTTGTTGTCTGAAAGAAACATTACTGACTCGCTATGTAGCTTTCCTGCCCAGAGGTTTTGGCTGGTACCATTCCATCTGGTATACTTGTTTTAAAGGAGATCTATGGCAGATACTTATAAATCTCAAGAAGCTTCCATTTTTGACAGCTGCCATATAGTTGTTTTTCTCACTGTCACCCTTGATCTGCCCTGTTTCATTGACAATTTGTCTATTAAAAACCTAGTAATGTTTATTTTGTTAGTTTGTCCAGTAGATGGTGCTAAGTACTCAGTGTGTATTTTGTCAGTGCTGTAGGGTGGGTTATATTATCTTGAGAAGAAGCACACCGAAAAGAAAAGGTGACATGGACAAATACATGAATAAAAGAGTAGCCTGTTCATATGACTCTCTAACCCTGCCACTCTGAAAAATGATTAATAATAGTACTTGGATTTTATAATAGAGTGTTTCATCCAGTGATCTCAAATGGTTTTGCAAAGGTGAATAAGAAATTATCCCTATTTTATGGATGGGGAAACTGAGCCAAGAATTTAACTGTTAAGTCTTAAGTTTTGAAAACTGGCCTCTTAAGTAATTTTCCCAAAATTACACAGTAAGCCAGTGTCAGAGTTGAGAACGGAATCCAGGTCTTTGAACGTTGGACATGTTGTTTGATGCCTTCTCCACTGGAATACAGTGTGGGTGAAAGTCATGTTCTCTAATCATTAGTCAATATTAGTTATAAGTAGACAGGGGTCTTTGTGGCCTGAGTCAAAAGTGTGGATAGCGGATTTGTAAATTCCTAATATTCAGGGATGATTAGATTAGAGTTCTGGCTGGAACCCAAATCTAGTTAATAATAGTTAAGTATTTAACACAGGTCTGAACCAAACACAGTCCAGTCCTATACTGAAGGGCATACAACTGCATTGGTTAGATTGTGGGTAAAATAACTTGTACCATAGGTATCTTCCGCTTCTAATTTTCTTGATCCTTGTTTGAAAGCAGGAAAAAGAAATACAGTACTTATACAGATTTTGGTATCTGTAGTACCTAATAATCATGATAAGTCGTCTAATTTGTTGTCTTTCTATAACATACAGGAAATTCCTTGAAGAAATACAACCTGCCGTCCAGTGCCAAAACCCTTGGGTAAGAATTCTAGGCTCCATGGAGTTCTTTAAAACACAAGGTCTGGTAGAGAAGGTTGTGGAGAGACTAGAGAATTTTTTTTCCTCAAGTGACTTTGCCGTTGAACATTACTGCTCAGTTTTACTTTGAGGGCCAATTAAAACGAGTTTAATTTCTGCTTAGCCCCTAATAAAGCCTGAACAGATTAAAAATACACATTGTGACCTTGGCAGCATTCTCTTCCAACATCAGAGGCTTGAATAATGGAGGAAGGGATGGTCTTGTTAAGGCACAAGACTGAGAGCTGGGAGATCTGGGTTCTATCCCCATGTGGAAAACACTGCAGTGCCATAGTTTTCCTGTTTATAAAATGGGGTAACACTACTAACCTAATTCCCAAAGGTGCTAGAAGGCCGACCTCATCAGTGATTGTGAAATGCTCAGATTCTGTGGCGGAGTGCCCATGTAATGCCTGTAAACAAGTAACCAGGATAAGCCCAAATCAATGTGCTACAGTGACAGCTGTTCTGTCTATAAATCCATGAGAATAATATATGCAGAGGATTGACATTTGTCTGTTGAGAAGGGATGGCAGTAATCTGCTTCAGCTAGTCCTGTTCCATGCCAGTCGGGAGAATAAACCCATAGGAATCAATGTGTAGACAAGCACAGTTTACTCCGGGTTCACCAGGGATGTGAACTCTTTCCCATTTATAGGAGGGCTGGAAAGATGCATCTCGCTAGCCCTTTTGCAGTTGGCACTCATGAAACTGTCTTGAGTTGGGATCGTTGAGATTAAGCAGTTTAATGGGCCAAATGGTGTTTCTGTAATATTACCCATGGCCACAACCAAAGCTCTTGGTTGATGAGAGCTTTTCTTAAGGAGGCGATGGAAGGATTTTGATAGTTTGAAGATTTAGGTGTGGGTGTGTTTTAAATAGAGTTGCCAACTTTCTAATCGCACAAAACCGAACACCTCTGCCTTGTCCGAGGCCCCACCCCCACTCGCTCCATCCCCCCTTCCTCTGTTGCTCGTTCTCCCCCACCCTCACTCACTTTCACCGGGCTGGGTTGGGGGAACAGGGGAGGTATGGGCTCTGAGCTGGGGTGCAGGCTCCTGCTGGGGCCAGAAATGAGGGGTACAGGGTGTGGGAGAGGGCTCCGGGCTGCGGCAGGGGGCTAGGGTGCGGAGGAGTGAGGACTCGATTGGGGGTACAGGCTTGGAATGGGGCCGAGGGTGAGGGGTTTGGGATGTGGCAGGGGAGGTGGGGTGCGGGAAGGGGTTCAAGGTGTGGGGACGTCTGGCAACCCTATTGTCAGTGATAGTATCCTTAGTGCAATAGCATCCCACCTGCCATCCCTGCCCATTAGCATTCTAAACTCCTGCCTGCATTACCAGCCTATTTATCCTTAAAGCCGTGACAGATATTGATAAAAACTGAGATTTTAGAAGGGAAATCTACTGTAAAAGAGTGTTCTCCCATATTTAAGGTGATCCCCGTCCTCCCTCACCCCAGTACCCAGCACAACTGTGTGTTTGATCAAGATTTGCCCCATATTACTGCTACCACTAGCAATAATGGACTAATATATCCAGACATAACTTCAGGGCTGAGGCTGGCACAAAGGACCAGGGGTGGCTCCAGGCCCCAGCATGCCAAGCGCATACTTGGGGAGACATGCCGTGGGGGGCGCTCTGCCGGCGCCGCGAGGGTGGCAGGCAGGCTGTCTCCGGCGGCTTGCCTGCGGAGGGTCCGCTGGTCCCGCGGCTTCAGTGGATCTCCCGCATGTGTGCCTGCGGAGGGTCTGCGGGTCCCGCGGCTTCGGTGGATCTCCCGGATGTGTGCCTGCAGAGGGTTTGCTGGTCCCGTGGCTTCGGAGGACCCTCCCGCAGGCATGTCTGTGGGAGGTCCGCTGAAGCTGTGGGACCAGTGGACCCTCCGCAGGCAAACCGCCGGAGGCGGCCTGCCTGCCGTGCTTGGGGCGGCAAAATCCCTAGAGCCGCCCCTGCAAAGGACAATTTCTCCACTGCATGGGCTGTGCTCTTCACCAAACATTTATAATTAAATGGTTGTTTTGGGGCTCAAAATTCTGGGTCTGATTCTTCTTGCAATTACCTGCAGTTTTACACTTTTTTATAACTCGATTGACTTTAATTGGCTTATTTCTGATTCACACCACTGTAATTGAGTGGGGAAATGGGTCCCCCTAGGTTCAAACAAAAATAATTTCCCTTGCCAGTGTTAGTGATCAGAACACAGATGATTAGTACTGAGTATTTTAATTTCCTTTTTCGCTATGAATCCTATCTATTTACTTTTTGGATTTCGCCCAGATTACAGGGATGAAAATAGACTAGTAAAGCAAGTGAAAACGACTAGTTCTTCTTCGAGTTCTTGCTCTTGTCAATTCTGTTCTAGGTGTGCAACCGCCCACGTGCCCGGTCGTTGGAGATTTTTGCCTTAGTGGTATCTGTATGGCTAGCTGTGGTGCCTCTTTGAGTGCCACTCTCATGTGTCGATATGTCAGGTGCTGCCATCCCTACGCTCTCTCAGTTCCTTCTTACTACCTGTGGTGGTTACTCAGAGCGCCTTTCCTTGTATAGCAAAGGCTAGCAGTTTTGTCTCTTCTGACTTCAAGCTTAGGGCCTTGTAAACAGTTGCTTATAATAGTTAGTGTTAAGTAGCTGTTAAGTGTAGTTAGAAGTTAGAGTCCCAGCGGGGACTTTGCCGCAGGGGGGGCATGCCCCAGTCTCTGGGTTTAAGCCCTACACAAACTGTAACAGGCCTATTCCTGTAAGTGATCCCCACAGCAGCTGCCCCAAGGGATTAGGGGAATCGTGTGAAGGACAAGTGTCGTATTTGTAAAAGTTTTCACCCCAGCACTCAGAGCGGGATATTTGTTTGTGGGCTCTCCTCATGGAGGTGGCCCTTTGTCTGGCTTCCAAGCCATCCTGCTAAGACCTGCCTGTAGCCTGGTGTGCTGGGCACCCTCGGCACCAGGCTTCACCGGGCACTGCTCCCCATCGCTGGTGCCCAGAAAGGAAATGAAGAAGCATGGTTCCCTGGCACTGAGCAAGAAAGGCCATGGTGCATCAGACAAAGGACCCAATTTGGGCCACCCTGCCACTCCGGGGCCATGTGGACATGCCTCTTCTGTCGGGGCCCTTAGCCCCTTAAAGGATCCACCACCATAGGAGCAGTAGGGGACCCAAACTTCAGGCGGCATCGACACCTTCCCAAGTTCCCTTGGTGCTGTGAGAGTAGTAGAGGCCTCCGCTTGCACAGTATATGCTTCAGGAAGCGGCCAAGGCTCCCCTGTGAGGGCAGGCCAGCTACTGAGACCCCTCAGAGGGCAGTGGAGTGCTGCCGATCCTCCGAGATAAGGCAGCGCTCTCCATCTCCGTACCACAGATCTGCAGTGTCTCAGCCCAGATCCTCTGGGGCTCACCATCAGTCACTAGCACCGCGATCGCAGTCCTCTCCATCTCAACGAAGATCGCCAGGGGAGGCACTGGTCTTTGTACTACCAGCACTGCTCACCCTCCTGCCAGTCATTCTCTCAGCACAGATCTTGGTCACCTGCCCCGTAGGAGCACTCCCCATCATGTTTCCGGTCCCCCGAGCCCTGGTACTGGTTCCCTTGATACCGGCACCGATCCTCCCACTCCAGGCACTGGTCTCCGGCGGCAGTGGTCAGCAGGCAGACATAGGTGTTGACAGCCCCACCATGGTCATAGGAAGGGAATTTCTCCAGCACGGAAGGGCATCCTCAGCAAGACCCCACCAGTGCGACTGAGCACCTGAGACTGTGTCAACATCTATGATGTCGCTTTGGCAGTACAGCCAGTGGCCATGTTGCTGATGACTACGCCCCTTTCACACCGTTTATCTGCCACCAGCTCAGAGCAACGGCTGGTGGCACCAGCGGCACTGGGGTCGGAGCATAAGACACGCTCAGAGGTAGGGGTAGAGGAGACACCACTCACCCCCAAAAAACCCTTCCCCATGGGGGATGAGGCCCTGGAGCCTCCCCTAGTGGTACAGTCATCGTCCTCATCCCTGGACGAGGTGGTTGCGGGACCCTCAAGGGCCAGCCCCCCAGACAGTTCAAAAAAACACTAGGTACTGCTTCGATGGGTGGCCGAGAACTTGGGCCTAGAGGTGGAGGAGATGGCTGAGCAGGTGGACACCTTGTTTGATGTCCTGTCAGCCTCTACCCTGGCACATGTTGCACTACCAGTGCATGAAGAGGTCCTGAAAATTGCCAAGGCCCTCTGTCAAACCCCATCATCCATCCATCCCACCTCCAAAAGGGCCGAAAAGAAGTACTTTGTCCCAGCCAAAGGGTTCGAGACCTTTATACTCACCCACTTCCGGGCTTGCCGGTTGTCTCTGCGGCCAACAAAAAGGACAAGTAGGGGCACACCAGTTCATCTCCCAGAAATAGAGGCCAAAAGACTGGACCTTTTGGGGAGAAAAATTTATTTAATAGCCAGCCTGCAATTCCGGGTGGCGAACCATCAGGCCTTCTTCCACAGGTACAATTTTAACTTATCAGACTCCCTCTGTAAGTTAAACAAGTCTCTTCCTCAGGGTTTGGCCCATGAATTTGGCACCCTGATGGAGGAGGGCATCACGGCAGCTAGGTGCTCTCTCCAGGTGGCGTGGGACATGGGGGACTCAGCAGCTAGGGTAGTCGCATTGGCGGTGGTCATGAGTTGTAACTCCTGGCTTCAGACCACCAGCCTGTCCCAAGAGAAGCAGACCTCTATCCAGGACCTCTCATTCGATGGGAATGGACTCTTTTTGGAGAAGACTGGTGCAAGGCTGCATGGGTTGAAGGACACTTGGGCTACCCTTTGCTCGTCGGGCATGCATATGCTGCAGTTGGCACGGAAGCAGCTCTGACCGTCCCCGCCTCCACATGTTCATGTCACATTATGTGCTTACCCAACAAGCTCGAGATGACACTGGCTTTGGTAGAGCAGTGCTGCAAGCTGCAAGTCTGTGAACTCTGGGTCTACCTCCATGGACATTGCTTGTGAGTGACCTAGAATGGAATCGACATGAGCAAGCATTCAAAGAAGAAAAAACAGTTACCTACCTTTTTGTAACAGTTGTTCTTCAAGATGAGCTGCTCATGTGCATTCCATTACCTGCCCTTCTGCCCCTCTGTCAGAGTGCAAGAATGAACTAAGAGGGCATTGGACCGGCGGCGCTTGATATACCATCGCATGAGCGCGGCACTCAAGGAGGTGCCACAACCAGCCCTATGGATACTGGTAAGGCAAAAATTTCCCATGACCACGCATTTGGACATGTATACACCTAGAATGGAAGGGACATGAGCAACACATCTCGAAGAACGTCACTTATGAAAAGGTAGGTAACCGTTTTTTAGGTTCTTTTGTGCTATTATATGTATTGCAAACACGATAAGGGAATATGCACATCCCAAATAGTTCTACTGAGGAAGGATAGTCATGTTGCTATTTAGCTTTGTCTTTTTAAAGAGCTCACCTAATCCAGTGGATTTTAATAGTTATTAAAAGGTTCATCCTCCTGTTTTCTTTGCTCCTTTGTTTTACTCCTGTTTAGAGCTTTCACAATTTTCAGTTATGGAAAGATTTATGAATATAGCTATTTGTATTTGGTTTTGTAAATCCTAGGAAGAGTGGTGTATGTAGGTCTAGTAATCTAGTGGTAATTAATATTCTCTTCTGATGTATCAGTATATATACATACACCTGTGTGCACATGTATGTATAGATATACACACTTGTGTGCACACACATGCGTGCCCTCTAAATTTTGAGACTGAACTATCTGAGTGACCCTCTTTACAAAGCACTAGCCTTTCTCTTTAGGGTAAGGCACCACTTTTTCCCAAAAAAATTCAGCATTCCTGTTCTCTGTTTAAATCCTCTCCATCATGGTCTTGTCTTGCTCAGAATCCTCGAGTAGCCCATATGGCCACCATCATATCTTGGCAGCTCCTTGAACTGAGGCTGTAAGGTCTGTATTAGTGTTCTGATACATTATAGAAAAAGGGAGGTATTTACACATCTCATTTGCACGTGGGTAAGATGCTGTGTGGAAAATCAATGCCCCCAAAATGGTTTGATTTGCCAGAAATTCAAGGCTAAAAATAATCACCATCTTCTATCTTCTGCTGATGTGTGGCTTGATTATACCATGGCTGTATTCAGATAGCTCCTTTTGACATTAACAGGCATAAATGGCACTTATTTTGTCTTGCTTACAATGCTGTTTTGTATTTCAAGGTTATGTGACTGACCTCACTCAGTATTGAAGTGTCACTTCCATAGTAAAGCACTTTGTTTCACAGCTATGTCATCTTTATAAGCAAAGCTGGGCCAATCTTGCTAAAAGTTATTAATTATCATTAATTTGAACTTCTAAACTCATTTGCTTTGTTTTGTTTGTGCTCTTTTCATGTTCACTTTGTGAACATTCTAGCGAATGAATTTCCTGGCAGAAACATTTACTAAAATACTGATTTTAAGTACACACGTTAGAACAGTGGTGAAAAGTGAATGTCATTCATAACCACAAATGATTATGTGATTATCACACTCATCAATGGGTGAAATAATTGAAGAATAATTCTGAACAGCTAACAAATATGGGTAAATCTATATCTGTTAGCAGACAATTAACAGATTGGAAAAAAAGGGCTGATTTAAATGTGTATTTTGTACATTGTGACTAGTTGCCCAGCTCTGGTTATAAGCAACCAGAATTGTCAAAAAAAGATGTGAGTGCTTGTTGTGTGTTTGTTGGATGAGGGCACATAGAAGAACAGTGTCCAGTTGCATGAGAAGTTGAGAGCAGTGGTTTCCAACATGTGGGCCTGTGCTGGGTGTCTCCTTATCACAAGTCAGCATTTTGTTCCTTACATTGGCCACATATTGCCAGCTTCTGATTTCTGAACATTTTGTCCTCTGGCCAAAAATTGTCATCTTATGCTAGTACCTTTGTAAGACAATGTTGGTTACCACCTACATTATTTCACAGTTGGCAGACCACTGTTCTGATAATTTTTGTGAAGTGTGCCTAATCAGAAGAAAAGGTTACAATTCCTCTGCTAAGCTAAGATGTTCATTGCCTTTCCAGGGGCAGATTTTCTGTTCCGTCAGTGGAGAACAGGCCAAGCATCTGGGGAGAATGTCCACCAAAGTTTGCTACGAAACCCAACAGAGTCATCGTGCGTGAAGGCCAGACAGGCAAATTCTCCTGTAAAATAACAGGACGACCACAGCCTCAAATAACTTGGTTTAAGGTATGGTTTCCTGAGGGGTTAATGTCCTTGTTCTGCCTCATAGCTTCTATTATAGGAGGATGAAGTCTGTTGGTTCTTCAAGTGCGGGTCCTGATATGTCTCTTTCCAAACGAAGGTATGCGTGCATGCCATATATCTGCGTCCAGAAATGCTTCAAAGCAGTGTCCATTGACCAGCACATGCACAATAGTGTCCCTCATACTCCCGACTGAGAATATAAGAAGCAGTGTGGGTCAACACCTTTCCAGGTCCTTCTTACCACTGCATGGTCTGAGTCAGAATCACGTCCTCCTTCTCTCCATGCATAACCTGTAATGGAGACTTGCTGTAAATAGTTTTTATATCTTAACTTGGTAGTTATAGTTAGTATATTATATAGTTAATATAGGATAGTTTCTCTCCTCTGCCCTCATTTATGGAAATCTTCCCTGGTCCCAAGACTACACCCAGAGTCTTCGGATTCAAAAATTGCATCTCCTGCCCTTGCTCCTTCTCTGTCAGTAATGAGCATCAAAGGTGCCTGTTCTGCCTGGGTGAGGTGCACATCTCTGCAAAGCACAGTAGTTACTGATCCTTCCCACTCAGAACTAGAGAGGTCCAAGAGCACTAACTAAAAAATTTCCTGATGGAGGAGGCTCTGAGGCCCCACTCTGATGTTATTCCCAAGAGACCCACCATTTATTGGCCTCAAATGACCAGCAGTGCCCCTCCAGGCATGAGCCTTGATACGGAGCCTTTACCACAGAAGCCCAGAGAGTCCTCTTCCAGGACTTCCCATGAGTGTTAGGGAAGCTCTTATGGGCTTCAAGAAGATGACCACATGCCATTTATCAGAAGCCGTCCATTTCAGGATCTCTTAACCCAGGATGGAGGGAAAATCAAGCACCCAACCCCAGGCTCGCTCCACCTCAGGCCTGGTGTTTGGATGGGCATCTGAAATAAAATACTCCTACTCCACCCCCGATTGGGAAATCCTTATCCAAGGTAGAAAGGATTCTACTAGAGCCTGCTACCAGGCTAAATGGTGGCTCTTTTCAGCCTGGGCACAACACCACCAACATTCCCTTGGTAGGTGAGCATTCTGGTTTATCCTAGACTAGTTCCTCTCCTTAGAGACTTCAGGTCTGGCCCTTAGTTTGCTGCAGGTACACCTAGCAGCAATTAGTGCCTTCCTCCTGTGTTCTGTATTTATACACCTGGCTACTATGCAATTTATGAAGGGCTTGATCAGTACCTTCCCACTGGTCATTAAATCTATGCCTCAATGGGACCTTAACCTTGTCCTGTCAACACTTTCAGGTCTACCTTTTGAACCTATGGCAACACGTACCATGACCCACCTGTCCATGAAGGTGGTGGTCTTAGTGGCTATCACTTTGGCCAGAAGGGTCAAAGAGCTAGGAGCCATGATGGCAGACTCTTTATACAGTTTTTTAGAAAGAGAAGGTCTCCCTTAATTTATACCCCAAATTCCTCCTCAAGATTGTTTCTGAGTTCTATATCAATCAGTCTACTGGCTTACCTGCAGGTTCACAGACACTGCTTTGAAGAATTTCTTTACTCAGGTGCATTGTGGGCATGCACACCCACATGTACAATACAGACAGGAACAACACATCTCGAAGAAACTTCAGTTACAGTTAGTAAGCTCCAGTGACTGTGACAGTATAAACTATAGTGCATGTCAAGAAACGTGTGTACAACACTGAGGGGGCAAATCTTCCCCTCACTTGCAACCCAGACAACTCCACTGAAACTAGTAGAGTCATTCCAAAGTGTAACTGTCACCTGTATCTGTCTCTTTACTCTTGTTAATGATATTTATTATTGGTAATGTGATAGTGCCAACCAAGATCAGGGCCCCATTGTACAAGCCCCTGGTAAGAAACAGTCCCTCCCGCAAAGGGCTTAGAATCTAAGGAAAACACAGACAAAGGGTGAGAAAAGAGACACATTATCATCCCTTTTACAGATGGGGAGTTGAGGCCCAGAGAGATTTAATAACTTATCTAGGGTCACCAAGGGAGTCTGTGGCAGAGTTGGAAATGAAAAACCGCTTTCTTGAGTCCCTGTCCAGGGCCTTACCACAAGGCTATCCTTTGTCTTTTTGGTCTTTAGTTGTCCATAAAAAGTTTATATTTAGTGATTCGTGAAAAGATCCTACAGGGGAAAATGGAAATAAGCAGTCTAAATACAGTAACAGCCAGGTGTATTTTTATTTGCCAGTATTTTGCATATTTAAAAAAATCCAAGTTTGAAAAAGAACAGTACATCCACATCAATATGAGCTCTGCTAAACCAGCCACATCACAAAAGAGTTTAACTTCTAAAATGAGCAGGGCCGCCCAGAGGGGGGGAACAAGTGGGGCAATTTGCCCCGGGCCCCATGGGGGGCCCTCAGGAGAGTTTTTCGGAGCCCCTGGGGCAGGGTCCTTCACTCACTCCGGAGGCCCCAGAAAACTCTCATGGGGCCTGGGTCCCCGGAGCTTCTTCTGCTCCGGGTCTTTGGTGGTGGGGTTCCTTCCACTCTGGACCCCCCGCCGCCGAATTACTGCCAAAGCGGGACCCACCGCCAAAGTGCAGCCTGGTCTTCGGCGGTAATTCGGCGGCGGGGGGTCCTTCCGTTCCGGGACCCGCCGCAGAAGGGCCCTGAAGACCCACGGTGGGGACTGCCCACCGCCGAATTACCCCTGCAGACCGGGTTGCACTTCGGTGGCGGGTCCCGCTTTGGCGGTAATTCTGTGGCAGGGGGGCCCCACCTCGGGTGTTCGGGGCACTTCGGCGGTGGGTCCCGGAGCGGAAGGACCCCCCGCCACCAAATTACCGCCGAAACAGGGGCTCCCTGCCGCCGAAGCCCCCAGGCCCCCGGAATTGGGTCCTGAAAATGAGGAGGGGCCTGAGCTGCAAACTTCAGATCAAAGCTGGGAAATGTTCAGGTCTGGTGTTTAGCTTCTAAACAAATAACACTAAAATTTTTAATTTGTAAGGTAAAGTTAGGGTTATTAGAACAGTTAAAAAGCACCATGCTCTAGTGACTTTTGTTATCTGGATAATTTCCCAAGTTTACAACCATATTTGTCTCAGTAATTGTGGCACTTTTGGGTGATATTTAATTATTAGATTGGTTTCTCCATCCCCGGCTGAACCATTTGTTTTGAAAGATTGCAGACATTTTTGCTTTTCAAAATTATAGAATTGAACATGAGTTCTTTTGTCTTCCTCTCTTCCACTGTCTTCTGCATCACAGCAAGGACTGTAGGTAGGAAATGGTAGGAATTTGGTAGGAAATGTAGGGAATTTTTCTCACTGGTTTTCATTTCTTCTGCTCATACAGGTTCTCTGCCAAAAACTGAACAATCCCATGAATCAGCAGAGGAGGTGTGGGAATGTTTCATAATTGAAAGAACACATTTCCAGTTACTGGGCACTATCATAAAATCTATCTTTCTGTCTTCCCTTCTTTCTTAAAGTACGGAAATGCCATGGAGCATCAGTCAATGTTGAGGGCTCCACTCTGCCATGCAAAAACATAGTAAAAGAAAGTCGCAAGGAACTTTAGCTAATTTGCATTTCAGTAATCCATGTTTTATAACTTGTTCTGCCAAGTGGCAGTCTCTTCCCCTTTCTTAGCAAAGATCTAACAGCAGAGTGTTATCATGAGGCATCATAAAACTAATGTACACTTACATAAAAGCACAATTTTCAGAATGAATGAATCAGATCCATTTGGGGATGCCTTGTTCTTTCCTTTTATGTTGCTTACCTGCTAATTCATAAAGATCAGTAGTTCATATTGGATCCCTAGGACAGTGGTGTCAATTGGTTTAACTGAAATTTCTTTCAGCTATTGATTTATACTATTCAGACACTAGGAAGTTATTGAGTCATCAGAGGTGTTAAAAATTCAACATCTACCAACAAGTATCATACAATGCTGCTGGGGAGAGTACAATTTCCGCCTATGTTTAAAATAGGAAAATTTGTGGCATCTGTTAGCAAAGACTACTGAAGCACATGCACTGGTTTGCTTACAATGGGTTGCTTAGTGTCAGATACATAGAATATAATGCCAAAAGGGACCATTGTGCTCATCAAGACTGATCTCCTGTATAACACAGGCCATAGAATTTCACTCATTAATTCCTATGTCAAGTCCATGGCTTGTGACTGAACAAGAGCCTATCTTTTAAAGATTTCAATTGATGACTTCCTAAAACCATATTAGATGGAGAGCCCATCACATTTCATGATAAGTTGCTTCAGTGTTTAATTATCCTCTCTTTAAAAATAAAAAGGGGGGAGGCTTTATTTCTAGTCTGAATTTAACTAGCTACAGATTCCAGCCGTGGGAGATTATCTCTTTGTCTGCCAGATCAAAGAATCCTTCATTATCAGAAATTTTCTTTCCATGTAGATACTTCCAAACCATGATCAAGTCACATTTTAACTTTTCCTTGGATAAATTAAGATAAAGATATTAAGATTAGATAAAATGGAGTAAGTATTAGGAACAACCGTTAAGATAGGTAGATGTCTTTAGTCCAGCAACTTTGACCACGACTGTTTGAGGGTGAAGTTTCAGCCAGAACTTACAATTCTGATAGGTCTTGCATTTATTTGTGCCCCAATCTTAATATTATTTACAAACATAAGAGACTCAATTGTTGGCACAGGAATGGAAAGAGTGAGGGCCAAATATGGCTTTTATCCACCTTTGCACACTCTATATTCTAGGCTCTGCAAGGGTTTGCTCTAACTTGCACTCTGCTTCCTGTGGCCTCCAATGAGCTAAGGAAAGCAGAGAATAGCTGTACGACAGTAGCCCAAGACCTTTTGCTCCCTATGCCAGAGAGGGACTGCACTGGGTCTCTCTGGCAGCTCTGTGCTGCTCAGGAACCTCTCTTAGGCTGGGGGAATTTCCTTAGAATCATAGAATATCAGGGTTGGAAGGACCTTAGGAGGTCATCTAGTCCAACCCCCTGCTCAAAGCAGGATCAATCTCCAGACAGATTTTTTCCCTCAGATCCCTAAATGGTTCCCTCAAGGATTGAACTCACAACCCTGGGTTTAGCAGGCCAATGCTCAAACCACTGAGCTAGCATAAAGGGGCTATAGCACAATGGAGAATTGTCCCCAAAGTCTCTGTCTGTAACTATAATTCTAAAAAGCAACAGAGTCCTGTGGCACCTTATAGACCAACATTAGTACTGGAGCATGAGCTTTCATGGGTGAATACCCACTTCGTCAGACGCTTGAGAGCTCGTGCTCCAATACTTCTATTAGTCTGTAAGGTGCCACAGAACTCTGGATCTGTAAAAAGCAACAAACACGGGTTCCCCTCTGATATAATTCTAAAATGTGATGTCCATCTCTCAGGAAAGGAAATAAAATGTCTTACTGCTTCAGTTGCCTATACAGTAAAAGTAAATTTAATTTTCTAAGGATACTAATGTGAACAATGTAAATTCAGAATAGAATGGAAATAAGGGGTGGCAGAATCCAGGAGAAGCAGTCTCATGCAGATTTGAATTATAAAGTTTTGAACCCAAAATGTTTGTGTATACTGGCTGGGTACTAGCCACAGAAGGTATTTGGCTGAGAGATAAATGGAAAGAACAACATGGGACAATGGACTGGTCTTGTACCACAAGCTGCTTATTTCCATGACTGTGTCTCTAATGGGATTGTTTTGTGATCTTTGCAGGGTGATATTCAGTTGCAGCAAAAAGATCGTTTCAACATGTTTGAGAAATCAGGCATCCAGTTCTTGGAAATCCAAAATGTTCGTCTGGCTGATGCTGGAACTTATACTTGTACCGTGATGAATAGCTCTGGGAAGGCATCCGTGTCTGCAGAACTCATGGTTCAAGGTACAACAACAAGAGATTAATTGGGAATAACACAAGTGCATTACAAAGCGTTCTTAAATCCTTGCTTTCAGCAATGTCTGAATACAAGTGTTGATTTTTTTCCCCCCACCCAAGCTCACTCGCGCTCTCTCTCTCTCTCCCCTCCCATGTGCCCTCCCCTTGTGTGGAAATTCTGCATATGTAATTAAATACAGTAATCATACCTTTAGAGAGAGCCTCATTTGGGATGAGGAGGGGCAAATCTTTTTACTATGGTTGTTAAGCAATTGTATTTAGCATTGTCGTAGTACTTTATTCTTTCAATGCACTGTATAAACATTAATCTTCACATTCCCCTTTGAGTAGTAAAGCATTATTATTATTATTAATATTATACCCATATTTATAGATGTGTGGGGAGGGATGGACAGAGACATGGGGAAGTTAAGCTTGCCCAGACCAGCACAAGAAGAGAAAAATAGCTGAATTTAAAACTCGGATGATCCTAGCTCCCAGCCCTGTCTTCTTCTGACTGTAATTAAAAGGAAAAAATAGATTTGTATAAACATGTGTGCTACGTATGTCATGACATGTATAGTTAAATTTCTGGGTTGATGCTCCTCATGCTTGTACAGGAACACCAAAAGCATAGGCCTCTATCACTTGAGCTACAGTAGAAGCCTTTTTATCTCTGAGGAAGACTGGGGCCAGCTGTGTGCACAAAGCCAATACATTACATATGCCCCTATTACACCAGCTTGTTGCAATCATCTGAGGTCCATGGGAGTCTGTGTCCCATCTGGTGAGCCATTTTGAGAAGCAACAGGGTTATACGTGTACAAATGACAATGGGAATTGAACTCAACCATGTGCTACTTAACCTAAAAGGATGCTGTGAGCAAATATCAATCTGTGTAACACTGTGGTCAGCCACTAGAGAGACCCCCACATTTGCCGGTGTATTACTCAGACAGACAGTTTTTTTTGTTCATTGAGCCTTTTATTAAATATGTGACTGAATCTCTGATTGCTCCCGCTAGGTTAATGATCCTACTGTATATAATGGACACATCTGTCTTGGGACATGATGCGGGCTGGGAACCAACAGTTCAGCCACATTGGGTATAAATTTCAAATGCTAATTGCATCCCTAATTAAGGGGCACAGTCTTTCCTGGCTCAATATGTTCAGAACAGGAGAGGACTATGGTCCCCGGGCATTTAATAGAAAGGAGGTTACATGGTAGTTTATTTATCTTATCAGCTGCCTTTACCATTCTAACCTCCCATATCTAATTCTTTAAGTATCAATTAAATCAGCTAGTAGGAAGTTCTGTAAAGCATTATCAGGCAGTCATACAATTGAAATTATTGCATTATTTTTAAGCAAAGCTATGTAGATCTCTTGTAAAGATAATCTTGTTCCAAGAGCTTTATTTCTTCCAAGTTTCCACAGTCAGGTGGAGGGTGGAAAGAACATTCTCTTAATTGATAGGATCATGTAGCACTCTTTTGTCTTCAGCCAGCTGAGGTTTGTTAAGCTTTTTATGGATCTTTAACTGATCATCTTTCAACTGGGATTCAGCTTACTTCTTCAGTGAAAAATTTTGGTAACTGTTTATTTATGGCCAGACTAATTGCAGGGTCGTGATAGGTTATTTTTGTCTTATGTATCTTTCGAGTCTTTTGTTCACTCTTTGTGGAGTGCTCTGATTGCACCACATCTCTCATCTCTACCCTGAGACAAGGATTCAAATGTATGGCTCACATTCATCATGGTTCATTCAGTATTTGCTCACCTCTTCCTTCATCTCAGCCATTAAATTCCTTTGTGCTGCAGTCCCAGTCTCACAGCTGGCCTATAACACAGTAGTTCAACTTGAAACCTGCTGCTGATCCACAGAGGATGGGAAACATTGCCTTTTGGAGGCTGAGTATTGCCTCTCTGATGCTTCCAAACACTACCTGCCTAATATCTGAATCTGGATCTCCGAGAACAAGTGGTTGTGCGCTTTTGCCAAAATGCTAGTCTGAGCCTCCTGAGAATGAAGTACACTACAATGAACTTGGACAATTGAATGAAAACACTTCTTTGAAATACTGTCCGGTTCTGGTGTCCACAGTTCAAGAAGGAAGTTGAGAAATGGGAGAAGGTTCAGAGAAGAGCCACAAGAACAACTACAAGATTAGAAACCATGCCTTAGATTGAGCTCTTTGAGTCTATCACTATCCCTATATTTAGCTTAACGACGAGAAAGTTAAGGGTTGATTTGGTTGCAATCTGTAAGTATGCAGATGGGCAACACATATTTAATAATGGACTCTTCAGTCTAGCAGAGAAAGGTCTAACATGATCCCATGGCTGGAAGTTGAAGCTAGACAAATTCAGGCTAGAAATAAGACGCATATTTTTTAACAGTGAGAATAATTAACCATTGAAACAGATACCAAGGAAGTAACTGCTTCTATTAGTGACTTAAAAAAAAAAATCAAGATCAGATGTTTTGCTAAAAGATCTGCTCTAGAAATCATTTTTGGGAAGTTCTGTGGCCTGTATTATTCAGCAGGTTAGAGCAGATGATCACAATGGTCCCTTGGAATCTGTGAATCTCTTAGATTATTCTGTAGCATTTTAGTAACTCTCTGGGCTAACTGGAGTAGCCACAGCTCATGATCTGGCAACATCATCAGTGTATTCAGAGAGCTAATTCTATAGAGTCCTCCAAGGTGTAAGAAATGCAGTAGAATCTTTGTGTTATGTTGTGAGTGTAACTGTAACTTGTTCAAAACACATGCATAAAATGCAGTATGGATTTCTGTGTGGCAACATACAAGGTGCTTTGGAGAGGTGTCTGTTAGAAGTGTTGCTTTATGCCTTTGGTACCAAGCTACCGTCATTTTTAAAATACTTCCTCAGAAAGAACATTCTAGGCCTCTCCTACATGGGCTTCATTCCTCTGAGGCAGCTACTAAGGCTGAGTTTAATTTGCTGTTCTGTGCCTCAGTTTCCCCATCTTTAAAATGGACATTTGTCACCTTTGTAAAGCTCTTTGAAAGCTATGAATGAAAAGTTCTATATGAGAAACAGGTATTGTTTTTATAGTGATTTTGGATTTCCAGCTTCAGACACCTGAAAGCGTCTGATTTGTCTGCATGTGCTAGCACCACCCTCTCAAAATCAGGCCATTTAAGGTGTCTCAAAATCACTTATCGCTTTTGAGTAACTGGCTCTAAATCTGTTGTAGCTTGCTGAAAAGGTATTGCCCAGGCTCTTTGCACCTCCCAACACAGCCCTCAAAATGTTTCCTAAAGAAGAGAGTTTTTTCCATCCTCCTCACCATCAACTTGAACACACTTACTGACAAAGAACCATTTCTAGGCAGCTTACTTCCTGAAGTGCATTGCTGGGGCTATTCAAAGATTCTGTGGTCAGGAGGAAGACTGCAGAAAGAAGAGTCTTGGGCTCAGACTGCTCTCCAGTGGCAGGAAGTTCCATGGGCAAGTCCCTGTCTCCTAGGCATTCCTCCTCATCTTAACTTCTTGATTTCAATGTTGCAAAATACACAGATCAGAAGAGACCAAACATTCACTGAGCATGATGAAGTGAGTGTATATGGACTGAATGTCCTGGGCCAGATTCCAACACATTTAGTTAGCCTGAATAGCACCATGCTCCACCAGTGATAGCTTTCCTTTCATTGAGAATACTTGTGGAGTGAAGCGCTATTCAACATGAGTAAAGGTATCAAAAGCTGCCCTCAATGGGCACTGAACAGCAATGTAAACTTCCAGCAGTAAATGCCAGGTGTAACATAAGTGGTGTACAACCTTCTAGTTGTCCCTATTTATTTAATTTTTTTTATAACTTGCAAGTCTACACCAGGGTGCTCAGCCTTGCTGGAGGTTTGTATGGACATGGGCAAAACTCCACAGAGTGAAAATAAAAGTTTCTGAATCTTGCTCACGTGAGGGAGTGTGTGCTCCTGCTTTTCAAAAGTGAGACGACAATCTTTGTCTGGGAGTTGAAGCTGTCCGGTACGAAGTAGTCCACAGTCAAATGAATTGTCAGATTCAGAGGCAAGTCCCTTTTAGGGTGAGAACATGTCCCATATGTCTGGGGATGTTCTCAGCCCACTCCCCCAAAGTCTGTCTCTATATCCACATGAATTTTACACATATGGTTGTTTTTGTCCTGGTTTTTGTAACTCCCTGTAGACTAGTCACCTGAACGAGCTGCCTCAGATATTGATACTGACAACAAGCAGTCTGAGTTCATATGCCCTTCAAGGGACACTCCCCCCCACCTCCTTGATCTGTGACATACTGAAGACCTGCCCTGTTTCACCTCCCACTGCCCTTCCTAGCACAAGTTCTGAAGCCCATCTCTGGAAACTTCCCAGTACTTTACCAAGGCCCAAGTTCAAGAAAGTAGCATTATTCAGGGCAACACTTAAATGTGTGGGACTCAATGGGAATTTAGCATCATTAAACGTGGGCTTAAAGTGCTTTCTTGTATTGGGATCTAAAACTGTTCCTTATGCTGCCCTCCTTCCCTGAACTGCTCTCCTGGTTGTTCACTTTAAAAATCTGGTCACCATGTACTGTAACCAGTGCTTTCCTGTGCTTGCAGACTTAGAGCATAGCAGACTGCACTAACTGGCATCCTGTCTTTGCACTCTGCAGAGTTGGCAGCCCATTTATGGCTACCAGTGCTATGTGCATAAGTATGGGAGAAGGATCTTTCCCTCCTGGCATACCCACACAAGGACAGATGGAACTAAATGACCTAGAATAATTAGAGTATTTTAAAATAAGAAGATAACTAAATCTCTGTTTTGGGCTGTAAACTACACTGAGTAGTTTGAATCCCTGGATTCATTGTAAGCCCTGTGTGAGCTTCCAGGCCAGAACATTTCTTCCAAAAGTGAAAGATTCAATATGTTGGTTTCATTTTTATGCCATTGTTTGTCTTTGCGTTGAACATATTAATCTCTACCAGCCAGCTAAAGCTTAGTCAGGAATTTGCGGCTGGACACAGTTTACAGCCAGAACATCTGATTTAGCATCTTCATAATTACACGATTTAGGTCAAATACAGAGGATGAGTGCCCTTCCCAGGTCCACATCCTCTCTGAAGTTCCATTAAGAATTAATGAGCTGCCTCCAGCTGGAATATCATACATGCCTGCCTTTTCTAACCCAGAACATTCCAGTCTGACAAAGCCCTTTAATTTTCAGTGGGCCTTGCAGTTGCTAGATCCAGAAATATCTTAAACTGAGCCAAGGCTCTTGCCATTTCAGTTAAGCAGTCAGCACTTATGGTTGGGAGTCAAGATCTGTCAATGAACCTGTTGTGGTCCAGTGACTCAGCAAAAAGTGGGTATGATTTAGATCCATATCAACTTTCCTCTGGTGGCAAGCCGTAATTTGGCTCCCATACCAAAAAAAATGACTCTCCAAAATATAGACTTTACCTAAAGCTTTATTTTGACATTTACAAGGTTTGTATTTAGTATAATATGTTTCCTTTATTTTTATTTCAGGTTCAGATAAGACAGACCTGTATGTTCACCCATTATGGTATGTTTTTCATTCAATACATTTTCCCTTTTCTCATCTTTCAAAATGCAATATACTGTGTCTTGAAACTGCAGCATGAAACTCCACTGAAAGAGAAACAAACCCTCCTCCTTCATAGCGTAAGTCAAATCTAACTATTGAGGGTTAGACGGAAACTTTACTCGGGGACAGATTATCTCATAATGGATTCCTTGTACCTCCTGTGAAGCAGTTAGTATCGGTTGCTGTTGGTGGGTGCATTCTGTCCGAGACAGACCACTGATCTGATCTGTAAGGGAAAATTCTGATGTTTCTGGTGTAACAAAGTCAGGCCGGGCGGCCCCAGAAATCTGGTAGAGGGCCACTATGTTTGCCCTAGAATGTTAAAGGCCTCTTTGCTACAAACTGAGAAGGGGTTACCTCAGGTCAGTTAGGGACACCTGCATCCAATTAAGGGACTGCCTGAGACCTTTTAAAGCCCCTCCTCTGCAGCTGCCAGGCTAGTGGCAATAGGGAAGTAAGCTTCCCTAGGGTGAGAGGTTGTTCTCCTTCCCATAGGGGAAACAGCCAAACATGAGTGTCTGCTAGGGGAAGAACTGACACCCCAGAGCCAACAGGACAACACTCTGCCCCAGCGAGGGGGCAGGGAAAGGTATCCCCCTTTGTTTTTGTGTTTGTGAGACTGTTTCCTTTTTGTTTGGTGGAGACTCGCCCCTTAAGACGATCCCAACGCCTACCCTGAACATATGGCCAGAGGAGCACGGAGGGGGGAAGACAAACACTGCTCAGAGTGGGACTGATTTACCCCAAGCCCAATGCAAGCAAATGGGGAAGTGCTAGGTCTGGCGAGACGAAGGTCTGCCACACTATGTACATTGTCTTCAAGGAGGAGCTCCAACTGTGGAATGGCTACAGTATTGACATGTGAACTGTATGAAACAAGAGATTGCTTGCTCTGAACACTCCCCTAATTCATGCTCAGAACACTTGCATACATCATGTCAATATGGAGCAGATCTTTCTTAAAAGCATGGTACTGCGTGAATCTTAATTAAAAAACTGAAACTAGATGAGTAAGAAATGGGTCTAGTGATCATGATTTCTATTTTCATACATTTAGAAAACCTCTGAAGGTTTTAGTCCTGGAAAACAAATTTTGGGAACGGAACAATTTAAGCTTCTGCAGGACTAGCTTTATGTTTAAATTATTGTGTCTGCTGAAGTGTAAAGGAAGGTTGGAGTTCTAGAAATGATTGCTGAGATTTTCAAAGTAGTCTAGAGGATTTATACACATCTTCCAGATAACCAGTGTAAGCAATGACTATGGAATACCTGTGCTCCTTCTTTATACAAGTACATACTGTGCTTCTGAGTCCTTCACATAGAAATTCCAGGATTAGATCTGGTCAGAATGATAAATATTTCTGTGAAAAAAAGATATAAGAAATGAAAAATGTTCTCTCAATTTTTTTCTGAAAGTTTTTTGAAAATTTTAATTTTTTTAAGTTGAAAAGTGAAAAACATTTTCAGTTAGAATTAAGAGCATTTTTAATAGGAAAAATGTATGAATGAAAAGTTTTAACCAGTGTTAACCAGGATGTACAAGATCACTTCATGGAGTCATCGAAACTCGTATTAATTTATTGAATGTACCCACTAGGTCTGAGTTTTAGACCATTCAGGATGTTGGATTTCTGTCCCAACAAATCTGGAGTTGAATTTTCAAAAGTGCTCAGCTCTGCTGGAAGCAGAACTAGGCAAAAACTGAGAGCATTGTGATAGAATGAAATTTTGAAAAGCAAAGACTTAGGCTTCTCCTGGTAACATGCTTTTTAACAGTAAAATTGAGCTACTCGCCAGAGCTTGCAGTGTCCTGAGGACTCAAGAAGTAGAGCTCCTAGGAGAACTGGTGCGATAGTACAATGTTATGATTTACAAAACATAAGTGCAAGCCTGATACATACTGCCTAGGGGCCTCAACAAGGTTAGGCTGGATAAATAACTATGGGTAAAATTTTCAAAAGTGCCTAAGTGACTTGCAAGCCTTAGTCTTATTTTCAAGAGACTTGAGGATTTAAGAGCTTAGGTTTCATTGAAAGTTAATATAAATTAGGTTCCCAAATCACTTAGGCATTTTTGACACTTTTACTGTGCGTTTAATAAGCATAATAAAATACAGTGAAAATAGTCAACTAGAATTATCTACAGGAAGTTAACTTATACAGTGTTCTGAGTCATTTATATATGTGGCCTGAATCCGTTCACATTTGCATCGATTTTACACCATTGTCATCCCATAGATTTAAACGGAATGAACTGTAAGTCTAAGACAGTGTATGTGAGATCAGAAGCTGACCCATGTCCTGTAAAAGAGGGCCTGAGCAGAGGAATGGGATCCAGCAATTCCTGTTTTGTAATCCACATTCTGACATTGGCACAAGTCATTTATTCCCCTTTAACAGATAGAGGTAAATAATATTAACCTCTATCTCACAGGGATTTTGTGGGGGTTAGTTAGTTAACAGGAATTAATTCAAGGATGTTCTGTGGCCTGTGTTATACACGAGGTCAGACTAAATGATCACAATGATCCCTTCTGGTCTTCTAAACTATGAATGTTTGCAAAGTTCTCTGAAGCTAGAAGTGCTGTATAAGTACCAATTATTACAAGCCATTGATTATATCTCTAAATAATTTCCCTTCAGCACTCCAACAAAATCAACTTCCACTGCAACCAAAACTATTGAAAATTCAGAATTCAAACTGGCAACTAGCAATGGGATTGCTAAGGAAATGAAATCCAGCAGCACTGGCCTCACAGTTGAAACCAAAGAGAGGACAGGAGTTAAGAAAGAGGCCTCTTCTATCTCCTCCTCCAAAGAAGCCAAGGACAATAGACAACGACAGCTCAGACAACCCAACACAGAACCTGCTCAGGAACCTAAAGGAGAAGCAAGGGGATCTCGGGGCCTACAGAAAACTTCCAGCACCATAACCCTGCAAGCCATTAAAGTGCAACCAGAGCCAAAGGCAGAATCCACAGCCACTTCTACTGGACAGGATGAGGACAGGAAAGGGGCCACACAGCCCCTGATGACAACTCGACAAACTGCGTCTGTCATCAGACAAGCTGGTCCAAGGAGTAGAGAAACAGAAAACAGAGTTGAAACAAGGAAGAGCACAACAGAGCAGAAGAGGGAGCCTCAGGGAGTCCCTCCGCAGTTTGAGAGCCGTCCACAAAGCCAGGAAGTATTAGAAGGCCAGGAGGTCAAATTCAAAAGCAAAGGTAAAGGGATGAAAGCTCAAAGAACCCAGTGTTTAGGGCTCTGTTGCTGTAGATGGGATAACGGGGAAATACTTCACACTTCAGTGCAGGTTTTTTCTCCTTCCTAAACCATTCTTAAAATAGCTCTTCTGTGGTACTCCACACTTGCATCAGCAAAACCGTTACTCCACTGCATGCCATTGTGGTGTTCTGTCTCTGTGTTTTCTATACAGGGCCAAACCTTAATATGACTGTATTCAGGGGAATAAGAGGGAGTACAAGCCCGAGGCCACTCTCCTGCATGGCTGTTGTAGGGCTCCCTGCATCAAGGCTCAAGTGCCGAATGGCCTACCATGGGCTGCGTGCCTATCGCTCACTCCCTCCTTATCTTTCACCACTAGCAGATTCTTGATTCTGTCCCCTTCTCCAGTATGCTGACCTGTGGTGCTGAATTGGTACAAGAGGATAAGTAAGTGCTGTAGTAAGTTACTGACCCCTGGAGCAAGGGATGGAGTAGAGAGAACGAATAGTAGTGGAGTCGCAATGCTTTCTCTCGGCTCTTGCATGTCGCCCTTTGCTTAGGGCTCAGTCTAGCCCCTGATGTTTAGGCAAGTGTTTCTAATGTTTTAACTACAGAAGGTCATAATTAAAAGGCCCTGGCTCAGTGTTTCCTCTTCTTCAGAAATGGATCAGATTTTAACCTCTCAGAAGAGAAAGAAATGATGGAGGGCTTTTTGGCTGCATATCATGGGTAACCTTTTAATCTATTCTCTGAGGAAAATATGAGGAACTTCTATTTTTATTGCAATTTAGTAGAAAATTAATTTTGAAGCTTTTTTCTGGAATTTTAATGTAACATTTGCACATCAAATAGCCCCCTAAAAAAAGAGAGAGAGATGACTTTACATTCTAGGCAGGAAAAAATCTAGTCGTTGATTTCCTTTCTGGATGCGTCTTCCTCGCTCTATAAAGAATATATTACCCTCCCAGTGAGTCAGGATTGGAGAAGGTATTCCAAAGGGCTCTCTGAATACTGTATATACTTGTTCATAAGCAGAATTTTTTTGATAAAAAAGTGAAGCATTAAAGAGTAGGGGTTGGCTTATCAGCAGGTCTACACCAAAAGTTGATGATTTTAAGCTCTATTGAATTGAATATCTAATATATTGTCATTGTAGATCAGGGGTCGGCAAACTTTGGTTCCCGGCCCGTCAGGGTAAGCCGCTAGCAGGCCGGGATGTTTACCTGGGGCGTTCGCAGGCACAGAGCCCCACAGCTCCCACTGGCCACAGTTTGCCGATCCCAGCCAATAGGAGCTGCAGGAAGTGGCGGCCAGCACGTCCCTCGGCCTGTGCCACTTCCCGCAGTTCCTGTTGGCTGGGAATGGCAAACCATGGCCACTGTGATCTGAGGGGCTCTGTGCCTGCAAATGCTCTAAGTAAACAAAACGTCCCGGCCTGCCAGTGACTTGCCCTGATGGGCCAGGAGCCAAAGTTTGCCGACCCCTGAAGTATAGGGGCGGCTTCTGAAAGGGTCATATGGTTTTTGCCATTTTTACCTATCCATTTTGGAGGGGTCAGCTTATAAATGAACAGGCTAATGAACGAATATATATGGGTAGTTTATTTCTGTAGTATATTAAGCTAAGCACTTCTTTATCACCTTCTCAGCGGACTTTACAAGCATGAACTAGTGAAGCCTCGCACTACTTCTGGGAGGGAGGGAAGTGTTCTCTGTTTTACAGAGGCACTAAGGCCCAGATTCTCAAAGGAATTTAGGCTCCTGACTTCCATAGAAGTTAGGAACTTAAATAACATTGAGGATCTGAGCCTAAGGGCCTCCCTCATTCACTGCCTACTGAAGTAAATGGGTGTCTTTCTATTGACTTCAGAGCGCTTCCAATCAGGCCTTAAGAGTCAAGTGACTTTGTGCAGTGTCAGCTCTTCTTCTTGATATCTCCTCTGCCTCGGTCAATCTATCTTCCCTGTACTTCACAGTTGTACACACAATAGATGCTCTTCCAATTTATTTTCTCCCATCGTGTCTGCTCCTCCTGTTTGCATCCCTCAAAACCAGAGAGGTACCAACAAGATGTGTCTATGATGTTAGGCACATCTCATGATCTTTCACTCTTGTAACCACCATTCTCCCCCATGCCTCATCACTTGCTGTGCTGAGTCAAATTAAGTGTCCGGCCTTGCAAATGCACAATTGAAGGAATGACATTTTTTCTAATTTTTTATTGATCTGTTCCCAGTTGCCGTGTGAAAGACCTAGCCAAACAGCAGAAATTGAGCAACTGCAGCAACCAATTTTACAGTAGAAATTGACAATTCACGAAGTGCTGCTAAATGCAAACAAAGCAAACAAACTTGAGGGTAGGGGAAGACAGTGGAACATGTTTCTTCTTCCCTACCTCCTATCTCCAATCTAGCTGGATTATAGCAATCTTAGGTGTGACTTGTAACAACACTAGAGGAACAATTTTCAGACAGAAGTGCGTGTGACTTTTTTCAAGTTGTCAATTTCTTTTTAAGGGCTGGGATGGGTGTGGAAAGATAAGCAGTAACTGTGTATCAGAATATTTTACAATGTCTACTGTGCTGGTAAAAAAAAATATAATAGGCAAAGTGAAGGTTTATCATAATGGGGAAATATCTTTAATGGCCCTCGCCCCCATGCTCCAACTTTGCATCATCTAGTTTCAGGGAAACCAAAACCAGATGTGGAATGGTTCAAAGAGGGAGCCTCTGTAAAAGGAAAAGATGGCATCCATATATATGAAGAGGATGGAATTCATTGCTTGTGCTTGATGAAAACCCACTTGGGAGACAGTGGATCCTATAGCTGTACAGCCTTCAACTCCAGGGGTCGAACTTCCACCAGTTGGGTGTTAAGTGTAAACAGTAAGTAAGTTAGGGTGAGCCAACATGCACTTTAAGAACTAAGGATGGGATTTTTAAAGAGATTTGGCTGCAAAATTCCTATTAAAATTAATTCACATATAGACTTCTTAATTCCCAGCTCTGCTCTACCACCAGTCTGATCTTGTGAAAGTCCATTTATATCTCTGTCTCTGTCTCCCTTCCTCACCACTTCACCCTTTGTCTTCTCTCTTGTAAGCTCTTCAGGGTAGTGGCTGTTCCTCACTGTGTTGGTAGGATGCCTGACAAGTGGGGGGGTCCTGATCTTGGTTGGAGCTGCTATGGCTGTGTGTGATAAAATAATGTAATATGAATGAAGAGGAGGCCAGAGATCCTGCCCAAAGGGGTCTGCACCTTCTGCACGGGACTCTGTTGGAAGTTTTTTTAATACTTATGTAGTGCTTTGCATTTCTGAAATGCTTTCCAAATGCTGACTGATTCTCATAACACTCTTGTGTGGTACAATAGGAATAAGAATTATGTGGAACAAAACCTGAGAGTTTTGTCTGGCACCATTTTTGAGCTTGAAACCTTTGAATATCAGGTTTGCTTGAAAGATTCCGGAGCATCTTAGCAAACACTGGCCTAAGTTATGTTTTTTTTCCAAGCCCATTCTTTTATGTGATTTGAGGTTTTGTTACAAATCTCCAGTCATGCTGATGCAACATTTCTCTGCTAGCACTGAGAATTGTTGGCTTTGAAACCTGGCCACCTGCAGTTCCTCCACAGCACACTTCCTGCCTTGTCAGAGTCCTATTTCCAGCATGTGGGCAAAATCCTGAATTCCTCCTCTGTTTCATTGCCTAACGAGGAGAATTGTGAAAAACCTGATCCTTCCTGTTCTTTGCACTTCTTCACTTTCTGTCAATAGATTTCGGTTCCTCATGGTGGCCTGATGCACGTGGCTGCGTGTGGGGTTTCACTTGCAAAACCAGAGCCTAATGCAAAGCATGAAAGGCAAGCAAAATCTTTTGAAGATTATGCAGGGTGTCCTATCTTTGTATTAGTCCATGAGTCAAAATTGTTTTTGCTTCCAAAAGATTCTTTTCTTTACAGCTGTGATCTTGCACATGTATGTGGAAATTATTTTGCATTGTCATTCCAGTATATCCTCTTAATCTACTGAGTAAAACTCCCAGAGGAATTGTCGATTTGTCAGACCTGTATTAACAGATCCACTTTTGCTTTGACTTAAAGGGCCTAAAGTTGAAGAGATTGCTCCAAGGTTTTCCAGTGTCTTGAAAGGATGTACAGTGAGTGAAGGGCAAGATTTCGTGCTGCAGTGTTCTGTGGAAGGTACACCTGTGCCTCAGATCACCTGGCTCCTCAATGGTAAGAGAACTTCCTCTGGCTGCAGAAACACATGCATCCAGATGTTCAGATACCATGGGGATGGGCACATTATAGAAACCTAGATGACCAAGCAATACGTACTGCACAGAATTTGTTAGCTTTCCGTAATGGGATATGTGCTGAATAATGAGTCTGGGTACATTTAATGCAGTGGTTCTTAAACTTTTGTACTGGTGACCCTTTTCACATAGCAAGCCTCTGAGTGCGACCCCACTTCTAAATTAAAAACACTTTTTTATATATTTAACACCATTATAAATGCTGGATGCAAAGTGGTGTTTGGGGTGAAGGCTGACAGCTCGTGACCCCACATGTAATAATCTTGTGACCCCTTGAGGGGTCCCGACCCCCAGTTTGAGAATCCATGATTTAATGTGCCATTGGGAACATTTTCATTAGGCAATTTTGTTCTTTATTCCAGTTTTGATGTGCATCCAGCAGGGGGCTCTTGTGACAAGTGTGTCATACTGTTGTTTTTTTAAGTTTGGTCTTAATAGCAGCACAACAGAGGCTTCAGAGAAGAAGTTTTTAGTCTGATCCACTAAAGTTACTGATATGTGCCACCATTATCCCCAAGAGTGACATCAAAATGGCAACAGGGTTGCCTGGGAAAGGATGAATCTGGCATCATTACCCCCATGCTTGATCCCTGCCTCCACCCTTGGCTCAAAAGTCTAGGTCAAGTTCACAGTACATTTTAGCTTTTGCATGCCCAAACCATAGAAAGTAGTCAGTTCTGTGCCACTAAGCCACAAAGCCCATCAAGCTCTTTGAGTCTGGAGGACTAAAGCTGACAAGATTAACCTTAAGGTGTTTATTGGGCCAACTTCTGTTGGTGAGCGAAACAAGCTCTCGAGCTTGTGCAAGTTCAAAAGCTTGCCTCTTTCACAGAATCGTAGGATTGGAAGGGACCTCGAGAGGTCATCTAGTCCAATCCCCTGCACTCATGGCAGGACTAAGTGTTATCTAGACTAGTGGTTCCCAACCCATGGGCTGCTTGTGGCCCAGTCAGCACAAAGCTGCGGCCCACGTGACATCTTTAGGGCCATACATGTAGTATATATATTGCATGGATGTGGCCCACATAACACGTAGAGACCTGCATATGCAGCCCACAATAGTAAATAGGTTGAGAACCACTGATCTAGACCAGTGTGCATACTCCTGGGGGTAGGCAGAAATCTCATCTAGATATTTGCCTAGTTTTATAACAGGCTGCATAAAAAGCACTCGCAAAATCAGTACAAACTAACATTTTATACAGACAATGACTTGTTTATACTGATCTATATAGTACACACTGAAATGTAAGTAAATATATTCCAATTAATTTATTTTATAATTTATATGGTAAAAATTGGAAAGTAAGTAATTTTTCAGTAATAGTGTGCTGTAACATTTTGTGTGTTATGTCTGATTTTGTAAGCAAGTAGTTTTTAAGTAAGATTAAACTTAGAGTACGCAAGATAAATCAGACTCCTGAAAGGGGTACAGTAATCTGGGAAGGTTGAAAGCCACTGATCTAAACCATCTCTGAGAAGTGTTTTATTGGAAGCTGGTCAGTGAAAAATATTACCTCACCCATCTTGTCTCTCTAGTATCCTGGGACTGACATGGCTACAACAATACTGCATACAAGATTAACCTAAATGCATTTTGTATCAGAACTTTGCTTTAGGGGTTGAGGGACTTAACCCCTGCTGTATCTCACACATCATATGCACTTTGCTGATGAAAAAGAATACCTGAGATGCTGTTAACATAAAACTTGTGGATTTTTATAATGTTATTCCCCAATAATACTTTGTATCATTTAAACATTTTTTAATTTTTAAACTCCTACTGCCTTCTCACCACCCAAGCTGTGTCTTTTGTGCCCTTATTTCAGCTGGGACAGTGAAACCAGACTGGCCGTTCCATTTTCTGTTTTTCTAGTTCTTTCTGTACTAGCAAGATGGATTTCTAATAGTACACAGAAAGGGAATGTTATGTCCAAAACTGTTTACAACTATTTTGTTTTCATTTCATTAAAATATTTCTGTTAATATCAGGTTTAATACTCTCAAACCCAGATTTGTTTAAACAAATGAACAGTCCACAAACAAAACCCCACATGTAGCTGTTAAATGTCTTAATGGATCCTTTTACAATTAGAGATGGGCCCATGGTTCAGTCTTCTGCATAGAATCCAAACTTCCTCAAAATTCCAGAAGAGTTTAGATTTGGGATTTTTTTGGTTCACGCCATCTCCGTTGAATGCTAGCCTAAATTATTCAGTTTAGCCCTTTATCTTCTGATCTGGTATTCACAAAGCATGAGTTGATATTTCAGGTTTTCACAGGCCATAAGTTTTAAAGGGGAAAAAACAGCATGCTTTGTTCTCAAGTTGCTTCTCTCAGGGTTGCTTTACAGTGAGCTGTTCGCACATAATCCTTGGTTACACGGCACACTTCTTCAGTCATTCAGTGTCAATGGGAGAACTCGGAAAGGTGGCAGGGAGAATAAAATGTGACCTTGAGATTGGTATGTTCCCACAGCCTGGCTGGATCTCTTTCTCAGTAACTCAGCAGTGCTCCATGACTGTAATGGAAAAGCCCCTGTTTTATGCCCAATGATAAACACATGTGAGAGAAGCTCTGACCTCTCCCACTGGAAATAACTTGCCTGTCTGGCTGAAGGCTGCCTGGGAGGGAAGTACTGTGCAGAAGAAGCACTCCCACAATTATACGGGGTCAGCCCTGTTTCCTTCCCAGTCCAAGGTTCCTCCTCCTCCTGAAAAATTCCCCAAATCATGGAATGGCATGGTTACATATAACTGCATGTGGCTAACTCCCTGTCACTGCCTTCCTGTCGTGCAGAGCACCTTTCTGTCTCTTCATAGAGAGACTCTTCATTTCCAAATTCAGGAAAATGAGCATTGTCCTGTCAGAATGACCCTAGCCACAGTGTTTCAGGGGTGACGTGCATCATAAAGCCTCTCCAAATACCTGAAGAAACACCTCTTTGTGTAACTATTATCAAAGGCACTGCTGAAAAACATACAGTCTAGAGATAAATAAATACGAGATTGTTATAGAAAAATCCTAGATTTTCAATATATTTATACTCTCTTCTTGCCATTCTCCAATATGTTAGATTTGGATTGACCTTCCGCCTGCTTGCCTTTATGGCCTTCACGTACCTGGATAATTGCCTTTTACAGTTGCTGACAGAGGGTGCTGTATTCTACCAAAGCAGCCTGGTTTAAAAACATGAATCTCTTTGGAATTCACATTACACCTTCAACACTGGCAGTTGAACAACAGACCCAAGGGCAGAAATGCGAACATGGGGAGATACTATTTCCTCTCTCTCCCCGTCACCCCCACTCCTGCACCACTGCTTATCATTCAGGCTTGTTCCTAACCACCTTGACCACATGACTTCTGACTTCCAGTTATGAGCCATCTCTTGTATCTTGGAACCTGGGTAAAACTTCACAGAGAACCTCTATACAACTGCACTTTATCCTGTATATTTTGCAGCCAAGAATCCTGTATTAGTCTTCATGATGGCTTTTGGCTGTTGAGCTGCTTTGGGTTGTTTTATCTACAAATATTGTTGCAGTACAGTGGCAAGTGATCCTGTGCTCCAGGATTGTGTGTAAATCATTATTAATTTATATTACGTTAGTGCGCCCAGTGCACTAGGCACTAGAGAACCACATAGTGAGAGGCCATCCCTGCCCAAAAGAGCTTACAATCTAAATAGACAAAGGCAGGAAGGGAAACAGAGGCACAGATGGAAGTGACTTTCACAAAGTTACACACGAGGTTGGTTGCAGAGCTAGGAATAGAACTCTGGTTGCCAAGCGCTGAGTCCTGTGTCCCATCTACTAGACCACGTGGCTTCAGAGATACTTGTTTCCACATTCTAACTACGTGTGTGCTAACTACATCCTGGTACCAGCTGACGATGAGGCATTTTTTAAAAGACTTTTTTGTTGCAGAATTATCCTGTAATAGAATACTTGCAATTGATGCATGGCTTCTTGGTGTACAAACCATCATAGCCACCTGACTGTAGTTTATGGAACCATGACAGTGTTAATGGGGAGATGCATATTAAAAAGCTGCTGTTGGTGGAGGGGATGGCCACATACTGGATTTTAACATGAATATCTTGTAAAATACTAAAGTGTGTGTATATAGCATTTTGAATGTACTCCGGTATTGGTCCTAATATTAATAATGCATAGTATGACCCACTACACTACCCACAACCCTCAAGAGTAAACTGGGAATGTCCCCCTGGGAAGTGGAAAAAATGGGTTTGCAGGTTGTCCAGAAGGCTAACTAATTTGGACACTGGCCCAGTGAATGTAAAGTAGTGAAATGTGGAAAGGCAAGGCTGGGTCTGATTCTGTAAAGATTTGTGTGTGTGTTTTACTTTAAGCATGTGTATAAATCTTTGCAGGATCAAGGTGTCTGACTGCAGTTGTGTCAGTATCATGTGGGCAGGGAGGCGATCTCTCTGTCAGACAGATCCCAAAACATTTAGGGTTTTATAGGTTAAAACCAACACCTCAAATCCCATCCTATACCAATTGGCAGTGATGATTTTGAGTAATAGTTAGCGATCAATGTTACCCAAAAAAGCCACAGTACTGTGAATTCATTGTCTCATTTACTATTTACTATTTATAAATGAATTTATTATATATAAATAGTAAATGAAACAATGAATTCACACTACTGTGGCTCTCTTCCTTCCCATATTTCATTGCTAGCTTCTATCTAACATGCAGTGGTATGACTAACATCTCATTGTTCCAAACATCTCCTTCTTGCTTCAGGGGGTCTGCCAAGCAGGGTCAGTGTTAGACTCGGTGGGACACAGGACAGAAAGCTGAAGTCCCACTGCATGGGGCTGAAGCCTGGAGCCCTGAGCACTTCCACTTGGGACTGAAGCCAGAGCCTGAGCAACTTACTTGCCTAGGGGCCCCTGTGGTATGGGGCCACAGGCAATTACACTGCTTTCTACCCCCTAATACGAGTCCTGGCTTTTATATGCAGAAAACTAGTTGTTGTGGCACAGGTGGGCCATGGAGTTTTTATAGCATGTTGGTGCGGGGGGAGGGGGCTCAGAAACAAAAAGATTAAGAAGCCCTGGTGTAGCCAGTCAGGCCTGGGCTGGAGCCCAAGCTCTGGGACCCTGTGAAGAGGAAGGGACCTGAGCTTGAGGTGCAGCCTGAGCAGCTATACCACAATTAAACAGCCCCTTAGCTCAACCCTGAGTCAGCGAGCATGGGCCAGCTGTGGGGGTCTAATTGCAGTGTAGACATCTCCGAAGTGGTTAATGCTACAGTGCCACATGCATATATTTCAGTAACCATCCAGTATTCCATGCGTTTTTGTCAGCTGAAATCATATGAAGCTTAATATTTTCTCCAAGCCACAGCACAAGGAGACTTCCACTAAAGATCAGCTAGCCTGGTAGATAAATAAATGCTTTCAACTATCCCATCTGTAACTACCTCTCAGTGCCTGCATGGAGAAAGCACATATTCATTTTGCACAAATAGATGCAGCTGAAGATCTTCACAGTATCCTGGAACCACCGATCTTTTCTATCTCTTACTGCTCCCGTGAAGCATTGTTGCCTACAGTACATTTTCTGGTATTTTGTCCAATCTAGTTTTGAATTATCTGAAGCTTCTGCTATTCCCTTTGGAGACTCTTCCTCTTCCTCAGCTTAACACAGTTTTCCTGCTTTTCACCCTAAAATAGCCCTGTCCTTAGTTTGATCCTATTAGTCCTAGTAATGCTCCGTTTTGCCACCTGAGCCACTTCTCATTCTCTTTGCTGTTTACATCCTCCATCTTCTTATACATGGTTTCTAGGAGAGCTCATAACTAAGTTCTTTACACGAGTCTGTTAATCTTTCATAAATCGGTACCATCCTGCCCTTTAATGATTTTAATTGCTCTTCTCCAAATTCCCATCAATGTAATATCAACTTCCCCAGAACTGAGATACGTAGAACTATACCGCAGTATTCTAGGAGTGATCTCACTGGAACTGCTCTCTGTCATGATACTTGTGTATGTAGCTCAGAATTGCTTTAGCCCAGTGATACTCAGCCTGGCTCAGGAGCTGCAAATGGCTCTTTAATGTGTCTCCTGCAGCTCTTTGCAGCACATGATATTATAAAACACTCTGGGATTTAAGCATCAGTCTAAGTTATTAACCAATCAAATGCTTTTACTGTGTTATCCAATTGTAGTTGAAAAAATAATTATACTTGGTCAGTCATTTTGCTGTGAGAATAAAATATATATAAAGCAATGATACTCAGATCTCAGTAGTTAGCAATCATTGCTACCCAAAAAAGTCACAGTATTGTGAATTCATTGTGTTATTCACTATTTATAAATGAATTTACTATATATAAATAGTAAATGAAACAATGAATTCACACTACTGCAGCTCTCTTCCTTCCAATATTTCATTGCTAGCATCTGCAGTGGTATGGCTAACATCTCATTGTTCCAAACATCTCCTTCTTGTTGAATATGCTTTTCAGACTGTTTACCCATTTTCCCAGGCTGAATCTCATTTTGATGGGTTTAAAAAAGAATGAATATTACCTTAACCTTTTAGCAAAATAATTTCCCAAGTTGTGCTTTATTTTAGGACAGCTTTTAATAAATAGGAGGAAAATTTCCTTTCTTCTGGTATAAATTGCCAGCAGTAAAGTATTTTTGTTGTTGTTCTTGCTGCCAAACTGTCATAGAGATTTGAATGTTATGTCCTTGGAGAAGAGAACATTTCCCTACTGGGAAAACTGTTATTATTAGGTGTAAATCTAGACAAAGGGGGAACATAAGGTAGACTCTGACTATTGGTTGTTCCACTGGGCAGATGTGGTGTTTTCTTTTGTTTTTTATTTGTTTATTTTGGTTCTGTGTCTGTGTTTTCATGAAATAGCAAGTAGTTCTGCACACAAAGTAAGTCAAAGTTTTGTTAATACCCAAAGAGAAAATTTGAAGCACCAACAAATTTTGATTTAGTTAATACAGCAAAAGAAATTACATTGTTTTTTCACAGAGAACATTTGCATGGCTCTTTTGGTTATTCATGCCTGAAGAAATTATGCCGTCTTGTTCTCGGTAAACCAGATTGCATACTGAGTGCATTTAAGCATGCACCCCTCTGATACTGGAATTCTTATTTTTATTACTTTAGTGCCAAAAGTCTTAACCAGGATCCCCATTCTGGTAGGTGATGCACAGATCCAGCCTAGGAAGATGCTCCTTGCCCTCAAACAGCTTGCCATCTTGGGCCTTAGTCCTGCAAATAATTATTTGGACATAACTGGATTATTGCATGCATAAGTGTGGGATTGGAGCCACCACAGTATGCGAAGGGTAGAAGAGAGGATAAAGGAAATAGCAATAAAAACATGTCTGATTTGGGAAATGAATGTTTTAGGAATAGGAGGTTTAACCCTGAAAATGTATTGCTGACTCCCAAAAAAGTAGTTAAATGCTGACCCCAAACTTTTCAAGGGATAGAAAGTTACTTATTTTATAAGATGATGATTTAATGGACAAATAAATTGAGATCATCCATCTTGATATTTTGTAACATTGTAAGTACTACACAGGAAGACTTCAAGCTTCAGGGACAAATGGAGTATGAAAGCAAATTGTCTTCTTTCTAAGACTGAGAGCACCAGAAGAGATGGTAAAAACCTTCTAGATCATCCAGTTCATGGTTGGTCTCTATAAACTCCCGTGCTTTGTCCTAACTAACTTTAAATGACTCAGACAATGATATCTCTTTTTTTTTCCCCGTGGAGATTTTTCCCCCACTGATTGAATTTTTTGTCCAATTCAACCTACTATTTCTTTTGCTCAGTTCCACCCCATTTTCTTTTAGATATACCCCAAAGGATGACCCTAAATCCTTCCTCAGCTTGGTGTTTATACACAGGCTGTTTTAAACCTTATTTAAACTAGGAAAATGTATCATTGGTGAACCAGTATTGGAAACTAATTAAGACCAGGTAAAACAGATTTCAATAACTTTTCAGAAAGTCTGACTAAGACTTGGTGGAACTTTCTGAAACAACATTAAAGCAGTATTATCTGGTCCCACGCTAGCACTTAAACCATTTTCAGGATCTCCTTAGGGGAACCACTTAGCGAAAACCACATTCAGGAACAGTCAAGGTTTCTAATATAGATCAGGCTACAGTTGTCAGTAACCAAACCATTCATACTTGGATGTAATTCTCTTACTTTTTCTTCCTAAGTCAGTCCCTCCAGCCTTCATCTTTTTTTGCCATCTTGGAATGCCTTCTAGAACTAGCAAGATGTCAATAAAATGGAAATGTTCAGAACAGTACATTATTCTTTTATTATTTGTGGTGTAGCACCTGGGACTCCCATTCATAGACCAGGACCCCATTACGCTAGGTGCTGTACAAGCACAGAACAAACAGACTGGGTGGCAATTCCACCATCTAATTTCACACTGGTAGAAAGTGTACATGGTGGTTTGGACAAACAATAGTTGACTGTTATTTACAAACCTGACTATGAATCTATTCAAAGATACAGGGCCAAATCCTTCAGCATTTTCTTGAGTAAGGACAGCAGGGAGTCAGTGGGAGAGTTGTCTCGATAAGGACTGCCACACATAGCTATAATGATACTGCAGCAAAGGCCACATTCTGCCTTTGGATCCATGTGGAATGTTTCTGTTGTAATCAGGAGAGAGCAGCACCTGGGCATCAGAGAGCAGAATTTGACTCTTGTTCGTAACCTGTCTACAGCCATTACAATTATAATGTGCATTAAAACTGAGCAGTGTTTATGGAATTTATGGCCTGCTGAATGTGGTGTGTTAAGAAATGTTCTCTTTCTTCATGTCTGCAGATGAACCAATTCAGTACGCCCATTCCATCTTCGAAGATGGGCTTGCAAAGTTGACTGTACAAGATGCTTTACCAGAAGATGATGGTGTTTATACCTGTCTGGCAGAAAACTGCACAGGACGGGCATCCTGCAGTGCTCAAGTCACTGTCAAAGGTGAATGTGTCAAAGATAAATACTCAGCTATTGCAGTAGAAATGCTTCCTGACCTGCAAGGATTTGCCTTGATTCTTTTTCCTCTTTCTTAGCTTCCATGTTGATGTGTGCATCCCATAGGATAGATAAGCTTTAGTGGGCTGACTGGAGAGGAAAGTGATCAGGAACAGTCAACACAGATTCACCAAGTGCAAGTCATCCCTGACTAACCTTGAAGGAGTGGTAGATATGCTGGAGGGTAGGGATAGGATAAAGAGAGACCTAGACAAATTAGAGGATTGGGCCAAAATAAACCTGATGAGGTTCAACAAGGACAAGTGCAGAGTCCTGCACTTAGGACGGAAAATCCCATTCACTGTTACAGACTAGGGACCGAATGGCTAGGAAGCAGTTCTGCAGAAAAGTACCTAGGGGTTACAGTGGACGAGAAGCTGGATATGAGTCAACAGTGTGCCCCTTGTTGCCAAGAAGGCTAATGGCATTTTGGGCTGTATAAGTAGGGGCATTGCCAGCAGATCGAGGGATGTGATCATTCCCCTCTAATGGACATTGGTGAGGCCTCATCTGGAGTACTGTGTCTAGTTTTGGGCCCCACACTACAAGAAGGATGTGGAAAAATTGGAAAGAGTCCAGCGGAGGGTAACAAAAATGATTAGGGGGCTGGAGCGCCTGGCTTATGAGGAGAGGTTGAGCTAACTGGATTATTTAGTCTGCAGAAGAGAAGAATGAGGGAGGATTTGATAGCTGCTTTCAACTACCTGAAAGAGGGTTCCAAAGAGGATGGATCTAGATTGTTCTCAGTGGTACCAGATGACAGAACAAGGAGTAATGATCTCAAGTTGCAGTGGGGGAGCTTTAGGTTAGATATTAAGAAAAACTTTTTCATGAGGAGGGTGGTAAAGCACTGGAATGGGTTACCTAAGTAGATGGTGGTTATCTCCTTCATTAGAGGTTTTTAAGGTCAGGCTTGACAAAGACCTGGCTGGGATGATTTAGCTGGGGATTGGTCCTGCTTTGAGCAGGGGGTTGGACTATATGACCTCCTGAGGTCCCTTCCAACCCTGATATTCTATGATTCTATGACTGTCTTCTCCCAACAGCTTTACAATGGTGTGTGCAGCTGCGTCAGAGCCATGTGGCTGATCTTGTTAAGGCATTAAGATTCTGAAGCATAAAATAATATGCAGGAAGTAGACATGAGTAGACCTGCTATTGCCTCACTCAGAGCAATTTTATATAACAAGCAGCTGTGGTGCAAGGAATAGTGCTGCTAAGGTTTTGTGAATGCCTGGCTTGGACGGGATGTATAACTACAGGACAGTAGTGTCTGTGATGGAAGCAAGATGAGTGCAGTATCCATAACTATCAGGCAGGGAAAGGTATGGAACAGAGGATAGCCTAGTGGTGTTCATACATACTGCCACGTCATTCCCCTAAAATGCAGTGTTTTGAGAACCCCATTGCCTGGGGGCAAAATTGCAGTCGCAAGTGTGGTGCCATAGTACAACTCCTCACACCTTGAGCCAGCGGGGGTGGGAGTTTGGCTGCACACTTGACTCCCAGATAGAAGCATGAACTTTAAATTGGTCTCAAATAACACTTTCTGGCTACCTGGAAGCAGTGGCTTTCCAACTCAAGGGAGTCTGAGTGAGGTGAAAGGAGTGGGAGAGGAAAGTTATGATGAATGAATAGGGTGATCGCCTGTCCCTGGAAACTGGGAGTCCTTGCTTTGCAAAGATCTATGCTTGTAACGCTCTGGATACTGGCAAACTGAAGGCATCCGCAGCCATCTGACCTGGTGCAATGGATGACTGCATGGCTGAATGAATATGCACTGAATAGAACTTCCCCCATCAGGCCTGTCCCACGTTGACCTCTTGACCTCCAACTGGGCAGCTTGCAGGGAGTTTCCCTCACAACCCACTGTGCAAGAACTTGAACCAGCCTTCCCTCTCACTCAGAGTTAAATCTGCTGCATGTCAGAGAAAGAGAGCAAGGAGTGGGTGACCTCCTCTCAATAAACCCTCCTCTGCATACCTCCATGATGCCCACGAGAATGTCTCATTACATTGTGGTATGTTTTCCCAAGCACCTCCCCCCAGTTCCACATGACAGGCAACCAGATTTCATGATATGAACAGCTGATCATTGTATTCACAAAGGCAAAGGGTTGATTTGGACCATGTGGGTCCCATTCATTGTGTATATATTGAGGGAGACAGTTGCCTTCATTGAGGTTGCCTGGCGTGGAGTTAAAATCCTGGTATATGAAGACAGTGGCTGGCAAGAGGGGAAATCCTATTCAGTGCTGAAAAACAAGCACAGGCTCACTTCAGCGTTAGCTTTTTTACTCTCATCATTCAAATTCAAAACCTTCTGGTGCACCGTTAATGGGAAAATGCACGTTAATCTCAGGGATTAGAAAAACTGTAAAGACTGCAGAACAGTAACCCTATAAAACCATACACAAGGGCCAATGCAGGAATCGCACTGCCTCCTGAGATCAGAAACTACTTTTGGAGCTTGCATTTAGGCTTTGTCATTGGCCTGCATCTGTCTCCAGCTGCCGCTGTGAGATGTTTTCTCCCCTAGTTGCCATCTCTGCCTGGCTTATGGGATGCACAGCATCTGCGGGGAGAACAGGAGCAGGGCTAGATGTTTGTGGGTCTCACTGTAAAATCATTTAACATTTTAACAGATTTAGGTCACCCCCTAAAACTCATGACCTCCCTGCTGCCATTTGGATTACATTTGTTTTCTCTGTGATTCAGATCATCATGGATTTTCATGCCAAAAATAGTCCCAAATTTTAACCTTTGATTTCAGAATTTCTTATCTTTTTGTATATTTTCATAAGACTCCCTAGCGAATACTAGTTGGCATTAGTGTTCTCTGAAGCACTCACTGCTGGTGTGGCTACCCTAAATGCTTGGTTTGCAATGGGCAGATTACAGCAGAAAATTAATGTACATACTGGAAAAAGGGAAGTAATAAATCTTCTCCAGACCAGACACTGCATTTTGGGATAATACCTAGTGCAGGGGCAGGCAAATTTTTTGGCCTGAGGGCCACATCAGGTTTCCAAAATTGTATGGAGGGCCGGTTAGGGGAGGCTGTGCCTCCCCAAACAGCCAGGTGTGGCCTGGCTCCCACCCCCTATCCAACCCCTCCTGCTTCTCGCCCCCTGATGGCTCTGCTGGACTCCTGCCCCATCCAACACCCCCCCCAGTTCCCTGCCCCATACATCCCTCCCTGACTGCCCCCAGACCCCCTGGCCCGACTGCCCCATCCAACCCCTCCTCTCATTCCTGACTGCCCTCCAGGACCCCTGCCCTATCCAACCATCCTTTCTCACTGACTGCCCCTGGAACCTCATCCAACCCCTTCTCTTATTCCTGACTGCCCCCTGGGACCTTTGCCCTCGTTCAGTTCTCCTGTTCCCTGCCCTCTGAGCACACTGCACCCTATCCACTCCCCTGCCCTCTATCGAACCTCCCCTGCTCCCTTACCGCGCTGCCTGGAGCACCAGTGGCTGGCAATGGTACAGTCGCGCTGCCCAAAGCACCAGGACAGGCCACTGTGCCACCTGGCTGAAGCTAGCCACGTCACCGCGCAGCACAGAGCACTGGGTCAGGCTGCGGCTCTGCAGGCTGCGCTGCCCAGCAAGAGCATTGCGCTGGTGGCGCAGGGAGCTGAGGCTGCGGGGGGAGAGGGAACTGTGGGGGAGGGGCCATGGGCTAGCCTCCCGGGCCAGGAGCTCAGGGTCCGGGCAGGAAGGTCCTGCGTGCCGTAGTTTGCCCACCTCTGACTTAGTGTGTGACCCATCTCTCCCCACTTTGTATTCCTCTCTCAGGCAGTTTAAGTCCCCAGGTCTGATCCATAACTCCAGTTGTTCACACTCCCAGCTACGGGTGGCAAAGTAAATAATAGTACTGTATCCTTACATATCACCTTTAACCCAAGGATCTCAAAGTGCTTCGCCAACATGGGTTAAGAGTAACATTCCTTTTTACATATGAGGAGTCTCTGAAGATTATTGGCCTGACTTTCAGCAGTGCAGGGTATTGTGCCCAAAGGGAGTTGCAGATGTTCAGTGCTCTGAAATTCAGGCCACAGATGTTTTACCCAAAGTGCACAGTGAGTTAGTGACAGAATTAAGAATACAACCCACTCACTGGCCCTTGCTTTAACCATTAGACCTGCTGTCTCCCTCACTCCAGTGAATAGCAATAGAAAATAAAATGAGAGAGCAATTTGATAAGCTCTCTTTGAACCTGAAATGATTGTTGGCTTTGAACAATTTGTATTGAGTTCAGATCAAGCTGGAGAGGAAACAAAGATTCCCATTGTATATCAGCATTAATCTGACACAGGTTACAGAAAGCAGAACTCTGTACACTGGTTTCCCTGGCCATACTTCTGAATCTGCGTGGAACTAAATTTCATGCTGCATGTTACCAAAATGACAGTGTGGTGGGGTGGAATGGGCCCAAAGGCCCCCTGCTGGAGGCCTCAGGGTTCTGTCACACCCATCTCAAGAAAGGAGCAGTGGAGAGGTCCTCCAACCAGATTAGAGTGGCTGCAGGGGAAGCAGCCAGTCAGGCTCAGGAGGGCCATATAAAAGGAACTGCAGAACAGCCCAGAAGGCAGTTGCTGCTTTGAGCTGAAGAAGAAAGGTTTGCGGGCCTGGCTGCCTGGAAGAGCAGCAGGGCCATGGACAGTTCAGTGTGTGCAGGGACCAGGGGAGTGAGAGGCACCTGGTTGGCTGCACGGACTGAGCCCGGGAAGGGCCACAGGAAGATAGTGTCTCCAGGAAGGAAGTTATGGGGATACGGCTCCATACAGGGGTGGACTGATTTAAAGACCATGGACATACCCGCAAGGGGATGCTTACGAGAGATGGGTGCCAACCCCGTTACAGACGCAAACCTATGTTGAAGGAGCAATAACATCTGCTGTGGTTATTTGGGGAAGTTTGCCTGGAGTGAGATGTCTTGAAAATTTAACTTGGTTTTGCCCAAAAATCCAAAAAGCTCTTTCCAGTTTTATTTTTCAAAGAAAACAATTATTGAATTAAAGCAAAGGCTTTCAAATAACTTTCAGAAAGGCCCCATGCAGGTGTGGCAAATAATTTATAAAAGGAAAGTCTGCCTTCTACGTACTTTTTAGATTGCAGATCAAATTTAAAACTGAAAGAATATTACACATCCCATAAGGTAAACAGGGTGTAAAAATAGCCTAAACATTGTCCCTTTAGAACCCCGATGCTCTCCCTTAGTCTGTCTCTTGTTAGACCTACTACTTGGTTTCTGTCAAAGGTAATTTCCTAGTGTGGTATTAATGCAGGAAACTAACATCTCAAATCTCCTTAGGGTTAAAAGGATCCACAGCCTATTGAAGTCAATGGGAGACTTTCCATTATCTTCAGTGAGCTTTGGATCAGGCCCATAATGACCAGTTTGGGCCATTGTGGTGAAGCATTTCTTCCCCATCATCAGTTTCGGATTAATTTGTAACTGGGATTTGCCTTATTAATATGAGACAGGGCCCAGTGCTGCGAGGGGCTGAGCACACTCCATTCTTACTCATTCTAGTGAATGAAAGCTGAAGCGACTCAGCATTTCACAGAAGGCTCCTAGCACCTTGTTGGACTGGGCCCATGCTCTGCACTTCCATTGCACCATCCCTGTAACCATTTCTAAACACTTTACAAACAGTAAGTAATTAATCCTCCTATCATCTGATCAGTGTAAGGCAGGAAAACGTTATCCCCACTTGACAGATGGTGAAACTGAGATAAAGGAAGGTTAAGTGATTTGCCCGAGGGAGCCTGTGGTAGAACCAGGAGTAGAATCCTGATGAAGCGAGAGACTCAGTGTGGAGAATCCTAAAAACCTAACTGTCTTTGACTTCAGTATTATATAGCTGAAATGTGGTAATGGGGTTTATTTCCAAGAAATGAGCAGCACATTTTTAAAAACAAGTCTGACAAATCTTTTCAGCATAAGTTTTGACCTCCTCCAATGGAATGCACTGCACAGAGTGCTGTGCTAATGATTATTATACGAGGAAAACCAGATGTGTGCTGAAACAGTATAAACCAGGCCAGTCAAGCCTTCCCGTTGTCTGGAACGAAGTCATTTCACTCTGCATTTATTGGAAATTCCTTGATTTTTCAAACTTCAGTGGTGCCCTCCACTACATTTGGATTATCAAGGTTTATATCAGAGATGGGGAACCATTTTTCTATCAGAGGCCATTGACCCACATTAAAAATGAGTTGTGGGCCACACAGCCCTGCTCAGAGCTGGGGCAGGGGATTGGGGTGAGGGAAAAGGTTCGGGGTGTGGGCTCTGGGAAGGAGTTTGGGTGCAGGAGAGGGCTCAGGGTTGGGGCAGGGGATTGGGGTGCAGGTGGGGGGTGAGGGCTCTGGGGTGGGGCCAAGGATGAGAGGTTTGGGGTGCAGGAGGGGGCTCTGGGCTGGGGGGCATGGGCTCTGAGGTGGGGCTGGAGATAAGAGGTTTGGGGTGTAGGAGGAGGCTCTGGGCTGAGGCAGAGAGTTTGGGGTGCAGTATCTGGCTGGGCAGCACTTGCCTTAGGCAGCTCCTGGTCAGTGGTGCCCCAGGGCTAAGGCAGTCTCCCTGCCTGCCCTGGCTCTGTGCTGTTCCTGGAAGCGGCCAGCAAGTCTGACTCCTAGGGAGAGGCACAGCCAGGCAGCTCTACATGGTTCCCAGCCAATGGGAGCTGTGGAGCTGGCGCTGGGGGTAGCTCGAAGCTTCCCTGAGTGCCTCTGCTCCTAGGGACCGCAGGGACATGCCAGTTGCTTCTGAGAGCTGTGTGGAGCCAACTGGACTTTTAACAGCCTGGCAACCCTAACTTTCCTCCCCACTCACCAGCACTCGCAGCTGCAGCCCTGCAGGAGGGGGGGGAGGAGAGAGGAGCGCCAAGGCTCAGAACTTCCAACCAGCAGCATGGAGACTTGCCACAGGCCAGATGAAATAAAGCAGCAGGCTGGATCTGGCCCACAGGCCATAGGTCCCCACCCTGGTTTATACTGTGTGTATATTTGGGGGTTGATGTTTTGTAAAAGTGAGCAAAATGTGTTTCCAATTGCATGACTAGTTTGCTTGTGTCAATTATTGTGATTATGTGTGCAAACCAGCCAATTACACACTTAAATGGCAATAGCACAATAGCACAAGCATTTTCACATATAATTGTGCACCCAACTTCTAAAAAGCTCATCTCCATAATGGGCGGCGCATATGTACAACGCACTGTGCATTCAGGTCACCTGAGATAAAGCTATAGTATTTATATCCAGAGACAGTGATTTTAGATGCTGAAGCTGAAGTATAAGGTAGCTATTTATAAATCATGTATAACAGTACTTCTATCATTCTTTCTCTATAGGTCTCTAGTTGCTTTCAGAGAGAGAGTAAATATTATTATCCCCATTTTATGGACAAGAAACCAAGGCACAGAGAGATTGTGACTGGGACAAGGTTTATAGCAAGTCAGAGGCGGAGTTTGGAATAGAGGTCCAACACATAGCCCGCACTCAATCCCCTAGAGTCTGACTAGCACCACGGTGTTTCAAATACACTAACGTCATAAAGCCTTTTGAAGCACTATAGCTATTCACTAACAAAAGCCTGGGGAACCTCTTTTCTTTTATTCACAGTGTAGACTGGTCTAAATTACAAAGTTTGGATCCCAGCTACTTGAAATCTGGGGAGATTCTGGATCTCTGTTTTATTAATATGAAATGATTTTGTACTGCAAGGATAAAACAGCATGCTTTAATGTCTAGGGAAATTTCCTTCCACCTTGCAGTTAAGTCCAGCAATACATGATAACGAAAGCACCTGACTGGCAGTGTGCTCTGCTTTCATAATTTGTGTCTCTCTCTTCCCCTGGATTCTCCATTTCCACCAGCTTGTCCTCAGCATTGGCAGTATCTAGTCATGAGGATGGTAGCAACATAGATGCAAGCCTAAGACTTTCTTTTGGTGCCATCTTCCTGGTCTGTCACCATATAAGTTCATTTTGCAAACACTCATTGTCTGCATTCTGTGTTCAGTGTAAAGAGTCTGCTTCCTAAAATTGCTTCTCTGGCTCAGCTAATGCTGTACAGCGAGATCTGCAGCTCTTATTAATGCTCTTGACCCCATTTCTATCCCTTGCCAATGGTTCACTTTTCAGTTTCAGTTCTGTTCTTCTCACCCCCACTTAACACCACCCTCTATATCCTATTCACATAGATATTTATTTATGCAGTCTCCCCAGAGTAAGTATCTGTGTTGGGTAGCCTTTAGCCTTTATAATCTGATTAGCATAGGCATTCATTGATCAGTGAACAAGCAGATTAGAGTCACCTGAAAGCCTGTCAGTCTCTGCTGTAACCATTTTATCACAGCAGTGAAGGGATATGCTTTCTGGAAAACAACTTGGTTTTGTTTCTGCCACTGTTCAGTCCAGTGTGAGTGGGGCCATTATACGTAATTTAGTGGACGACAAGCTTTCAGGTAGGAGACTTTTCCCTCTGTATTTGCTTAGTAGGTTTTCTTTTTACACCTTAGAGTGACCTCTGTTGGACAATAATCTTTAAACGAGGTTATCACTGATTATTCCGTAATCAGTCTCTTTGAAGCCTAAGTGAAATCCTGTATATTTGTGTCACAGAAATATATATTTCTGCCTGAGGTACATGAAGTATAATGTTCTACTTGTATAATGTTGACATTGGCTACAGCTGTGCAGAGATGCAGCTTTATCTGAAAGCATTATTGTCTAATGTGGTATAACTGGGAGAGGACAATAGATTTTTAAGAATATATAAATCAGTCTTGTTAAACATTAAAATGTTATACCGAGTTATTGATCTAGGAAACTTCCTTAGCTACATGATCAATGGATCACAGGACTAGCTTTGAAAGGACATATTTTTGTTGCCCAGGAAATGCAGTGAAATGTCAGAGGGAAGCTATAATGATCAGAACTAATGTAGTCAACTTATTTTAGCAGTGTCTTAGTGTTAATATTCCATCCCTCTGTTTTTATATGTTTCACTTAACAACTGCAAGCCTTGTAGGATTAAGCTTCCTTTTAAACAAATTTCCCTTCTCTTGACACCCAAGGCCCAAATGTGGAACACAAAATCAAGCTAAAAATCAAAAATGAGGGACAAAAGTGAAACACGTGAGCAAGTTTTAAATTATGTAGGACTCAGTCCATCAGCCTGAATGATGTTTTCTAAAGACAATTTAATGAGATAAACAATTTCCAGGAAAAATGGAACTAAATTTGCATGGAAATGAGGGATGTCTGTGTACAGAAGGAACAAAAGCTGAAAAGTATGAATTACATAAATATTTCTTGTAAATGAAAAACAAAGTTGAGCGGATGGTATTTTCGCCATATAAGGTGGTCAAATGCTGTGATATTAAAGAGACAAGGTGGGTAAGGTAATATCTTTTATTGGACAACTTCTGTTGGTGAGAGACAAACTTACACAGAGCTCTTCCTCAGGTCTGGGAAAGGTACTCAGAATGTCACTGAATCAGTCAACTTAGGAACAATCCTGCATTGGCAGAGAGATGGACTGAGTGATCAAATAGGCCTTTTCATCTCTGACTTCCAGCCTCACAGAAGTGTCACATCCTTTTGTCAAGCATTCTATGTTGAACAAAATGCAACTACCAAAATATGTTAAAAAACAATGTTGATAAAATATGTATAAACTAGTTTAAAAACAAGATCGCACTGTGATCCTAAAAAAGTGTCCTAAAGTAGCGAATGTGCATTAGTTAACTAGTTATAAATCAAAAAGCCATTCTGCTAAAACCATATGTAGTGGGGTGGACTGCCCCACTCCCTGTGAGAGTGGGCTGGGGCAGGCCAGGGAGCCTGCGCAGCCCAGGAGCCAATTAGAAAAGGGCTTATGGGGAGCCAATCAGGGCCAGGCTGAGAGGTATATAAAGGCTGCCCAGAGCAGGAGCAGTCAGTCTATCCCAGGCCTTTGAAAGGGGAAGGTCAGTCTCCAAAGTGGGAGATTTGCACCACGGACAGCGCAGTGCTGGGCAGGCTCAGGGAGGCCAGAAGGCTCTAGCCCCTAGCTGCCAGGCTGCAGGCCCTGAGGGGAAGGGCCTAGCGGGTGCAAGGGGCCGTAGGGGAAGCGGCCCAGGGAAACAGACGGAGGAGGAGGAGGATAGCGAGGCTGATGCCAGAGGGTCCCTGGGCTGGGACCCAGAGTAGAGGGCGGGCTTGGGTCCCCCCCACCCCTTCCTCCTTGCAGTACACCCAGCCATTGGCTGTAGGGAGTGACCATTATACCACGCCAGATCCCTGCCCAGAGGGATTAGATGCAGAGGGCGATTGGACATGGTTGCATATTGTGGCTGGAATGTGGGACTGCTGATTATCGATCCCCGGAAGCGGGTGCAGATAAACTAAGGGGCACTGCCGGAGGGCAGTGGCCTCAAAGAGGACGCCACTGAGCAGGGAGCAACGCGGGTCCAGAGACACCAACAGAGGGCAGAACAACGGATGGGACACCACCAGGAGGGTGCGCTCCACTGGACAGAGCTAATTCCCGGAGTCACCAGCAGGAGGCTGTGGGTGGTGAGTCCCTAACCTGTTTATACCATCTCTGTGAAATGAGCCTGATTTTATAAAGCTCTTCAGAAATTGTTGTGCATATGGATTCAGAACAGATGAGATATGGATTGTCAGGAAGACCTTGGCAGAAGAAATCAATAGGAGCTGCAGGTGTTCAGCCCCTTGGTAAATTAGAACCCTAAGTACCTGAGAATAGGATGCAATTTGTATTTTACAGAAGTAAAATGGGCTTGGATTTTAACTCTAAACCTCATAATTGTACCTACTAATTTAATGCTAAAGTTATGAATTCACCCTTCCTGTGATAGACACACTGGAAGGTACTTTCAGTCTAACTGTATTGAACTTCACATCCACAAGCAAATGGCTTTCCAGACTAGCCTTCGGTTATTATATACTCATGCTCATGAGACAGCGCTGTTGCCTCTGTATATGTGAGTGAATGGGAAGGAGAGAACCAATCACATGCTTCAGTCCCCTGCATGGCATGCATTCTGGTTCCCATTGCTTGAGGCACTCATGAGACCAACTTTGACATCTACAAGCTCTGCCAAACAATTACATAACATTTAAAATCATTAGGTGAGCAATTACATAATAGCTAAAATGGTTAGCTGAGCATTGGTAGTCCAGTGGGTTAATGTGTTAACTAGGGCTGTCGATTAATCGCAGTTAATGCATGCGATTAATGCAAAATTAATTGCGATTAATCACACTGTTAATAAAATACCAATTGAAATTTATTAAATATTTTGGATTTCTTCTACATTTTCAAATATATTGATTTCTATTGCAACATAGAATACAAAGTATACAGCTCTCAATTATTGTTGATTACAGATATTTGCACTGTAAAAATAATAAAAGAAATAGTATTTTTCAATTCACCTCATATAAGTACTGTAGTGCAGCTGTTCTCAAACTGTGGGGCAGTGGAGCTTGGGTGGGCACAGGCTTCGGCCACCTCCTGGGATCGTGAAGTAATTTTTGTTGTCAGAAGGGGGTCACAGTGCAATGAAGTTCTCGTTATTGTGAAAATGTAACTTACAAATGTAGACTCTCTCTTTTTTTTTTGTTACCCAAGCCTGTGTCTCCGGGGCTAAAAGGGACTGAGCTAACAAATGGAGAGGCAGGTACTTTGCCACAATAGCTACAGCACTCGAGCCAAGTTTTATGAATCTGAAGTGCCTTCCAAAATCTGAGAGGGACAAGGTGTGGAGCATGCTTTCAAAAGTCTTAAAAGAGCAACACTCTGATGCGGAAACTACAGAACCCAAATGACCAAAAAAGAAAATCAACCTTCTGCCAGTGGCATCTGACTCAGATGATGAAAATGAACATGCGTCAGTCCACACTGCTTTGGATTGTTACTGAGCAGAACCCGTCATCAGTATGGATGTATGTCCTTTGGAAAGGTGGTTGAAGCATGAAGGGATGCACGAATCTTTAGCACATCTGGCACATAAATATTTGCAACACTGGTTACAACGATGTCATGTGAACACTTGTTCTTATTTTCAGGAGATGTAAACAAGAAGAGGGCAGCATTATCTCCTGCAAATGTAAACAAACTTGTTTGTCTGAGAAATTGGCTGAACAAGTAGTAGTACAGAATGGACTTGTTGGCTCTCAAGTTTTACGTGGTTTTGTTTTTGAATGCAGTTATTTTTTTTGGTATGTAATTCTGTGTTTGTAAGTTCAGCTTTCATGATAAAGCAATTGCATGACAGTACTTGTATTAGGTGAATTGAAAAATATTATTTCTTTTGTTTTTTACAGCACAAATGTTTAATAAAAATATAAAGTGAGCACTGAACACTTTGTATTCTGTGTTATAATTAATATTGGAAAATGTAGAAAACATCCAAAAATATTTAAATGGTATTCTATTATTAACAGTGTGATTAATCGTGCAAATAATCACAATTAATATTTTTAATCACTTGACAGCCCTAGTTGCTACATGTACAAGGAGGGCAGTATTAAACAGGTCCCTGAAGTGAACTGAGAGACAAAGGGATAGTTTTGATACTAGGGTAATGTGCATGTGTTGCTTTGTATCTATGAGGAGCTTTCTGTACATACTCATACCTAAAGAGTGAAGGCCTGGGGAGTCCAGAGAGAGAGTCAGTCAGAGGACAGTATAAGAAGGTGTAAGTGAGGATATCTGCAGAAATGGCACTAGACCAGTGGTGGGTATGAGCAGAGTTGCTGGGGTGAGAGAAAAGGGAAGTTCAGGGTCAATGATTGCATCAAGTTTATGGACAGAGGAGGTCAATGGGAAATTTGAATTTAGGGAAACTGAGGAGATGGAGGGGCACGTGAGGATGCTTCTCTTGACCAAGACTTCTGTCTTTGAGTCAACTAGCTAAAGGGAAAAGGCTCTGAAAGTGATATATCCATCAGACAGATTGTGGGGGTAAATATGGAGTGGAGACTACTAATGGGGGGTGCTTTGAAGGCATCCCTCAGCAGTGGACAGCCAGTAAAGAAATCTTAACACAATCCAAAAGGTCACTTTTGAGGTTCAGAGCTGAAATGCTGCATTTCTGACTGACTAATTCTCTGAATGTTCACATCCACAATGCTGCTATCTTGCAAATGTTTTAGGAGCTCTGGAAAACTGCTAACTGAATTCCTAGAACAACAACGCACCAAGTGTTTGGGCCCTAGAGATGGTCTCCGCTATCCAGTCAAGACCTAGAACAGCATGTTCCATTGGAGTGGGGTCAGATCAGGCCAAAGATAATAGGCAGAGCTCTCCTCCCTGCTAAGCAAGAATGTATAGTTAAGGAACCACACGATATTGTGGTGTACAGTCTTTGGTCCCATTCAGCAAAGCACCTAAGCATGTGCTTCAGTCAATTCTTAATCAGGAAAGCCCTTATGTACGTGATTCAGTAGCTTGCTGAACCAAGGTCGTCTTCACTAGAAGTTGGAAATGATGAAAGTTACTCACGGTGACAGTCCCAACGGTGTTAGGGAGGTCATCTCAGCCTTCTGTACCACACTATCATTCTATATATGCCACAAGTATTACAGAAATACTATATTTTACGAGTGTATAGAAAGGTTTGTATCCCCCATCCTCCCTTATGGCTAATTTTTGTGTCCCTCCACTTGTCATGCTAGGTCTGAATTACCTTAAGACCAGCTGCATAGATCTCAAAGGGAGATATATAATTCTTTAAAATTGAGCTCAAAGAGCTTTGCTATACGTACAAATGTAGTGATTTTAAAGTCTGTTATTTCAGGAATTTCCAGAGCTGGAAGTGAATTCCTGGTTTCACTGAGGTGCTATGAATTTCTCATTTTCCAGTAGTCAGATGCAACCCCCATATTTAGCCCTGCAACACTGAGATATCTGAGTGAAACTTGTGACATTTTTATGTATAGAAAAGTTGCTACTGGTACATGACTGAAAATTGTGTGACTCCATTTAACTCTGCAGACCTGTCACACAGCCAGTTTCCCCCTCAATTTGGGCAAGTCACATAACCTATCTGTGCCTCAGTTTTCCCATCTGCAAAATTAGGATAATGACAATGATGACCTTTTGTAAAGTGCTTTGAGATCTGCGGGTGAACAGCACTATATATGCACTAGGTATCTCCATATCAAATCTGGTCAGAGATTGAATCAAGGGGCACTTTGTGAATTGAAATGGAAAAACAGGATTGTACTAGTTCATTTTGACATGCCTTTGAAAACAAAGGCACAAACCTATTATTAGTAGAAACCTGTATCCTTAACTAAATTGCTTCACGATGAGATTCACCTCACCCACCCAAAACCTGAGTGTTTGGACTCTGTGAAACTGGTGTGCACTGAAGTTGGGGAGGAGTAATGGACACAACCCTTTCTACCACACTTGTGCAAAGTTCTGAGGCCACTGGATTGGTGTAAGCATGGATCTGCAGCCCTCCCATAGCCAGCCCCAGAGCTGAGTGTAGTAAACACTTAAGGGAGCCAACCATGTGCAATTATTCAGGTAGCAGAACACCAGATCAGCACAGCCCCTATGCTTGGCTTAAGTACTGCTAAGCATCTTATGCTGCCCTCCACACCATGGACAAATTTTGCCCGTAGGGTGGAAGAAACACTACAGCATCTCCAAAAATATTTATAAGACATGTACTGGCTACTGCTGTCCAATTGTGCAAGTCTATTTTTTCTACACATTCAGTAATTTAAATATTTTAATATCTATTTATTACCATTCTTTGAGGATCTTATTGTTTTACAAACATTAAGCTTAATACTTCTCTGAGGGCAGTATTTATCCATTTTACAGTTGGAGGAATGTAAGGCAGAGAGAAGTTAAGTGACTTACTGTAGATCAACAGTGGGTGAAAGTGGCAGAGCTAGGGAATAAAGCCTAGAAAGCTTGTACAGTTGTATTTTATGGGAAATATTTCCATGTAGCTTCAAGCTAACCAGGCATTCCTCTAGCTTGCGATTGCATTGAAGATCATAGACTGAGTGGCATGTTACCCACTCTTTGCATGGATAACCCTGGATCTTGGTTTGTTCTGAGTCCTATTCAGTTTTCAAATTAAGAACCAATTGACTGTAAGCAAGGTCACAATAATTCTACATTCTCTTTACAGAACATAAATGCCAAATAAGCCAACAATCCAACTAGTTTGGTGTCACATCTCTGATGGTGGCTAACCTGGACGTTGTGGATTAAAAAGTAAAACTTCTATACTGTCCCTGGAGAATTTTTTTCCTGAGCCCATCTGATATCCTGAAACATGAGGGTTATTAGTTCATGTACTTTTCTCTTTGTTTAACTCTAAACACATTATTTTAAGTTATTCTTAAAAGTTATTCTTGTCTTGATATTCGGTGACAGTAAATATCACAGATTGTAGTAAAATTAAAATGTCATTTCAGCTAGCAGGTCCATTCTGTTCTGTCCATATGTATAGCTCCCCCTGTCACTAACGGGAGAAGTGCCTGAATCTCCACACATCAAGACTAAACACTTTTTAAATAGCCAAATTCTGCCATCAGTTACACCTGTGTAAATGCTGTATCTTAAACTGAGGTGGCACAGGTGGTAACTAACAGAGCAAAAAGTCTGCTCCAAAGAGCTGATATTTTAAATCTGGCACTCCATTAACTGCAAGCGTAAGTGATGGGGGTTGGGTGTCTAAAGGAAACTGTCATGTCACTAGATGTTTAACTACTATTGCATGCATGTGCAACATTGGAGACTAGCTGAGTCGTCTTTAAAAGCAAAATTGGCCTTAAGTGCCTTAAGCACATAGAGATTTGATTATTTCTTCTGGTGGTTTTAACCAAATTTGCAAGTTGTGCAAAACTTGCAGAGAATGTGTTGTCCACATGAATTCAGGTCTAAGACAGAAAAACACTTTTTTAGGAAGAATGAGGGACAAATTAGATGAATGTCAACCCATAGCAATTTTCTATGAAATCAGCCCACTTTTTTATTGAGTTGACAGCTCTGTTAATCCGCGACTTGCCAACAGCTGGTGATATTTACATTGGAAATACACAGGAAGGTGGAACTCCTTTCTAAGTGTGTAATTCCAGCTGATAGCTGGGGAGGCTGCTACAGAACTTTAACTGTACATGTGTGTGTGAATCTCTGTGTTGGAGAGACGTTAGTGGAAACTGCAGCTTCGTTGTCTGAGTTTGCTCACAAGGAGTGATTTCTGGAGTTTAAGTCTTCTCTTCAGCTCAGTTGATTTATTAGCCTTTGAGCCAAAACAATATTTAAACACCATAAATGGTAAACGCTGCTCAGAATCCCTACGCAAGGGTCAGGCTAGGCATTATTTGGCTGCTTTACCATATGACTCTGGCAAACAGATTCCTCTCATATAATTAAGTCTTTTATAAGACTAAACAGTAGGTTTGCAGCATTCTGAGTAAAAGGCAGCAAACACTTCATTCTTTGCATATCCTTGACTGTAACTGGCTACAGGCCTGATCCTGTGACAAACTGAGCGTCCTGCAGTTGCAGTGATTTCAGGGGGGGTTGATAGCTCCCTGCTCCTCACAAGGAAGTGGCCCTATGGGTGTGCTTTGATATCCACTTAGAGTATTGAGAACAGAAGGAATGTTTGTCACCACTGAACACTAAGAATATTAAAATTGCCATAGCCAAACAGACCAGTAGCCCATTTAATTGGCACTCTGTTCTCTGTAAGGCCAATAAGAAAGTTGCAGTGGAGGGCTTTATGCTAATTAGGCAAAAGTATATCAAAGAAGGAATTTCTTCCTGACCTTATTTAGTGATCAGTTTGTCCTCTGAAGCCTGATGATTGATTAGACCCACTAAAATTTCCTGGCCCCATTGATATCAATGGCAAAACTTCCAAATAGGATTTTATCCATTTTTCTCAACTCTGTGTGGCTTACAAATCCTACTAACTGGCTGAGGAGAGATGGTAGCTTACCTTAAAAATTCTGGAATTTCGGGGTGTATTTTCAAGGGACCAAGACTCTGCCTCCGTTTCTGATAGGTACAGTTTCTGCCCACCAAAATGGGACATGGGCACAAGTCTAACTAATTTGTGCTCAAAATTCATTTGTGATTACCCGTAGCATCCCTAGCTGAACTCCCTATTAGCTGTGTTGGCTCTGCAGGCCTCACAAGAGTAAAAGAGGAAAAAACCTTTTTTGGCCCTGAAATCAGCCAAATTATACTAACTAATTATAACATGAAAGAAGAGCCACATACAAGTCATTTATATATAGCCCCATTTTAGAGTAGATCCATGCTTTAAGGCTTGATATGCTAGAAGATGGCTTTCCAAGGCAAGAACAATGGGGATTGAGGCAGAAATCAATATACCAAACTTTAATGCTACGAATACTGCGAGCTATTGCAATGTACAGTTTCTAAGGATTGCTGTGAATGAAGCCAAACGTTGTTTTGTGAGGAGATAACATTTAGCAGTTACCTCTTGTAGCTAGAGACAAAGTGGAACCAAGGTGCCATCTCTGAACACATTCAAGCTTTGAAAAGGATTGGATCCAGATCTTCCCATGTGCCTCAATGTAACTTTAGTGCCAGACTTAGGAATCATAAGGCCATGGTCTGATTAGTGATGTTTTTTATTCTTCTTTCTCATGTATATTTTCCATATTAGAAGATAACCATGCAACAAACAAATCTTTCAGACAAATTGTCTGAAAGACTTAAATAAGTTACACAATTGGCATGTAGTAGGTTTACTCACCTTATAGTGCAGCATGAATTTGTCATAATTTTTCTCTTGCAAGTACTATGTTTAACAATGGCACTGTTTGCAAATGTTTAATAATTAACAATAAATGTGTGCGCCTCAATTTACCCTTCTGTAATATGGATCTACTTATTGAAGATGCACTCAAACCATAAAGTTCCGATACAGATCTAGACTTTCCCGAAGTCCAAGTGTGTTTTGTTCTAGATTTTTAATAGTCTAGTAATAATAATTTACAATGTACAGAGATGTGGCGGTTCAATTAATATAATGTACTCTTGCAATCTGGTAGCAAAAGAGGCGATAGAATTTCAAAGTATTATTCATCAGAGTAGGTGTTTATAGACAGTAAAGAATTGGCACAGCAGCTATAGAGAGGTGAATTACATAATGTTGATTATTTATGCCCACAAGCAAATGAGGACAAAATAGAAATTGTATACCAGTGCATCAAAGGCCATGCATCTCTTTCCTGTCCTTTTCCAAAAATGCTAGGACCTTGTCTCTCTAGTAGGAAGTCAGAAGCATTTGAACTTTGTCTCTTATCTCTCTGGATTTAATGCACTTGCTGGCTGTTCTTTTAATAAACAAAGAATTGGATGCCCATTTAAGTGGCTTTTTCTAATAAAAAATGAATTATTATGGGAGAGGAAACACTGTGGGAAAATCCTATATTACTCCTGCTTGGTATAAGATACATGTGGGTATATAATGTAGCCTTTAAATGCCTCCCTTTCTATTTCTAGTCTTCCAGGGCAAGGACTGTGCTCTTTGGACTGATAACTATGGAATCTATTTGTTTTCCCTCTGGGCTCTGCATCCTATTACTCTGTTTCCCAAGGATCTTAAGTTCTAAAACCAGAAGGAAGAGATAAATGCAGGAGTTGTACGATTATTACGACAGTTCATAAAGGGTTGATCCAAAGCCCACTGAAATCATAGGGGGTCTTTCTATTGAGTTCAATGAGCTTCAGATCTAGATTGGTTTTAAGACGCGAGCAAGAATTATTAAGCTGTGTGCATAGGAGGAAGATCTGTACTTTTAGACTGGGAATTTCAATGGAGCCTAAGGGAGTTCACCACCAAAATCCCATTGATAATCAATAGTATCTTTGAAAATCCCAGGCTTAATTCAAGGGATAGCATAGACTATACTGTCCTGCATTATTTGGCCTCCTGTATGAGGCAAACAGCTGTTGTTAAACTGGTGCCTATTTTTATAAATTACAGTAATATATCCCAGCTGTTAGACAATTACATTTTTTTAAAAACAGATTTATGAAATTTTGCCTTAATGCTTCATCAAACCATTTAACCATCTGTTTAACCATCTTGATTGCTAGCACTTGGGATGGATTGTAAAGACATAATTCAGTGGAGCTGAGTGCAGCAACTATGCTGAAATTCTTTAAAAAAAAAAATAAATAAATAAACATCCCACAGTTCAATAGGTTATTTTTGTCATCATGACAATTTTCTCATGTGATAGCTTCTGGCTTTTTACTCTTAAGCTAAATCTAAGGTTGATAAAGCAACAGAACAGTGATCATTAAAAATGGAGGAGAGAAGTCAAAAGGATGTAGTTCGTTGTAGTGTTTAACACCAGCTGAGGCTGAGGTTACTGCATTTCACATTTGATGCATCAAGGCCAGGAGTGCAGGCAGAGATGAGGATAAATAAAGGCCTTCATCCAAAACCTCAAACCAACCTGTGTTGAGGTCCCAGATTTTTCAATTAAGTTTTCCCATTTGACTGCATTTTTACCTCTGGCACCAGAAATGCCATAAAAATGTCATAGGACAGGCCTGCACAACTCGTAAAGCGGCGAGGGACATATTACTCCAAAGAAAAAGCTTAGGGCCAAAATTCCCCGGCCCCACCGAAACAGCCGCCCCTCCCCCCCAGAGCTGCCCAGCCCTGCCAAAACACCCCCCCATATTACTGCACACAGCAGTACCAAAAATTAAAATACTGAAAATGCCCCCCTCCAGCTACCAACTCACCGCTTGCCTCCTCACCCCCCCAATATAAAGCATCACTGTCGCTGCCACTGCCCGCCCGCCCACCCACTCGGCTCGTCATTCGCCCCATGAAATAAGGGGAGGGGAAAAAGGGGACAGTTTGAAAGGATTTTCTGGGGCTATGAACTAAAGGGAGGGGAAAGGGGGGCAGTATGAAGGGATTGGATGTGACTGTCCAACACACAGACACAGAGGCTGCAGGGAGCCCCGGGGGGGGCAGTGTGATAGGGGCCAGGGAGGAGGAATGTCCCTGGACCAGGAAAGGGGGCAGCAGTCGGGGCGGAGCAGGGCAGGTGCAATACACACACACGCGTCTCCCCCCCACAGACAGTTCAACCCCTTGATTACTATGGAGGCCACCCTGCCTCGCCCCCAACCAAAGAGGGGGGATGGGTGCATCTCAGCCCAGTCCCTTCCCCTCCCCCACTCCAAGCTGCGGCTCGAGTCCAGGCGAGGTGGCCCTCCCCTCGCTAAGCACTTACCGGCTCTGCCTCCTGCCAGCGCTTCCTGCCTCAGGCTATGAGGTGGGTCCCCACCCCCGGGCAGGGGGTGAACCCAGCAGCCCCACCCCGGTGCTTGCCCACGGGCCACACAGTGAGCCCACATGGGCTGCATGTTGTTCAGGCCTGTCACAGGAGAAGCTGTTCCTGCCAGAAGTTTAGTGAGACACTGTTCTCATAAGATTTCCAAACCGATTTCCGAAAAGGAAGCAGTTCAAAGAAGCATCTGAACTCTGGGGTTAATATGGCAGAAAGGGCTTGGGGGCGGGGGGGTGTGAGAGAGAAATCCCAACCCCCCCCCCAAGACCTTGTTGTATAGAGTGTGCTGTCAACCCTTTGTTCTTGAGTATTATGTTTCTCTTGTCCCGTCCCCGCCCCCACCTTCCCCTTATACAAGTGTTTGGAAAGTCACTAGTTCAATTCCCAGTGTCATGTGTGTGGTTATTTGGTGACTGGTGGTGGTTTTGAGTGGGTGTGGTCTGCATTTGTGAGTTGTTAAATCCTGAGGTTACTCTAAGGACCCATTGCAAGCTGTCACTCTCTTTTTCCAACAGAGAAAAAATCAATCAAAATACTTAGCTAAATATTTTCAATACATGGTGGAAACATATAGTGCCTGTCTACTTTCGTCATAAATGGGCATGAGTTATTTAACTCTGGAATTATAGAGGGCATGTTAATGTTTTATCTTTTTTTCATAAAAACACAAAAGACATTTTTTTAAGCATAATCTATGCAAGGTGAAATAATGTGTGTGAAACTGAAGAAAATAGGTTTTCTTCCAAAGTAAGTTAGGAAAATACTTGTGCAGCCTTGCTAACGAGTTCTAAGTCAGGAAGTAGTATAATGCAGCCTGCAATAGCTTTTAAGTTACTGTAACGCATTATTGTTTCCAGTGTTGTAGCCATGTTATTCCCAGGATATTAGAGAGACAAGGTGAGTGAGGTAATATCTTCTATTTGACCAACTTCTGTTGGTGAGAGAGACAAGCTTTTGAGCTTACACCGAGACTTGAAGAGCTGGTCCAATACAAGATATTACTTCACCAACCCTGTACTGCAATATGTGATTTACAAAAGGAGAACTGGGTAATGATTAAGGCCTAGATCCTGCAATTTAATACTCCAGCACTAGCATGCTGCATGAGTAAAGCATTCCACTCTAGCACATCACATTGCAAAGTTGGATCCCAGACTGAGAAAGTGTGGCTTTAGACTGAGTCAGCGAGACTACAAGAGAACACCCATATTGTCAGTCTTGTGTCCAGTAAAAGTCACACCTCCATTCATTTTTCCTAAGCATAATTAAAATCCAGTGTCTTGTGTCCTTTTTAGAGGAGGGGACGTTACATGGAATAAGTGGTCATAGTTTCATTTTAAACAGATGGTGTTTAAAATCTAGAATTTAAGTCTCTATACTATAAGCCATTTTCAAGTTTAGAAATAAATGGCAATCATGATAATCTGCTTTAAATATCAGTGCATGCAGCACACTGTGTTTGAACATGAATAGCTTAAAATCAGATTGTTCCCTGTAAGACACATCTGGGGAAAGGGGGGGTAAATCTGTTTTGTTAGTGCTGTGTGTTTGAAAAAAATATGTTCTGGTTTCTTTGTAGTCAATCTCTTCAACCGTTCATTTATTGCACTCTGATTAGATTGTAACCCCCTGGAGCAAGGGCTGTTTTTTGTTCTGTGTTTGAACAACACCTAGTACAGTTGGGTCCTGGTTATGACTAGAGCCCCTAGGCGCTATGATCATACTGCTACTAGGTGTCATAATTTGAACACTAGTGCTCGTTATCTTAGCAATGATTGAAAAAATTAGGTTTGTTCAATCTGAAGAAGAGAATTGTAGGTGGACCGGGAGGGGCATGATAAGTCTTCAGTACGTTAAAAAGTTGTCATAAAGAGGACAGTGATAAATTGTTCTCCTTATCCACTGAAGACAGGACAAAAAGTAATGAGTTTAAATTGCAGCAAGGGAGATTTAAGTTAGCCATTAGGAAAAAAATCCTAAATGTAAGGCTAATTAAGCACTGGAACAAAATACCTAGGGAGGTTGTAGAATCTTGGTCACTGGAGGTTCTTAAGAACAGGCAAACACCTGCAAGGGTCTAGACAATACTTAGTCTTGCTTCAGTGCAAGGGATTGGACTAGATGGCCTGTCAAGGTCTCTTCCAGTCCTACATTTCTATGATTCTTTGATTGCACTTTTCATTTCCCTTGGAATTCTCACTCAGAGCAGGTGCAACTAGGAGCTATTAGAGTACTGTCAGAGTCTCATAAATGCTCACATCCATTGCTTCAGAGCTGCCTTCTCTGACATATGTGTGCTTTAACAAGCGTGAGCATCAGAAAACAGTGTCATTTCCACTACTGGGTCATAAAATATAATGAGAAATTAAGTAGTAGACCATTTAAAGTAAATCTGAAAGGCTTAATACTACATTCTTAAGGAGAAGTTTAAAACAAACAATGTCTGTGTATTGATACAGAACATGTTTATAAGGATAGGAATGTCTCCCTAGAGGTTATGATATACACTGTGCCTTTCTTTCTGCTCCTGAAGAGACCCTGCTCAGCTTTAGGAATTTTTTCCCGCTGCTGATATTCAGCCTAATTTTCATGCCCATAATTTCATTCCATTTTTGCCTTGTCCCACCTTAATTCTTCTTCCTCATTAGTGTTTACATCCTTTTTCCCTTTCCCGTCCAGCTCTTTTTTATTGAGCTAAACATACATTGTTTAGATATCTTTATGCTTTCTGTAAAGGTGAAATTCAGCTATGTGTAGAGATTGGTACAAGCCTAAGCACTGCTTAAATTCAACCTAAGCCTTGTTTCTGAGACTTAAGCGGTGCTTGGCTCTCTGCACTTCATCTTAAAGTGTCAGGTACTATCGGTCAGCATTGGCCAGTCATGATGGCAGATTGCTTACTTAGACCTTGATCCTGCAAGTTGCTACACATGGGTAGAGCCGCCCTTCCACACACAGCCCCAGTGAAGTCATCAACACTGCATGTGTGTGGCGGGGTTCATCTGCTTGGAACAACTTGCAAAACTGGAGCCTAAACTTGTAATCACTCTTTGTTATATTTAAGATGTAATTATTTGTAGTGGTTTGCTCTTCACCACCACTGCAGATGTCCTTTAACTTTGATACAGCTTTGTATAAACAGCTGGTTTCATTCCCATGCATAAAACATGCATTTTTGTGGTGCACATTCGGAGGAGTTAATGCTGTTGACGCATTGTTTTTTGAGTTTTGTTTTTGACATATTCCTTCTGCAGTGACTAAACCAGTTTAACATATTCTGCGCATGCTGTGTAGTCTCATCTCTTGATAACAGAACAGAAATTCACCTGTTAAATTATACAGAGCAAGGAACTCAAACATTCTAGTAAATGTCCTGGTCAGTCTTAGTGGAGTACTAACAGTAACAATGCTGTTTCCACTCTGTGTTCTTCCTGTTCCTTCTTTTTTAATTTGCCTGCTCTGTTCCTCCTCTTTGCATGCCTTCTTCCTTCTCTCTGTATTTCTAAAGTGTTAAGAGGTGCTGGGATAAAGGGCATTCTAGAAGCATTATTTCTCAGTGTCATTTTTGGTCTCTACTCTCTCCTATTTCCTGTCCTATTTCTCTCTTCCTCCCCTTCCCACCCCCATTCTATTTATCTCCTTCTCCCCCTTTTAATGGCTGTCCCCCATCCCCGATCTTTATTCCTTTCTGTGTGGTGCTTTGCCAGCCATTAGAAATGTAGCAGAGGAAGCTAGCTTGGATTGCACATGGTAGCAGTCCTTTTCCATAACTTCCTTTCTCTGACATTCTCCATGAGTGAAGCATGAAGTACAGGGGGAGCTAACAAACCCTAGTAGCTTATTGCTGGAGTTGGGCCTGAACCAAAATCATGACCATTTTACCTACACAATGCCACTCACACTGCAAATAGGTGCTAGATATGTGAAGCATGGTGGAAAACTAGGCATTTCAAAAGCTAAGCCCGTTAAATTCAACTGCAGTAGGTCTGAGTTCCCACATTTCTTACCAAACAAGCTTTGATCTCTTTCTATCCATCCCTATGGGAAAGTTTTCCTGTACCATAAGCCTCTGGGACAAAACCTCATTAGAAAAGGCCCCTTAGACAAAAACACTCTAGGGAGAATTAGGGCAAAATCTCTTGGACAGGAACAGACACAAAAGAAGCTGTTCTTGTTTATGGAGGGCCATGAATGTGTGCTTGTCATTGTACAAGACAAAACAATCTCTGCCCTCAGCCAGCTCACAAGATAAATCAAACAGCAAGTGTTCCCAAGTGACTGACAGGTAGTTGATGGCTTGCTATATTTGGCCACCACCATTACGTTGGCTCCATAAATGCCCTTCCTCTGAGCTTTTGAGCAGAAGTACCTACCCTTATCTGATGCATCTGTCAGGATCTAGCCAAATAAGCTGATTTCACACCATATGAATCCCTCCAGACAGACCGTAGTAGGAGTCTCCAGCAATCCTGGATAATTTTTAACGAAAGGAGCTGTAGTTTCATTATATACCCTAAAGTAAGGATAAACAGAGCTCATCCTTCAGGGCATAAGTCAATTGCCTCAGGGGGCAGGAAGAAATCTTTCCCATCATTGCATATTTTGCTGAGTGTAATACAGGACAAGGGTGAAGTGGGTTTCCATATTCCACTATGAATTTAGTATTCATGAAAGGAACTGGATTGTTAGCTATAGAGAGTGAGTCTCTGCATAAGGACAGGTGTATTAAAGAAAATTAGTTCAAACTTCTCCATGCTATCCTGCCAATATACCTGAACTCTGAGCTGGAAGGATTGGGGGAGGGAGGACACTTCAGTCAATACTTTTACTCAGTCTTTGACCTCTCTTCGGGGCTGCCAGCAAGAGAGACAGCCATGTTGGTGGTGGGTTTTGGAGATGTGTATACCTGTCTAAGAACTGGACTGAGACCACCCAACTGAAATCATCCTGAGTCGAACAGCTAACATGCATAGTGAGAGTTCCCAGTAAGAGACCTGTTTTTCCATTGTTTCCACAGAAAAGAAAAGCAGCAAGAAAGTGGAAAGCGCACAGTCTGTCCAGACTAACAAGACCTTTGCACCAGTCTTCCTTAAAGGCCTAACTGACCTCAAGGTAATGGATGGAAGCCAAGTAATAATGACTGTGAAAGTATCAGGTAAGTAACCAAGTATCAGCATTATTTAAAAGAAAAACCTTGGATGCTAGACCTACCAAATAATTAAAATGTGCAGTGTTTGCCTTTTATGTCATAGTGAGAGAGACTTTGTAATTAAAATTGGCTCTTTGAAGCACTATATTTAACAAAGCAAAAATCAGAGTCATCTAAATTGAACCTGAAGGTGGATGAACGCTATCTATTGTTAGTGTTCAGATCTGTAGAAGGATCTCTTTATTGAAATAATAAGCAGAATAATATCAACTCCTTGTTGAACTGAAATTAAGTCTTGAAGGGCTTATAGTAGCCTGTGCTGTGAACCAGACAAGATTGAACTGCTGTCAGCTGGTGCAAGATTAGTGCTGCAGAAAAGAGATCAGCTGTAGTGTGAACTTTGGTAACACAAATCTTTGGCAGCTAACTTTGATCAGAGGATCTAAAATGTAATTTTATAGCTTACACCTTTATTTATTTATTTTTTATCTCCAAAGAGATGTACTAAAAAATATTCAACATTACCTCCTATCGCAGACATCTCCATTGACATCCATGGCTTTTTGAAGATTGATTACCTTACTCACAGAGTAGTACCTTACTATTCAGTACTCCTATTTATTCCGTATGGGATTGTGTGAGGGCAGCGGCATATTATCGCCTAGGCCAAGGGTGGTAAATTTGTAGGATCGGCAAATTTGCTCATGCCTGCTCCCCAACTCCGCCCCTTCCCCAAATCCCCGGCCCACCGCCTCCCGCAGGCGTGCTGCGCGAAAGCGCTGGGACGGAGGGAAAAGCGAGTAGCGGCACTCAGAGGAGGCGGAGCAGAGGTGAGCTGGGGCCCGGGGGTGGGGCCGGGAACCACTCCCCGCCCCAGCTCATCTCCACCGCTGCCATCACCCAAACGGTACAACTCCTCTTCTCCCCACTCCCTCCCTGGCTTGCTGCGCGAAAGCGCTGGGAGGGAGGTCAGGAGGGAGGGAGAAGAGAGTAGTGGCATGTTCAGGGGTTGGCAGAGGTGACCGGGGGCCGGTGGGTGCAGGGAGTAATTCTTGGGGGGGGGGGGAAGGGACCCGCTCCCTGCCCCACTTCACCATCACTCCACCCCCGCCATCCCCCGAGCGTGCCACATCTCCCCACTCCCTCCCAGGCTTGCCGCGCAAAACCGCTGGGAGGGAGGGAGAAGCGAGTATCAGTGCACTTGGGGGATAGCGGAGGTGACCTGGGGCCGGCAGTGGCAGGGAGTAACTCTTTGGGGGGGCAGGGAACCGCTCCCTGCCCCAGCTCACCATCACTCCACCTCCGCCATCCCCCGAGTGCACCACAACTCCCCTTCTCCCCCTCCCTCCCTCCCTCCCAGGCTTGCCGCGGGGGAGCGGAGGTGAGCTGGCACGGGGGTGGGGGGCAATTTTTCGAGGGCCTAGGGACAGCAAATTTCTTAATCCACCACTGTGTGAGGGGTAAAGTACTACTCAGCAGGAGTAAGGGTATCGCCTGCTTGACCCAGAATTGAACTATTAAAAACAAACAAACCCCATCCCTACCACCTTTTGGCTAAGATCTTCCCTATCGAGCAACCAACATCTCATGGAAAACCTTCTACTAGAAATAATTTTGCCTGTTACAATAATTAGAGTAGGTGACTGGGAGACAGCCTTTTGGGCAAAAGTTGTCATTGTACTTTGTGCTCTCACTGGGGACCTCTGCTTTAAGCTAGCGCCTGTTTCTTTTGGTGTTCATCCACTGCTTCAAGTAGATGCAGCTGTGTATTCCACTTAGGATCCGGCATACTGGAGCCAGAGAATTTTGCCTCGCAGTATCCATAGGAGGCAGTGCTCATGCCTGTTGCTCATTACCCCTCCCCTGGCTATATGAGGCAGCACCACCTCAACCCCCCTCAGTCCCTTCTTTCTGCTTGTGGCTGGAGTCAGAGCTCTGTGTGGTTCTTAACTTCATAATCTCTCTCTATCGTTTAGTGACTTTTCTAGTTGTATATTGTTAGTACCCTTAGTTTTAGTGTTAGTTAAGATTTATTGTGAATTAGCTTTAGTTCAGTATTTCCCTGGTGATGCCCTCACTGGGGTTTAAACTTTGTCTGTTGTGTTGGGGGAGCGACCCCATGTACGATGCTTGCTGTACTTGGGCAAGGACCATGTCAGGGAGTGGTGTTTAATTTGTAAATCATCCACAAAAGGGACTCAGGTGGCTAGGGACCTTTGCAGGTCATGCGGCCTGCTTCAGCACCAAGGCCTATATCAGACTGAAGGTTGCCCTTGGGTTCTGAAACTGCTGCTGTTTCGCACTCTGGATCTGGTGCCTCACTGAAGAGATGGAGGAGCTGATCCCACTCAAGTGCACCAAGGAAAAGGTTGCATAAGACTAACTGAGACCACGCCAGGTCTCATGGAAACTCTTTTCCAGAAAGAGCATGGGCCAGCCTGGTGGTGTTACCAGCATGCAAGGTGGAGCAGGTCCCTCTCACCACTCCCCAGTACTGTGTAGGAGGTTAGAGACCCTGTACTGTCTACTCTGGTTCCAGCTCTAAAGTGTCTGTTGTCTGGTACCTATATAGGTGATGTCTATCAGGCTGCAGTGGGCCTCCTCTGCTCCGACCTCTGCCTTAGTCTAGAATTTTTCCAGGGCTAACCTAGGTTATAGCCCTGGTGGGTGGGTGAGCCACTGAACTTTTGTGTCTGTTGGTACAGCACTTCAGTGTTTCCCTTTTGTGGTCTCTGGAAGTGGGGCAGTGCCAGGCTCTGTGCAAGGGTCCTCCTCAGCACCAGGAAACTCCTTGTTACTGTGCTATGCTCAGTGCCTCCAATGTTACTGTGGCAGCACTCACCATCCTCCACTTCATCACTGTCAGCGACATTGTTACTACTCCTGGCTTCAGGATTGGTGCCACTCCTAGCACCGGAAACAGAGGTGTACTCGGTACTGGTGGTATCATTTCCACCATTGGGGCCAGTCCCTCCCTTGTTCTGGGTGACGGCGGATGAGTCAAACCAGTTACTTGCACCCTCAGGGCTGGCTCCATCTTTATTCCTGGGAATCCGAGACTCCTTGGCGTTCAGGTTGGGTTCTTCCTCCTCCCACTCTCCATTACCTGGCATACATTGAGGGCTGTTCATGGAGCACCATGGGCACCAGGATTGGCACTCATCTTTTGGTCAGGATGGGGACTCCTGACCCAGCACCTCCTGGTCATCAGTGCCTTATTCTTTCCCACAGTGGGATCCATGGAACCTGGGGGACACTCAGTTGAAGAGGTCACACTCCCTCAGCTTACCCTAAGGTAAGATCACCAGGCAGATCAGTGGCAGGGACCGTTGATCTGCTGCAGATCCAGGCACCAATTCAGCCTTCGTCTTGCAGAGCCTCCAGAGTTGTTCTGTCCAGGTTCATCAGTCCAGGAACGGGATCCAGCCTGGTGCAGTTAATGGCCTCTTTTTTTTGTCCCCAGACAATTTGTCAGTGCCTGGCTCTTCCTCTCCTTTAGTGCCAGAAGACTTGAAGGCCAACCAGGACATTTTGCAGCACATGGCCGCTTCCCTGGGCATTCAGGAGTTCCTGAAGAAGAATACCCATTAGTCGTTGGATATCCTGCAGCCATCTGCCCCTGGGAGAGTGGTTCTCTCTATTAACTGTGTGTTCCTAGATCCTGCAAAGATTCTTTGGAGCACATCTGCTTTGGTAGTCCCTCTGCAAAGAGCTTGGAGAGACACTATTTTGTACCGGTGCAGGGATTTGAGGGCATTTACTCCCATCTGGCCCCAAATTTCTATGGTTGTAACTGCCATGAAAGATAGACCCTGGCAGGGCAGATTTAAGTCCACTTCTAAGGACAAGGAGTAGAAAGCTCTAAACCTCTTCTTCCCCAAAAATGTAGATTACAAGCCAGCAGGCACTGTTGTCCAGATATGATTTTGTGAATTGGATGGCTATGTCTAAGTTTGCAGATCAGTTGTCTAAAGCCTCTAGGGAGAAGTTTCAGGGGTTCATCGCCAAAGGCTGCAAGGTGGCCAAGACATTGCAGTCCACATGGGATGTCATAGACATGTCGATCAGAGTGATGGCCTCAGCAGGGACCATGATAAGGGTCTCCTTGCTGGAGAACATGCGCGTTGTTCCCGACATGCAACAGACTATGGAGGATTTACCCTTCGACAACTGAGTGCTTTTTTTCAGACAAGATGGACAAGACTCCATTTCTTCAAGGATTATAGGGTTACGTTATGTTTCTGGGGAGGTGTATATTCCAGCAGTGCAAAGGCACCACTATGGTGGTCAATAGCAGCAGCAATACTGTCTGCAAAACACCTTTGAGCACCCTGTCCCTTCCCCAAGACAATGGAGCTACCTCAGAAAGGGGCATAGGTCTCAGAAGAGAAAGTATTCAGGTCTGGGATTTGGCCAGTCAACACGACCCTACTCTCTGATGTTTCTCTCTCCCGCTACTCCACCCCGAGCTCCCATTTTGACTCTTTTGTCCAGAGCAATGGTCCAGTCATCACCTCTGTTCGGGACAGGCTGGCTAGCTATCGCAATGCTTGGGGCTTAATTACCACTGACAGCTGGGTCCTGAGCACTGTCAGATTGGGCTGTGCCATCCAGTTTCTCTCCGCCCCACCCTTCCTCCCTCTCCCTCCTCGGGGACTGTTCTCACAAGATACTATGTCTCGAACAGGTCTGCTCTGAGAGCAGTGGAGAAAGTTCCTCCAGAACACTAGAGTCAGTACTTTCTGGTTTCCAAATCCAAAAGGAGGGGGTAAGACCTATTCTCGTCTTTTGCAATCTCAACAAATATGTCAGATACTTGAGGTTCTGAATGGCCATCCTATCCACTATCCTCCCCCACATTGTTTCAGAATGACTGGTTTGCTGCTCTGGACTTTCAGGATGCCTATTTTCATGTGGTGATTTTCTGAGCCACAGAAAATTCCTCTGGTTTGTCGTGGCAGAGTGCCATTTTAAGTTCATGATGCTTCCTTTCAGCCTCTCATCTGTTCCGCCCCTGTCCCCTGGGTATTTACCAAGCGTGCAATCATGGTGATGGTGTACCTCAGAAAGAAGGGAATCCATATCTTCCCATTTCTGGATAACTGGCTACTGTGGGGCAGACCCAGAGAGGAAGTTCTGGCTCATGTGCATACTACATTGTATTTACTTGACCATCTGAATCTCATCCTAAACACAGAGAAGTCAACTTTGGCTCCCACTCAGAAAATCAAGTTCATTGGGGCACTAATAGACTCTAAGAGTTTCATAGCATTTTTTGTGATTGATCATTTTCAGGCAATTCACCACCTTTGCCTCGGTCTGCAGTCTCAGCCCTCCATAATGGTTCGATGTGCCTGAGGCTCTTGGGCCACACCTCCACTTGCACACAGGTGGTTCAGTTTGCAAGGCTGAGTCTTTGCCTTCCTCGAATGTGTCTCAGAACAGTTTACTGCTTTACTCTTCATCCCTTGGACAGATTGGTCTGTCTCCCTCTGCTGTCCTGGTCGTCTTGCAGTGGTGAACACTTATGGAAAATGTATGTCAGAGCATTCCTTTTGTCCGGCTCTTACCAACCAGGTCTGTGGTCACCAACACCTTCCTGGTGGACGGGAGCACATCTGGGGTCCCTGAAAGTTCAGAGTCTGTGGTCAGAGCAGGAGACCTCGCTGCATATCAATGTACTGGAGCTTCAGACCATCTACAATGCATGTCACGCCTTTCTGGACTGTATGAGGGGCTCAGTGATTCACCTACGTACCAATGCCACCGTGATGTATTATGTCAACAGGCAAGGGGGAGCACACTCCAAGGTGTTCTGCTAAAAGGCAATCAGATTATGGCAATTCTGCATTGAGGAGAGTATCACTCAATAGCTGATCACTTGCCTGGTGTCCAGAATCATCTCGCAGACCATCTCAGCAGGGCTTTTTCCCTGAGTCATGAGTGGTCCCTGAAGACAAGCATCCTGTGGGTCATCGTTGTAGCATGGGGCATTCCAGTGATCGACCTGTTTGCTACAAGGGAAAATAGGAAGTGTCATCTGTTCTGCTCTTGAGGGGGCCTCAGTCTAGGCTCCCTGACTGATGCCTTCCATCTCAGCTAGCAATCGGTTCTCTTGTATGCTTTTCCCTTGATCCCAATCATTCTACAGGTCATCCTCCAGCTGAAAGCGGATTGGGCCAAACCCAACCTCATTGCCCTGGCATGGCTGAGGCAGTATTGTTTCTCCAGCCGCCTTGTGCTGGTGATTCAGCCTCCCATAGCCCTTCCTCCCCATCTCGACCTATTCTCCAAAGAAAAAGTTACTTTACTGCCACACCTCAGTTTCATTTGAGCCAGGGAGTGTATTTACTTGTGTTCTTTCCAAAGCCACATTCATGCCTGGAGAGCAACATCTCCAAACATTAGATGATGTCTAACCTACCTGAGCAGGACTAAATTATTTGTGCTTCGCCTCATCTGTGTCATATGCAGATCATATGAAGGGGCAAGTGGTCTCTTCACAAACGATGTCTAGGTGGATAACATCCTGTAACAAGACTGCATACAAAATAGCTTCAACTATATCTCCTCAGCAGGTGAGAGCTCATTCTATGAGAGTGCAAGCTACGTCAATAGCTTTCCTCAGTGATGTTTCAGTACTGGACGTTTGCAGGGCTGCCACTTGGCTGTCCATACATACATTTACGAACCTTTATGCCATTACTTTGTCATCCAGAGTGGATGCAAACGTTTAGATAGAATCTGAGCCCAGCCTCTTGGGGTGGGTACTGCTTGTGAGTCACCCAAGTGGGATACGCGGCTGCATCTACTTGAAGAAGAGGAAATGGTTACTTACTGTAACTGTGGTTCTTAGAGAGATGATATGGATGTGTATTCCATGACCCACTCTGTCTCCTCTGCATTGGAGCCTAGTCTTTGGATGTTGAGCACGAAGCAACTGACGGGGGGCGGGTCAAGGCAGCACTGCCTCATATAGCCAGGGGAGGGGCTATAGGCGTGCTGCACAAGCACTACCCCCTAAAGATACTGCTAGGCACAATTCTCTGGCTCCAGTGTGCTGGGCGCGCACACACCTAAGTGGAATACACATCTGCATCACATCTCAAAGAACCACAGTTACAATAAGTAACTGTTTCTTCTGCTAGTTCTTCCCTACCTGAAATCACAATCTTTGATCACTTCTATTGTGACCCTAATAGATGATTCTGGCTTGAATTTGAGTGAGGCAGATACAGATTCAACTTTACAAGACGGTTGTGCTTCCATGCTGATCCCATACATGGTAGCAAATAGAAAAAGGAACTGTGGCCGGGGAGATAATGCAACAAGCTGTGTTATGTTTATACCAAATCTCATGAAACACTCGAAAGACTTGTGATCCAAGTCCTACCACAAAAAGGCACAGCACACAATAGATAATCAGTATGATTTGTGCCTGCTTATGCCATGGCTGAAATGGGTCTTTTCTGAGATCCTACGAAGCTGATGAGGTTGCGTCTCTTTTCAGTTGTGTTGATGCCTTTTGTTTTTTTGGTGTTGCGCAGCTAACCCACCTCCTGAAATTATCTGGCTGCACAATGGGAAAGAAATCCAAGAGACAGAAGACTTTCACTTTGAAAAGAAAGGCAATGAATACAGCCTGTACATCCAGGAGGTATTCCCTGAGGACACAGGCAAATATACCTGCGAAGCATGGAATGACTTAGGAGAAACTCAGACCCAAGCAACTTTGACTGTACAAGGTATGAAGCTGGAAGCTCTCTGAACCTTCCAAGTTTAGGAAGAGCACAAAGGACAGCATTCCAGTCTGCTGGATGAGATCTATTTAAAGTAGGTTGTGTATGTAAGGTATGTTGTGGTGGATACTGCAAGCACTCAGATCTGTGTGTCTGGGTTAAGAGGGATGTTGAGCAAAAGCAACTTCTCCATTTTTACTATGGGACTTCACATTATTTAAAAACCTCATCCCTGCACACTATTGCTAAGGACAGTGGAAGAATTCTGCTAAATACCACTTCAGATTCTGATTATCAAGGCTTACTTAGCTATGGACTTACTGTAAACCAGTTAATGCTGTTTTTCTTTCTAATTAAAGCACTGGGCATTTGGAAAACCTGCCCAGGAGCCAGGCATGCTGGCTTCTTTTATTATTAGCACTATAAGAATAATGTGTGAGGAATATGTGGAATCTGCAGTTTGAAAACAACCCCATAAATGAAGTCTGTGAAGGCAACTTTTGTGTGATGTAAATCCCATCCTTAATGTGGTATGAGGTACAGGGAGGGGGCTCTGCCCTAAGCTAAGTGCATGGGGTTTTAGGTGTACTCAACACCACCCCTTTTTAAAGAAAAATTCAGGGATGTAGTATGGTCAAGTCACTTAAGTATATGAGAAGCAGCCATAAGTCTTCAAGCACTCCAGTCTGGTTCTTTCACTGGGGCCCTCAGTAAATCAAATCTTCATTCAGTTTTCCTCTCTGATGTTAGAGGCCCAAGTTGATGTGGTTGGGTCTGTCTTTCAGATGCCCTGAGCATCTATAGCTCCAGTTCATGTTGTTTAGAATTATGGGTACTTGGTACTTTTGAAAATTGGGCCCAAGATGTCTCAATTTGGATATCCAAAATCAGAGAGGAGTTCCAGACTTTGTCCTGAATTCCTCTTTCCCAGTTTCCCTAAAATGGGAAATCTATTTCCCAGGAGTTATCTGATAAATTAATGTTTCTAAATGATTTGGAGGCTACAGGACTTAATCCTTGGATACAGCAGACTAGTGACTGGCACACCTGGGTTTGCAATGAAGAGGTGGCTTTGTCTGCCTTCCTCCTCTGTCCGACCCAGGATTCAGCCTTCAGGTTTCAGCCTCATGGCAGATCTGTTACACTAGTTTGTAACAGCCCCATGAATCACATTCCACTGACACCACACCTGCTTCCCGCATGTCCCCCTACACTAGAGAGAAATCCTCAGTTCTCCATTTAGGGCAACTTTGTAACATGGGCCTAAATCTGGCCAATAATGTGATCTATCATTGCTTAATATTAGTATTACTAAGAGTTTCTTGCAAGGCTAAAGGCCAGCTGTGTTATCAGGTTGGAAGATTATACCCTAAAGTGTTCAGAATTCCCTTGTGACCCTGTGATTACTTTGTATGTAGTGTAGGCAGTTGGATGCTCACACTTAGGTGTGGCCATTTCTCTTGCTTATTTTTTTTTTTAATCCCATATTGCTCCTTCATTTGTGTGCTACAGAACCTCAGGACGGTATTCAACCCTGGTTCATTAGCAAACCACGATCAGTGACAGCGGCTCCTGGACAGAATGTCCTTATTTCCTGTGCCATCGCTGGAGACCCTTTCCCCACAGTTCACTGGTTTAAAGATGGGCAGGAAATAATGCCGGGAGCAGGGTGCGAGATCCTGAAAAACGAGGACATCTTCACGCTGATCATGAGGAATGTGCAGCGCTGTCAGGCTGGACAGTATGAAATCCAGCTCAGGTACGTTCACCACAAAAAAAATACCTGGTAGCCATTTTTTGAGGTGCAGATTTATTGTTTCCCCAGCCTTTGGAGCACTTTGATGTAGTTATTTTCATCTCACTCCCACTTCCATCCCCCAAACTGCAACAAGGCCTCCCTCCCTTCTCCATCCCCTGAACAAAACAAGACCCCTCCCATTTACATCTTCCTTTCCTAAAACCTCCCAGCACCCTAGGAAGGCATAGAACCTCATGCTGCCTGCTTCATAACCTTGCATTCACTCATCCCATTGGCTTACATGGTGCTGTCCTGGACAGCTTGCCTGTTATTCCCAATGGCCAGCCATGGCCTTTCAATGTAACCAGTCCTCCCCTGATCTTATGGAAAGGTCTAGTCTAGCTCAATGATTACAGCATGAGGATGGAATTCTATTCCTGGTCTTGCCCCTGACTGCCTGTGTGACCTTGAAAAGTCACTTAATCTTTTGGTGCATCTCCTTACCCGTTTATAAAACAGATGTTACAAGGGTTCATAAATGGTGGTAATATGCTTTGCGATCCCTGAGTCAAAGTGCTGTAGAAATGTAAAGTACTATTTTGTGAATAATAAAGGAGCTGGGTCCATATGATAGATCAAAAGACCCATTTAAAGCTGCAACAGGAAATGAGGTGCATTTGAAAGAAAAAAAGGGGGCAGAGAGAAGGAGAGAGTAGGGGCATAATTTTCTTTTTAGATGCTGGGAAAAAAAATCAAGCTTGGTCAGTGGCAGTGGGAAAAGTAAAATACGTATCTAATTATAGATTTCATGGCCAAGCCTATTTGTTTACCATGCTCCCCTGCTATCTCATTGGCTTTTTTTCTAATGACCCCGGCTTTTTGAGGGAACAATCCCTCCAGGAAGGGCCATTTCACATGTTTGACTCACCACATGGGGGGATGCACTTCCCAGAGCCTCCTTTTCTTGACCCCTCGTTTGAGCTAAAACACCATTAGACATTGCCTTTTATTGAGCAAGATACTCCATGCTTGTGTTAATCCCCTAAAAACCTGGAAGGCACTTTTTAAAAATTCTCTAGGATTTGCCTTTTAGTCCGTTCTTAAAATGATGCTAGATTTGAAGGGCATAAACTTTGCTGTCGTTCTATGTCACATAGAAAGTGCTGTAGCTTTATTTCCCTCTTTTGATAGTGACAATCAGACCTAGAAACATATTCCCTTTATGGTCATAAACTTAATTGTATAACTTTAGACCAATATCATTCTGTGCTAGGTACCATACTTGGATCTGTTGCCTTATTTGGCCAATTTTTGTGACTTTCTTTATTAAATTTTATTTAACTTCCATGGATCTTTGAGCCTGTGACATCAGGTACAAATGCATTTGCTCTGATTGCACTATATGCTACCTTTTTAGTCCAGATTGACTAGTGGACAGTTTAGACAGGAACTTCTTCAGTGTTACTTTCAAACATTGGTACTCCAGTTCTAGTCACTCTTGCACACAAGTTATTTTTAACTACCTTACATAACACACTGTGCACCATACATTAGCATGACACTAAGATGTTAAAGGAGCACAGAGGAGTCACAACACTGATTCATTGGGGTATGTCTTCGCTGCAGAATTAGCGTGGGCTTTTACTCACTTAACCCTGCCACCCCTCCGCGCACACAAACCTCTCACTCACCGTTAAGTGATGCTTTCAGCCCATGCTAGGTGGCTTGACTGAGGGTGTGGAAGCCCATATTCTGTTTTTATTCAGGCACGTAACTGACCTTGCAGTGAGGACACAGGATTAATCATTCAAGTGCTGATAGTCCGTGACTTCTGTGTGCCCAGAAGGACAGACAGCTTCTCCCACAATTCACTGGGAGTGGCTCAGCTTACTGCAGCACAAAAAAAACCATGGGACATGTCCCCAGAATTCCTAGTGACACACAGGTGAATACAGCACTAGTGAGGACACAGTAACTCAAGTGTGACTTTGCAGTGTGGCGCACCCAAGCTAGGATAACTTGAGTGCTGATCACCCAGGCTAACTCTGCAGCAAGGACATACCTAAAATGCAAGGCTCTCCATACCATAAACGTGATAGACTAGAAAATAGAGCTAAGAGCATAAAATTCTGTAACAAAGCCAGTGCCATAGGAGATTTTTGGTGGGCTTGATGCAGATATGAAATAGCAAACTGAAGAAAGCATAACAGAGAGACTACATAAAAGTTGAAGTTTATTTCCTAATCCGTTTACAACAAGAATTGTTGGGGATCACACAAGGATAATAAAGCTATGTTGGAACTATTGTTGGATGAATTTTGAAAACCCTGATTACACTCCTCTGGTCTGTAAAAGTTTCAGTTACCATTCAGGGAGTAGAAATAAAACCATGTGCTTTAGCTAACCAACCACTCACCACAAATAATAGCCAAAGAAATTTCAGCTGGTATAAATCAGCATAGCTCCATTGTCGTCCATGGAGATGCACTAATTGACAGCAGCTGAGAATCTGACCCAACACGAATAGCCCACACTGTTCTGCACACTTGATTGTTTGTAGAGTATGGAAATATGTTTATTGCCAATCTAAACATTATCTGAGGCAGTGACTGCTGAATCTATTTGCCTTCTCTTTAACTACATGGCTCTGAGAGGGCTGGATGCTTCTGTGTCTGTGCTACTGGATTTTATAATAGCATGTGATGGGGTGCACCACTCACCGGTAGTCTGGCACCTCCTCTTCGTCACTCGGGGGATTAGCTCTCGAGGTTGCATGCCGCCACACCATCTTTCTCTCAGGTCTGTTGCTCCTTTCTCAGCCCCGGAACTGAAGTGTCGTCTTTGTGACTCAGCTGTCAGGCTAGGTCACTCGGCATCTCCCCCTTCCGGGGGTATATCAAAGTCTTTCCTTCAGCAGCCCTAGGCAGTTTTCCCAGGACCTATTCACTGCCTCAGGTGCCACTCCCTCAACGGCTGGTAGGGAACCGTGCACCCGCCCTCTACTCTGGGTTCCAGTTCAGGGACCCTCAGCCCAGCAGTTCTATGCTTTACTCTCCCAGCCTCTCACTGCTCCTTCCCTGGACTGCTTACTATTGTTCTTGGTGGTCCTCCCTTCCCTGGGAGTACCAGCGCCAGACCCTCCTCACTCTTTCCAGGGAGTGACTGCTCTTTCCCAGCAGCCACCCCCTCTGTTGCCAGCTTCTAGGCTTTATAAGCCCCACCTGTTCCTGCCCAGCTGAACCTTCTTACAATCAATTCCTTGCACCATGGCTCTTCCTCCAGGTGCAGCCTGTGAAGTTAATAGGCTTAGCTGATCGCCTTAACCCAGTGGTCCCCATCCTTTTCGTCTGATGGGCACCAGATGAAGGACCATGGTGGCGGTCAAGCATCCGCCGAAATGCTGCTGAATTTCTGTGGCATTTCGGCGGCGACGCCTCTCGATGACGCCGCTTGTCGGCGGCAAGCAGCATCATAGAGAGGTGTCGCCACAGAAATGCCGCAGAAATTCGGCGCCATTTTGGTGGATGCTTGACTGTTGGCCAGGACGCGGGCATATTTAGATGCCCCCGTGGGCGCCATGGCGCCCACGGGCACCGCACTGGGGACCCCTGCCTTAACCCCTTCCAGTCCTGTGTGGGGTGGATACCCCATCACTTAGCATAACTGAGAAATCCCAACAATAAAGCAGGCTAGTAATATAATGCACCAGCAGATCTTAAAACTTAGTCTATTTTTCTTCAAATTAAATGTACTTTGCCATTTCTTATATTAATTTTATATAGCACCTTGCATAAGCCATAAAGCATTTGCACAGTGACATCCTGCCCCCCTGAAGCTGATGGCAAAACTCCCATTGACTTCTACAGGGACACCTTTAAGTAGAGACTGATCAAGTGTGATATTCTATCTATCTTAGGTGTTTCTAAGATGCCTTTCTCTGAGGTTTCTAAGCACTGCCAAATGTTATTCATGTCTTCCCCAATTTTCCATTTGCACTGACCACTCTCATATTCAAAAAATATGTTAAAAATCTTTAGGCCCCTTACCTTCATTCTTCCACTCCATTGTGTCCCAGTTAATTCACACAGGCATATAACCCAGTCTGGTCCTTGTGTTCTATCAGTGATTATTAGTTAGCTCCCTTTCTTTTCCCGCCATAAATGCTAACTGGATTATTTGCTTACCTTGTCCCTTGGGGGTGGAATGCTGAATGTCAAGGGACAGTGGTTAAGCTGATACTGTTTCTTGTTTTAAATCTAAACAGAACTCGGTTCTTTGTGGTAGCTGTGTTTGTTTTCATTACCTTAGCAATGTTTTGCTGACATGTTATTGTAAAGGGCCATAGGAATGGTGTTCCACAAATTAGTATAAATAGAGGGATCAGGTCACCCGCTCCTGAGCTGCAGCCATTGAAATGGAAAACAGCAGCCTGTATAGCTGCAACGGCAACTCTGCTCAGTTGAGAGACAAGGGTGCAGAATCCGGTTGCTGATACAACAGTGTAAATCAGATCCTGGTCCAGGAAGTGAAGAAAAATTGGTTTAGCCAATTAAAGGTAAGCAGTGCTTTTTAACTAGGGGAAATGGAAACATCTTCTTCTCCCCCACCCACCCCCTACATTCTATCAGTGATGTCTACTTTGATGCACCTTATCATTATCTCGTTTTGCAAAAATCTCTGTGCTTCTTTAGAATGCTCTCTCTTTCCTGATGCACCTTCCCCCATGTAAACAGGGAGATCAGGAGTAATTGGAGGAGCCCCCTAAAGCCAAGCCATTGTCTCCATGATAACAGTCTTGCAACAGAGAGCTGAGGAATCACCCTCTTGCTTCTCCTGCAGATCCTCTGCTCTGCTTATGTCACCCTATCCCCATAGTAGCCGAGCCCTTCCCAAACATTTAACAATTGCTCTTTCTTCCTCCTTAGCAGCCTCTTTAAAGTTTGATTAGTTTTGATTACTTTATATAGAGTTTTTGATGGTGTGAAGAAAACCTAAAGTTAGCTCCCCCTCCTCATAAGCCAGGGATTCCTTGAATTTTATTGAGTAGAGGTAATTTGCAGAGCAATTGGCATGCACCAGATTGCACCCAGAAGCAGTTATTCTTTAGAAACAATGGTCCAGAGGGAATGTGTTACTCATTTCTGTGCAAATCTGGTGCTCTCCTATCAACATGCTGTGTGTTTTTAAGGAAGAAAGCAGTGACTTCCCCTCTTGTCCCTTTTTCCATTGCAAATTTGCCAAACCCTAATAAAGGTATAAAAACACTTTTGGCCCAATTCTTAGCTGCGTAAATCAGTGTAGCTCCTTTGACACTGACGATCTGGCCCATTATGGTTAGTGAGTTTTTTAGGGTTAAACTTTGCATGATCTGGATGTTGTTCCCATGTAACTGCCTCTGAGCAAAGAGTTGCCAAAGTCTATTTTGAACCCTCACAATGAGCGTCCCTAAAGCACCAGAGCTGCAGCTAGAGGTCAACTTGTTCACCCTTTTTCAGTTAATTTTTAGAAAGCATAATTCAGTCTGCAGTCCTTGTTTCGCATGCCACCACTCAGCAGGAATCTTCAACATGGCCCCTTACTTCAGCTACTATGCTTCTCCTTTGTTTCCCACTTTCTGGGGACATACAGGAAGATTAGACTGGAGGTACAGTGAAAATATTTGAATAGATCCTGCCAAGAAATGAGCATTTTAAGATATTTTGAACATAAGTCATTCCAGAGAAAACTGATCCTACAATTAGGACAGAAGCTATTTTTAAAATCGCTTCAGGCTTCACAGCTGGGGTTTTGTTTGTGTTTTTTTTAAATTCTTTGACATTTTAAAGATAAGTCCTGTGTAGCAATGTTATGCAAAGCAATTCTACAGAGTCCAGCACTTCCAAACACGGTTCTTTATAGTGCAACCATTAAACTCTGCTACAGTTAGGGACCTATACATAATTCCAGCATTAGGAGGGTTTGTGGTAACTCAGACCATTGAAATCTGCCTCTGTCTGCTGTTTAGCATATAAGATCCCAACACGGGAGAGTTTTTATATATATAAAATAAGTTGCAGGAATGCGCAAAAAAAAAAAAAAATGCTACTCCCAGCCTAGCTTGGAGTCAAACCAGCATCCTGTATGTGAAATGCTTAATATCCTCTCACTAATCCTCTGAGCCATCCAGTCCCTCCTAAATAATAATAATTCTTTGCACTTATATCACTGTATTAATCCAAAGAACTCAAAGCACTTTGCAAAGGTGAGTAAGTCATATTATCCCCATTTTATAGATGGTGAAGTTAAAGCACAAAGGTAAAATCCTGCCCCCATTGAAATCAATGGTAAAAAAACACATAAATTTCACTGGAACCAGGATTAAACTCAGAGAGTTAAAGCAATTGGACAAGGACACAGTGAAGCGGTGGCAGAATCCAGGCATGAAGCCAGTGGTCCCAAATCCCAAGTATTTGCCAGAACTTGTAGATCATAAAAAAAGATTTAGGAAACTGCCTCAGGATGGTTTTATCTATCTAAGCACTTATGTGGCCCACTATCACCGTAGTATCCAAACGCTTCCCAAGTATGTAAAAATAGAAATCTCTCTCCCTTTTGCTCCCTCTTCCATTCCCAGACCGTAGCAGAAACATCTGGGTAGTCTATAGGACTATTTCTTTACTTTGTTTATTTTGCATGTGTGAAAAACTTGTAGAAGGAAAGCTATGCTGAAGTAATGAATGGGTTCTGCATTCAGTAATGAAAATGGTGAGGTCCACGGTCATTTATCTCATGTGGGAGTGACTTTCATGGTTCCTCTGGCACTAGTCTGAAGGAAGGGCCTGCAACATTTCAGAGTGTTTCCATTCACGCTGAAATCATGGAGGTGGGAAAGGAATATTATTTGGGTATCAGATGTTGCAAAAAGGTCCATTAAGATGAGCATAGAAGTACTGCCCCTGGCCTGTGAACAACAGGAGGGCTTTATCCACTGTGCAACAAGTGCCGTCCCAGTACCATGCCTGGCTTGGAGCCCGGTTGAGAGGAATCCAGTACACTAGCAGCTTAACACTTGATGTTGGAGACTGTTGCCGTTCTCCTGTTTTCTTAATTCGCTTGCTTCCAAAGGAAGACTGGCCGCTAGGAAGTAGTTTACAAGGTCTCTAGCATCAAGCAGTGGTTTCTTTAGGATTGGTTGGACCATAGGCAGCTCGTGACTCCTCCATCTGGGGAGGCTGGGCATACCCGGGCCATGGGCCCACCCGGAGGCCTGCCTCTCCTCGGCCTCCTGCCCCAGAAGCCCCACCCATGTTCCACTCCCGACCCCAACCAGCCCCTTCCCCCAAGGCCCCCTCCCTGCCCACTCCTTCCCCCAAGTAGGGTTGCCAGGCATCCATTTTTCGACTGGAGTGCCCATTTGAAAAGGGACCCTGGCAGCTCCTGTTGGCAGGGCCGTTCCTACGCCTGCACAAAGTATGCAGCCAGGGCCATCCCTTGCTATTCTGGGGCCCTATGCAGCCCCCCTGGGGGGTGGGGCCCCAGGCCTCTCCTCTGCGGGGTTTAGGGAGCTGGCCCCAGGCCTCCATGGTGGGGGGCTGGCTTAGGAGCAGGGAGGAACCGTCTCCCAGAACTCACCAGCGGCGTGGCTGGGGCCAGGTCCCTGCACTTTCCACCGCCAGTGAGTGCAGCCCCGGCCCTGCTGCAGAGCTCAAGGGAGTGGGAAGGCGGGGGAGGTGGGGGCAAGGGCAGGGGCTTTGGGGAAGGGGCAGAGGAGGGGTGGGAAAAGGTGGGGCTGGGGCGGAGGCCATGGGGAAGAGGAGGTCAGGGGCTGGAGCAGCATACAACTGCGCAGGGCACCAGGAAATTTGGTGCCCCACATTTCCTGGTGCCCTATGCAGCTGCGTACAGTGCCATCCTTACCCATACGCAAAGTATGCAGCTGCGTAGGGCACCAGGAAGTGTGAGGCACCAGATTTCCTGGTGTCCTGCGCAGCTGTGTGCTGCTCTAGAACCTGCCTGCCTCTTCCCCAGGACCCCCACTCCTGCCCTGTCCAGCCCCGCTGCATAAGGCCCCAGAATAGCTAGGGACGGCCCTGCCTGTTGGCACTGTCAACCAGGCCGTTAAAAGTCCGGCTGGCGGTGCAGCGGGGCCCTGGGGCTAAGGTAGGCTCCCTGTGAGCAGTGGCATAGCCAGGTGGAGGGAACACGGGGAGCAATTTAAAAAAAAAAAAAAAAAAAAGGCGCCACCCGCTGTGACGCTTTTACTCACCCAGCAGCACTCCCTTCACTTGCTCCCTGCGTCTTCAGCGGCACTGCAGGTCCCGCTGCCAAAATGCCGCCGAAGACCCGGAGCGCTGCCAGGTGAGTAAATTCAGTGCCGCAGCAGGTGGTGCCTTTTTTTTATCACCCCCCTGGGGTGAGTAAAAAGGCTCCAAGAAATTGACAAGGCACCACTTGTGCTCAGTGGGGGAGCAGCTGCTCCCCCACTCCCCCTAGCTATGCTACTCCCTGTGGGTTCTGGAAGCGGCCGCCAGGTCCCTGCAGCCCCTAGGTGCATGGGTGGCCAGGGAACCTCCATGCATTTCCCTCACCCCCCGTGCCAGCTCCGCAGCTCCCATTGGCCGGGAACCACAACCAATGGGAACCGTGGGGATGGTGTCTGCGGGCACGAGCGTAGCACATGGAGCCTCCCTGGCCGCCCATTTACCTAGGGGCTGCAGGGACCTGGTGGCCACTTCCTGGAAGCCGCCATAAGTGCCACCAGGACCCCAACCCTACCCCAGCCCAGAGTCCCCTCCTGCACCCAAACTCCCTCCTGGAGTCCACACCCCACTCTCCTCCTCCTCTCCCCCGGTCTAATATATTACCGTTATAAAAAATAGAGCCTTGTGCTGGACCTTTGGTATTGATTCTAACCACTATGTCATACTGTTGTAAGTCACAGAGGCTTGGACCATTGATGTTGAATACTGTAGTATATTCTAAAAGGTGTTTGTATAAACAGGGCCTTGTCTAGGAAAACATTTTTCTAGTTCTGTTGAAAAATTGGCCAGGCAAACTCTGTTTAACCTGAGCTACCAGAAACTATTTTAAAATCCATATTTAAAACTTCTTCGGTGCATAATGGGCCAAAGGGGCTTCTGTGGTGGTCTTACTATATAAAAACCTTTTGAAAAGGGAAGATCTGGGAAAAAATAACCTCTACGTTCACATGCACATGCCTGAGAATGTTTCCAATGATATACATCATCTTTGTTTAAAAAAAAAAAAAAAAAATCCATCCAGGAGGAGTTTCCAGTCCAGTTGTGAGTTTCTGCTTAGACTGGAAAGGATCAAAAGTCCACCCACCAATAAAATATCTCTGTGGTCTTTAATCATTGGAAAGGGTTGATTAATGTGGGGTTTTTTTGTTTGTTTTTTTGTTGTTGTTTTTTGACAACACAAGGTGCAGTCAGGATGACTATACTATTGCCAGGGACATGAACTTTAGCACTTGAAGTCTCCTAAATTAAGTGGAGATGAGCCATTTGCAGCTAGGAGGATATTATGTCTGCTGGAGAAGCATAGGTGGGGGAAGGGAAGCACTCTAATAACTTCTTTAATGGGAGCCATTTACAAAAGGCATCTGTGGCATTCCTCTGCAAAAGGAAGAATAAGGGCTCAGCACCATATATGGTGACACTTTTATGTTTTTTAATATAAACATGTACAGGCTGGAGCAATCCATGTGGATTGGGTGTTCTGATTGGTTGGCTGGGGAGGGGCAAGGGGGAGTGAGACCCTGCTTTTACTGTCTTAGCATTAGGAAAATTAAAAGCTTGGATCTGAACATATAAACACTAGGGCAGAGTTGGAAAGATTTTAAACATTGCAAAATAGTCTCTTCCTCTGCCTAGATTTTCCAGCTTTTGTATTTGTTTTTCTTTAGCTTGTTTGTGTGGGGCTGTTTCATTCTTTAAGTGTGCTTTGGTTTAAGAAGGCGGGTGGGAGTGTTTGTTCATTCCATAATGCAAGCAACAGCCAATTAGCAACAGCTTTTGGAGGTACCATTCATCCAGACAAATAGTAACCTAAACCAACTTAGCCATCCACCAGGACACTGAGATCAGAAAAGGAGAGGGACACACTGGGTTTGATGTATTTTAGTGGAACACAAAACAATTTAGCTCAAGCATCTTATGCTGTTGGGGGTGGGAGTGAGGAATATCCTACTCTTCCAATTTCACTTAAACTTTTCAGGAACCAAGTTGGAGAATGCAGCTGCCAGGTGTCTCTGATGCTGAGAGAAAGTTCAGTTTCCGGAGGAGAAATGCACAGAGAGTGAGTACAGTTCCCAGGGACTTGCATGGGTGGGTTCTATCTATTTTTGCTCTGCTAATTCTCTGGCCTTTCCAGACCCAGGCTGGCTGCATTTCAACCTAATCCCCAAATGTGACCCAACAAATTGTTTTCATCATACAATTGAAGCATATTGTACCAAGCCAGCGTAGAGATCTTTTTTGTTTGTGCCCATATATGGCTCCTGAAGTCATCACTGATGCAATAAACTAATGGAGTGTGCTCCTCTAATCAAACTTCCCTTCTATAAACACATTTCATCTTTTCTCTGAGATTGTTCCCTGACATTTTAAACCAGCCCCTTTTCTGGCTGTCTTTCTGTTTTCTTTTGCTGATCACAGTGGTAGGGAACCAGCCTGCTCTGGAGAACAAAGAGATGGTGGTGATCATGGTGCACTAACATTCGGCAGAATCAGTGGCTTCAGAAAGAGTGGTGGTGACACCAGACCAGCTGAGGAGGAGCAAGAAGACGTTCGAGGGGTACTCAAAAGACGAGTGGAAACCCGGGAGCACACGGAAGAGAGGCTCCGGCAGCAGGAAGCAGAGCAGCTCGATTTCCGTGACATTTTGGGGAAGAAAGTCAACACTAAAAGCTTTTCTGAGGAGGAGCTGAAAGAAATCCCAGCTGAGCAAATGGACTTCCGCGCTAACCTGCAGCGGCAGGTCAAGCCCAAGACCTTGTCGGAGGAGGAAAGGAAAATTCACAGCCCTCAGCAGGTGGACTTCCGCGCGGTGCTGGCCAAGAAGGGCACCGCCAAAGTCTCCTTGCCAGAGAAGGTGCCACCCCCTAAACCAGCCACCCCAGATTTCAGATCTGTGCTTGCCTCGAAGAAGAAGCCACCAGCTGAGAATGGCAGCACCAATACCCAAGCTCAGGATGCCAGCACCAATTCTGTGGCTCAGAATGCCAGCACCAACTCTGAAGCTCAGCATGCCAGACCAGAGGTGAAAGAGGAGGAGAAGAATGACACAAACTGTGCACATGGGTGCTCGATGGTAGATGGTGGAATAATTGAGAAGAAAGTCGACAGCAAAGGAATGGCACCATCGTTTACAGAGAAGCTCCAGGATACTCATGCAGTGGATGGTGAAAAATTAGTGTTACAATGTCGGATTTCCTCTGATCCCCCTGCAGCTGTCACCTGGACTCTAGATGGCAAAGCCATCAAATCATCAAAGTTCATTGTCATCTCTCAAGAAGGTAATTAAATGAATAACATGCCAACTGGATGGCACGCTGTTCCATCCACCTCTTGATTAATAATGTTTACTTTATTAAATGCAATGCAATACTTTATTTGAGTGCTATGCGAGTAACTGACTCCAGATGCATCAGTCTTGTTATTTCAGTGGCGTGCACAATGAACAGCATTGTTTGACATGTTTCCTGTAGATTCCCCTTTAACAACTTGCAGATTTTTATAAAATTGAACATCTTGCATTCTTGTTAAATGCTGTTTATGTTGTTAACAGTGTTTAAGGATCCCGTACATGGTGTTTATTTAAACTGAACTTTAAGGATTTATAACAATGAAAAACTGAATAACATTGCTGGCTTGTAAATTTTGATTTAAATCTCATGTATGTTAATTTTTCAAGCTGGTTCTAATTGAGCTCAGACACATGAGAGGAAGAGGGGGATTGAACTGTAAAAAGTTGCTACAACTCCAAATTATAAAGCAGCCTTCAAGATCAGAGCTGAGAGATTTAATTCCCAGTGCATTTAACTCAGATGTATTTAATTGATGTTATACCACTTGAAATGATACCAATACTATGCAAGATTTTTCAGCATTCCAGAAAACTAGCTTGAAACTTTTTCTAAATTAATTAAGCTATTTCATAGCTCTGGGAAATGGATCAGAATTTGGCAAAAACCCTTAAACACAGTGTTGTCAAATTATCAGAATCATTCCTTTGCTATGTTCTGCATACTGAATAAACAGACTGTCTTGAACTGGTTTTGTACAGTATGAAATGGACTGTTGTCTCTAGTACAACACATTTTGCAGGGGACAAAAATAGGAAAATGTAATATCGGTAACACAGAATGAAGCCATTGTTTGTTGGTTTCATAAGGCACCTTTAGGTGTTGTGCAGAAAATGACATGGTCCTATGGAACTCATAGCAAAAAAAGTGATTGTGGTAATCAGTTACTCAGCCTTCTACAGTATCTGTTCTCTTATCTATGTTTCACTGTATAGCTAACTCACAATAATGAAACTAAATCAGAACCAAAATACCATACCTAGGTGGTCCACCAAGAGCAACAAGTTACTGCACAATGATCTGAACGCACTAGCAAGTTCTGGACTCCTTTATTTTAAGCCAGTGGGGGCTAGAAGTTTTGCAGAGGTAGCACTGTCTTCACATAGCTACCAGCTTGATGCTCCGATACCACAGTGATGGGCACAGTGTCAGTAGCTAGATGGCGTGGAAGATGCACCCAGTGCATGACTTTCTTGCATGTACCTGAAATGGTATAATAATTTCACTGACAAGCATCAGCCCTACTTGTCAGCGGGTGTGTCTCAACTTAGTGCACTACAGGTATGGTGTGTGCATGTAGGTGTGAGAGGGGTTGAAAGGGAGGGAAGCCAGCCTTGAATAACCCTCATCCTGAGCTGAATCCCTGCATATGCAGAAAGAAGCCCAGGTGGCAGGGATTTAACTCTGGCCGTGGCTGCAGTTAGTGTTTCATCTCTTCCCTCCTCCCTGCACCCGCTCACCACAATCCAGTGCAGAATTACAGCAAACAACCTGACAGTGCAAATCTCTCTTCCAGACAATCATTTCTCTGGGCCCAGCAGACTCCAATGCAATTCAGTTTTACTGTCACAGTGCTCTTTCTGCGTGAAGTTGCTTTCTTGCCTGATGGAGGTGGAGTACTAAGGAATATTAATGTTATAAAGGAAATGGGAGTTATGATATGGTGGGTCGAGCTAGAAACCAGAACTAACTAGGGCTCCCTATGGTCCAGGTTTTCCAGGGAGAGTAATGATGCTGATGTTGGCCTGTCAGCTAGCCTGACTGATGGGTTGTTAAAGCCCCCTAGTGTAATGGGGCTGGTGCGGCAGCATTCAGCTGTGATGCCACATGGCTGATATTTTGTCATGAGCTCACAATAGGGCAAGTTCTTGCCACGGGACTGAAAAGAAAAGTTTATGATGAGAAGAAAAGTACAACATTTAGAGATGGCCACGCTGCAAGGAGCAGGAGCTCCGGCCCAGATTTTTAAGATATTTAGGCATTGGTCTGCTCAGCAGTGCCACAGTGAAGTGACTTAGGAGCTTATGACTAAGGCTCTGTCTACGCTGCCAAACTGTTTGGACTACGAGGACGTGAATAGCAGTACATACCAAAGTGCTGCTCAGGAACTCCCTGTATGGATTCTGCGGCGGGTACTAACAGGTTCCCAGTTCAAATGAATGTAGTCCTGTTTGAAGAACACTATGTTAATGCGAACAATGAACCTTTTAGTTTGCATCTGCAGTACTGTTGGCAGAGTGACAATGCATCCTTAGGTGCATGCTGCTATTCACACCTCCGTTGTCTGGACTGCAGAGCAGTGTAGACAAGTCCTTAGAATCAAAGTGAATTGGGCACTTAAGAGTCTAAATCCCACTGAAAGGGACTTAGGTTCCTAATTCAGTTAGACATTGCAGTGCTGATTGGAGCAGTATCGAAATACCTCTCAAAATCAGGGCCACAGCCTTTATGTTCTAATAGTAATACTGTTAGCTCCTTGGTATTATCTTTAAGTTGTTTGGCGTTTGGAAGCTGTCCACTCCGAAATTTCGAATCAACGTCAGCTGGCTTTGGAGCTTGTGGTGGTGGGGGGGATTAAGTTGTGCTGCTGTTCTGCAGTGAGATGCTTCCATGCCTGCTGTGAATTAAATAACTAGAGTTTCATGATCCTCGTTCAAAATGTGATACAGCATGGCCAGAGGGCAGCATAAGAGTGTTAGCAGGGGGCCTTATTCCCTGCCAAGGGAGGAAGGTTTGCTTTAGATTAACTAGAACAGCTGTGGCCAATTAGAGCACCTGACTCCAGTTAGAGCACCTGACTCCAGTCATGGGATATAAACCCCTGCTTCAGTCAGACAGGGTGTGGTAGTTGAAGGAGAAAGGTTGGATTGGAGCAGAGTGCAGATTGCAGAAGAGAAGAGTTTGTCCAGAGAGAAATAGAAGGTTTGGAGGAGTGCTGCGGTGGATTGGGAAGCCCAACAGAAACCCTAGGTAAGGGGCACCAGGCTTGTATAGAAGAGAGGCGAGAAGCCCTTCACAAGCTGACGGGTATGAGAGGGAAGTAACCCAGGGGAAGAAACCGCTAGTCAAGTGGTTCACCACAACCCCAGGGCCCCTGGGTTGGGACCTGGAGTAGAGGGCGGGCCCAGGTCCCTCCCTCTCCACTCCCCTCCTCCAAGGACACTAGGGGAGTGATTAAGAACTGGTTCAGAGGCAAGCAATAGCGCTCTGAACCTACCCCAGAGAAGAGAGAGCGCGAGACCCAGCAGAACAGTACCAGCAATTTGCCACAAAAACAAGTGCCAATTATTTTGGTGATTTATTTTCTTTTTCCACTAATAAGGGTTTGTAAATATTTGAAGGATGTAAACACTGAGACTGGAGAGGAAATAATTAGCATGCTAAAAGGACATATAATTAGCAGCTTCAAGATAGATAGTAAGAAAGGGCAAATTTAGGTTGAATATCAGGAAAGAATTCCTGACAGTGAGCTCTGTTGTCCTATGGGATAATCTCCCAGAGGAAGTCCCCACCACACTTTAAATCCAGATTGGATGTAAGAGTAGTAAGTGTACAAAGGCAGCATGGGTCAGTGGACAGGGAACTGGGCTGGTAGTCAAGAGACGTGGTTCTGTTCACTGACCTGCTGTGTGGCCTTGGACGTATCATGTCATCTCTCTGCGCCTTTATTTCTCCTCCAACCCTTTGTCGGTCTTGTCTAATTAGACTGTAAACTCTTCAGGGCAAGGACTGTCTCTTATTCTGTATCGTGAGGCCTTGATCTCAGTTTGGGCTTCTAGAAGTTGCCAGAATATAAATAACAATAGGAAACAGTCCTGCACTGAGAAGGGGTTAATCTAGGTGACCCAATAGGTCTTTTCCATCTCTAGCTTATACGCATAAAACAGCAGCAGACTGGACTGGTTGCAGGTTAGAACTCTGCATTACCATGCTGAAGACCCAGGTGCAGTCTTTGGGACTGGAAGTTCTGAACAAGCAGCCTGCTCCCTCCTGGCACCTTGTCCTCCTGCAGCAAACCCTTCCGCCAATCTATGAGCAGCATTTAATGGGCTCTGCAGATAATCCTGTTCAGCCGTCCTCAGCTAAAAGAAGGTTGATGCAATGTAGAGGAGAGGACTTAATAGCAAAGGGACCTAGCTCACGTTAATGGACTTAGTTCCTGCAAAGCTATTTTTGAGTGCTAGGGAATCATCTGGCTCTCATTGTATTCAACAGTAAAAATCCTGGTGGAAGCAGGATTGAGCCTATTGTCCAATATTTCTCCCTCTCTTTGAAATGTATACTACCCTTAGATTTGATGGCAACATTTTTGTTGATGGCTGTCAGCGGCAGAAAAGGAGATCTCTGGGAAAGAATACCATAAAATTTATCCCACGATACTGTAGCTTCATTGTGAAGCTCACAGAAATGGCATGCACCTCGTTAACGAATCAGGATCTAAGGCTGCATTGGAATAACTTACTGCCAGAAGGAGAGAGACCTTTACCTGTCCTTTTGCATAGCACACACCTGTTCTCATTGATGTGGGCTGATTGCTCACAAAGCATGCAGCATCAGTAACACACGAACCTGGACAGTGCCACATTTTTGCTCTTCTGAAACCAAATTAAAACACTCCAACATTACTGGAAAGCCAAAGAGATTGCAGCTTTGCTTAAGTTATGTGACCTACCATGTGGCCAAATTTTATCTCTTAGGCAAGCACATGGAAAGTAAAGTAACATGACCACCTGCCATATGCCAGTGATTTATTGGTTTAGGAATTTCAGGTTAAAAAGTTTCAGAGTAGCAGCTGTGTTAGTCTGTATCCGCAAAAAGAACAAGAGTACTTGTGGCACCTTAGAGACTAACAAATTTATTTCAGCATGAGCTTTCGTGAGCTACAGCTCACTTCTTCAGATGCACAGAATGGAACACACAGACAGGAGATATTTATACATACAGAGAACATGAAAAGGTGGAAGTATGCATACCAACAGGAAGAGTCTAATCAATTGAGATGAGTTATCGTCAGCAGGGGAAAAAAAACTTTTGAAGTGATAATTAAGATGACCCATAGAAGGTGTGAGAAGAACTTAACATAGGGAAATAGATTCAATTAGTGTAATGACCCAGACATTCCCAGTCTCTCTGTTAAGGCCTGAGTTAATTGTGTCTAATTTGCATATTAATTCGAGTTCAGCAGTCTCTCTTTAGAGTCTGTTTTTGAAGTTTTTTTGTTGTAAAACTGCCACCCTCAAGTCTGTCACTGAGTGGTTAGAGAGGTTGAAGTGTTCTCCCACTGGTGTTTGAATGTTATGATTCCTGATGTCAGATTTGTGTCCATTTATTCTTTTGCGAAGAGACTGTCCAGTTTGGCCAATGTACATGGCAGAGGGCATTGCTGGCACATGATGGCATATATCATGTTGGTAGATGTGCAGGTGAACGAACCCCTGATGGCATGGCTGATGTGATTAGGTCCTGTGATGGTGTCACTTGAATCGATATGTGGACAGAGCTGGCATCGGGCTTTGTTGCAAGAGTATGTATCTTACACACACCCAGTCTCTTCTGACATCTAGGTCGTACCAGTGATCTGATTGTTACCACCTGAGTGTAACAATCCTTTGGAAGGAACTTCCCCTGCTGTGTTTGTCCCCTATTTATAATCAGCCCTTTCCTCTGCTAAACACCCTTCTACTGAAATGTCTCCCTCCTCTTTGAAGAGGCTAACCTGTAAGCTCTCCCTAAACCAAGTCATCCCACTAGCAGGCCGGAGTGATGGGCCCAAGTAGTGAAGCTTTGAATCTAGATCCAAACTTCCCCAGATCTTGGAGGGTTGCAAACCGGAACACGAGCTCCAAATCCCATTTCTGATTCTAATGTCTCCAGCAAACAAGAGAGAACACTCTGCTCAAGGAACCCCCTTCAGGCCCTGGCCTTCTGTACTTAGACTGTGACAAAGTCATGGACCAACTCTTAAATAAGGCTTCCAAAATATTTCTCTAGGTTAAAGCCCATGTTAGCTATAAAAATCCAGAGCTTGGACAGCATAATATTGGACACTAGCTCACAATCACAACATACTGTATCTAAGAACACTGGCTCTTCCTTCCATCCCAGCATCAAAACTGTTAACGTCATCACTGATTTTATTTTTCTTATTCAACTTAGGCACCTTCATGCTAACTGCCTGTCTCCATGCTGTTAGAGGAATGCTTCCCCAAAGAAAAAGCTGCAAGGTTTAGTTTTTTAGGGATGAGTGCATTTGATACTCGAGGTATAATTTTTATGGGATGGTGAGCTAGGGTCTCCAATTTTTCTTTTAGTAACAGATTTGATTGGCTGCTATTTGCATGTGGTGGAGGTCACTGCTGGTTTTCTCTTCATAATTACAGTTTGTGCTTTTAAATGCCTTTCAAAGGTTCGGTTGTCTTAGCACTTGGGATAGGCACCTTTCTTTGTCTATCATAACTTAACTTAAATAAATAACTGATAGACAAGATACCCAGAAGGTGGGAAATGTTACTCAGGTTAGACATAAGTACATCTGTGTAGTTAAGAGACATTTGATTTTAGTTTACGTTAAAGTGTGAGCATGTTCCCTCTTTTTTAGGTGACTTATTAGGGGGAATTTGAAAGTCAGAGTGCTAGATCCTGGATGGACAGATTGGTGGGGAGGGATAGCTCAGTGGTTTGAGCATTGGCCTGCTAAACCCAAGGTTGTGAGCTCAATCCTTGAGGGGGCCATTTAGGGAACTGGGGTAAAAATGTGTCTGGGAATTGGTCTTGCTTTGAGCAGGGGGTTGCACTAGATGACCTCCTGAGGTCCCTTCCAACCTGGATATTCTATGATTCTATGCATAGCAGCAGCATGGAACAAAATTACTTTGACTGTAAGCTACTTGGGGGAGGGATTATCTTTTTGTTCTGTGTGTATAGTGCCTAGTGCACTGGGATCCCAGTCCATGCCTAGGGTTCCTAAGCACTACCACAATACTACTAACCCCAAGGCACAGAGACTATTATGCGAGAAGGTGATGAAAGGAGCATTGAAGTGGGGTCGTTGCTGGAGAGAAGAGATGCAAAATGGGTCTATGTCACAGCTGGGTGCTTTGCCTTTGAAATTAAATTCTGATTTAGTGCAATTTCTGCCTAAGTGCACCGCCACCACTGTGGAATGACCCTGTCTCACTCCCTGAAATGGTTCACAACTGTGAATGCCAACTTCAGGGCAGACTGCCAAAAAGCAGGGCAGAGACCCCAATTGGTGACATGTTCTATAACTAGATTTCACCAACTCAATAACAAATGTGAACTCCTTAAGCACTATACCAGTCTCACCATGGATTTATAGACAGGCTGGAATGCCCAAGGGGACTATCTTGCCTCCCAGGCAAGCTGCACTTAGTGACGGTTGCTATACATCAAAGATCACAAAAGATTCAGGTTGCTTCCAGTCACAAGAGACCACTCACTTACCCCAGTACCACTTGCACCTCAGATATCACACTAAAGATAATGCTTGTAGCCAATCCTATAGTAAATTCACTAAGGATTTATTAACTAGGAAAAAGAAATGAGTTATTTACAGATTAAAGCAGGCAACATATATAAACAAATCAATTTCAGTCTGTGTCCAAAAGGTGACAGAATTGTAGCAATCTGTCAGCAGCACTGAATGTCTTTGAGGGCTAATCCAGATTGACTCCGAGGATCTCCGCTTCAGTTTCATAGCTCCAGCCCTGTGAGAGTCCAAACAGCCAAAGAGAGAGAGAGATTTTCTTCTCAGCTTTTTTTTTTTTATTATTTCTTTCTTCCAGAATTCAAGTTGATGGGACGAGCACTTTTGCATGTAGTCTCCTTGTGGGTGTGTAGGGGCAATTAACAATGCCTCTGAACTGTGAGGTCCCACACTGGCCCATTTAGTTTTGCTAGGCCTTCTTGATGGTTAGAAGACAGTCCCTCCTGACTGAGTTCAGTTTCCAAACAAGCATTTCCTTATAGCATATGATAAAAATATTGGAATTGAGATTAATACATGTAGCAATTTATAAGCATTGTGTAACCTCTAACCACTAAACACACTGTTATAATTCCAATACCCATTTAAGTATCCTAACACAAAGGTGAAACAGATTTCCAGCAATGAATTTGTCATTGCTCAGCTGAGGTCTAAAGCTTTGACAAGAGCTGGCACTTGGTCTGCCAACATCAGACCCTATACACAACCTTGGCCAGAAGGATCATTGCTTCTGCCTGGGCCTACATCAGGTGACAACAGTGCAGCTTGGCATTCACCAAGCAAATATGGGGTTGTGCACCAGAATTCCTGTTGCTTTGTCCAGAACATAGCTCATTCACTGCTAATGTTCTTTTCCCATCCCTGGTGCTGGAACAGCATAAACTATTGTTGATCTTGTTAGCAATAATGCCTTTAACAATTTCTTTGTGACTTAACATTTCTTCTAAGCCCTCCTGTCAATCATGCATGTCTGTCTGCTACACCAGTGCCTGCCATGACTTTTTGGATAAAATCCTTCCTTTGTCAAAACAAACAAAAATTTTGAGAGGATAATTCCATACCTGTACGCCACAGATTTTACCTCCCTGCAGGTGCATTTTCTTGTGCCTAGCAAATAACTGCATCTGATGCCCTATATGCATTATTCAAAACACTACAGCTCCTTTGGTATATCTGACATCTTAGGCCGCAAAATGTGTAACCTCCAGGAACTGACTTGTAACCCATCGTCATGAACTAGGACACTCCATAAATCTGAACGCTCTAGGAAAGGTCAGAAGAAAAGCAGCTGCAGAATCTCAAAAAGACCATGACACAGTTCTGCTAAATTATCCCAAATGGTCCTTTTATGTATGATTTCCACCCCCACCATATTGTGGTTCCTATTCCTCCAACAAAATAAAATGACCTAGTCTGACCAATGCCTTATACAGAGGTAAAAATCACTTCTTTACCGCTGGCCCCCAAGGATCTCCTTAGCCCTTTTTGCCGTAGCATCACACTGGGAGTTCACGTTCAGCTGCTTGTCCACAATGACTCCTAAATCTTTTTCAGCATTGCTACTTTCCAGGGTACAGTCCTCCATTCTGTAGATGGTGGCCTGCATTCCTTGCTCCCAGATGTATAACACTGTATTTAGCTGTATTAAAACATTCATTTTGTTTGAATGGGCAAGATCACTTTGTATGACTGACACATCCTCCTCATTATTTACCACTCTGCCAATCTTGTTGTCATCCACAAATTTTATCGGCAGTGATATTATATTTAATTCCAGAAACCATCGTACAAATCCCTGCAGAACCCAACTAGAAACACCCTCATTCAATGATGATTCCTCTTTAACAATTACTTTTTGAGATCTGTCAGCCAGCAATTCTTAATCCATTTAACATGTGCTCTACTGATATTTTATAGAGAGAGCTTTTTAATCAGAATCTTATGTGGTACTGAGTTAAATACCTTACAAAAGTGTAAGTATATTACATCTACACAATTACTTTTATCAACCATGCTTATAGTCTCTTCAGAGAATGAAATTGTGTTTGTTTAATCAGAACAAGTTTTCATACAACCACGTTGACTGGTGTTAATTATATTCCTATCCTTTATCAATAGAATCCCATATCAGTTTTTCCATTATTGTGCCTGGTATTGATGGTAGGCTAACCTGCCCAGAGTTTTACCCAGGTCATCCCACTTGTCCTTTTTGAATATTATCACAGTATTAGCACTCTTCCAGTCTTCTGGAATTTCCCCGCTATTCCAATATTTATTAAAAATGAACATACTCATTCCATTGATCTCCTCAGCCAACTCTTTTAGGATTTTGGATGCAAGTTATCTGGGCATGCTGATTTTAAAATGTTTATCCTGAGTGGATGATATTTAACACCCTCCTTAGTTACTAATGGATTAGTAAGAATTTCATCATCTGATTCGAGTTTACTCCCATGGGAGATAGAGTCAGAGGATTCTCTGACTGAAAGTCAGGACAAGGAATTGGACACAAGAGGTGGTGGTTGTTGGTTTGTATTCTTGTTGTGTGTTCTGGAGCTTTCTGACTAGAGCTTCATGGAAGCAATGCAGCAGCTGGAGGTATTTTGCTACGTTTGCACTATTTTGGTTAAACCACAAAATCCTGAAATAGGCCCAAAACCCCAAAAAGGGGTTTGTTGTTTAAACTTGAACCTCCTGTAAACTGTCTGCTTACTACTTCCTTAACTCTGCCATAGCACTACTACAGAGGTCCCAGTGGTAGTCCCTGAAAATGTCTCATCCAAACCATTTGTATGAACTCTATTGCATGTGCACTATGCTCAGTGGCAGTGGTTCTCCATAGTGCTGATGTGCGAGCTGTAGGGTTTGTCTCAACTGGCTGATTCCTGCTCAGATCTGTTTGCAGTACAAAATTCATTGTGAAGTTGTTCACTCAGCAGGGATTTGTGAAGTGCCAAGATTCAAAATACCCAGCTGGAATCACCAGACTGAGCTTTCTCAGAACTATGAGAAAATAATCTCTGTGCAAGAGGTCAGGGAGGGCTTTTGCAGAGGAAATACCAAATACTTCATTGGAAGACATTTGGCCTTCTAGCCCAGGGAATGGAATATAGCCCTCGATCACTGAACACAGGTCTTTTGGAAAGTTTTGGGGTTTATTGTTTGTGTTTCTGTCCCTGTTGAACCCAATCAGATTTCTTTGTTTTTGTAGTTAAGGACTGTAGTGAGGTGACAACTCACTGGCGTGGCACTTCCTGCTGGTCATCTTGGGAATTCGCTCTTTTCCAGCATCTGGAGCACCCGCTGCAGGCCGGTGTCTCACCTGCCGCTGGCCCCATGTCCCTCCCAGACCCCGGTGCCCTTTACCTTGGGGTTCTGCCCCAGCAGTACCCTCACACTCTGGGTCTCCCCCAGCCCTCTAAACCCACCTTGCCTCAGTGGCTACTGCCAGTCATCATCTAGCCCCCACTCATTAGGGCAAACAGCAGTCTGTAATGGCCACTCATCATTGGCAAGGGGTTCAGACCAGCTGCCTCTGCCTAAGCCCTTGCAGCAGCCTCTGCAACCCCAGTACCCATTTTGGCCTTTTTCTAAGGCCTGCAGCCTGGAGATTTGCCCAGCTGGAGCTCGCCAGCTCTCTTGCCTTTCCACAGCCCTGCTCTGTTCCTTGTACCCTGAGCTCCCAGGCAGCCAGGTCCTTCTCCCTCCAAGGCTGGAGAGAGACTTCTCCAGCTCCTGGCCCCCAGCCCTCTTATAAGGGCCAGCAGGGCCCTGATTGAGCTGGCCACAGCTGTGGCTGCTTCCCCTCAGCCTAGCTTGGCTGCTTTTAACGTTTTTCCAGCCACAGCCCTCTCCAGGGTTGCTTTCAACCCCTGTTCTGCAGGAGTGGGGCAGCCACCCCACTACAAGGACATATAAATATTCAATGTTAAATTCTATAAGCAAAGAGGGCAGACCAAAACCTAGACATTAAGTGAGAAAATATTTTCCAGGAGAGTATTTACAGTATACAGTAGGTAACTTAGTTTATAAAAGAGGCAATGAAGTTTAGTGGATGGGGTACTGGACTGTGAGTCCAAAGATTTGGATTCTGTTCGCAGCTCTGCTATAGACTTGTGTGATCGTGGGCAAGTCACTTCACCTCTCTGTGCATCTTTCTCCTCCCCCCCTTTACCTGTGGTGTCTAGATCATAAGCTTTTCAGGGCAAGAGCTCTCTCTCATTGTGTTTGTACTGTGCCTGGCACAATGGCACCCCAGTCTTGGTTGGGGCCTGTAGGCATTACTGCCCTACAAATGACAACAGGCAGGGAAACCTCACTTCTGTGAGTCAGATCCTTACTCACACTGGGTAGCACCTTAATCCATGAGTGATCCTATTGATTCCCATGGGACTACTGAGCTAGGTAACAAGTAAAGGTGACCCTTTATTACTGCCCCTATGTCGGTACACTTACTCCATTTATTTGCTGGGCTGTACTAAGTGAAAATTAATGAGCAGGAGACATGACACATGCTAATTAAACAATGAACTTGGACCCTGCTTTGCATTTTTTACATTTAAACGAGCTCTAACCAGAACCCCAGAACTGCTAATAGAAATACAGGTATTTTCAACTAAAATGATGAGCAATGAAATAGTTAACAATGTTGATGTTTAAATTGATAGCATAGGGCTTTTCAGTCTAGCCTAGCTGAGATGAATGAAGCAAATGACACATCTCAGAGCTATTGAGCAGTTACTTGAATGACATAGCAGCTTAAGTCAACTCTTGCTGTGGACCCTCAAGCTCGTCAGCTATGAATGCTATTGGTACTTATTTCTGCAGTTGCTGAGAGACTGAAAGTTGGTGCAACAAAAGCATTTCCTTGTAGCCGTAAAAGGGCTGGATTTTAAAAGCATTTTAACAAAGATTGTTATACACCATGTGGCACATGCAGCATTGTTACTAGAAATCCTGAGGATTTGTGTATAGCTAGTACTTCAATAATGGGGAATGATCTGTTGGTCAGGGTAGGAACTTTCCATTTGTGTGTTGAATAGGGAAGCATTTTTCTTAAGGAATTAACTTTCTACGAAGGATAAATGACACATTTTCAGGGTCCTGTACAGCTAACTGTACTCCGTTTTAGTAAGGTGTGTAACAATCCACCTTATATGTGTCTGTTTCCTAGTTTAAGTTTGAATAATGGTGGTTCTGTGAGCAAATGTTATCTTTTTGATGCAAGTTGTAGAACTCTATGAATTATTTGAAATTACTCTTAATATCCACTCACTTTGTCTATGAATTAGAAAAGACTGCCTAGAACATTGTATGTCACTGCAAGCTGCTTGTGAGAGCATTTTTTTAATGCTTCTCCTCCGTTTGCTGTTCATGCTGCATTTTGAGTTCAGACCTGATTATTGAAATAAGTCATGTGGGGGAAGACACGCATTTCTTTTCCTGTGACTGACAGAGTCTATATGCTATGTGAGTAAGAGGGCCAGCCTTTCTCAGCAGAAATAATTTTCATTTTGTTCCTTGGGGAGCCGGGGGGGGGTGGGGGGCGGCACTCGGATTCGAATTTTTAGTCCATTTCTCCAATCTAGCTGAGAGTCCAAAAAAAAATAAAATCATTGTCGTCCTACTCATGCTTGCCTCACAATGCAATTGCGTTGAGAACAGTCTCATTACATTTCATTTTGCTTCACATCATGACATACCCTTTTAAAAAGGGAGATTTTCTCTATACGAAGAGGTCAGTTATTGCATCAGACCTGAAGCCAAATCTTTGTGTATCCCTGGGAAATCTAATCTTCTATGATATTCCTGTCACACTTCTAAGGGAGTTTGGGCTCAGTTTCACCTGTGATTGTTTTCCTTCTCAGATCATGAGATAGGGACATGTGTGACCAAGAGGCAGGCCTGCTGGGAGCTGAGAGGTAGTCTGTACTTAACCCAGAGAAAGAGATCAACCAGTACGAGGTGCTGGAGAATGGTAGGGTAGTCAGAGTGTCCAAGATAACTGGAGAGGCCTAAGAGAAAGTGGGACATGAGACTTCAGGAATGATAAATAGAAGACAGAAGAGGCTTGGACAATCGAGCACTGTTGGGCTGGAGGCTCAGAATTTGTACTCGGGTGTGTTAGGGGCTCAGGCTGTGCTACCCAAAGAGAGAAGAAGGAAGGAAGCAAGCCCTCTCTTTCACCTGAGCTGAGAGAGCTGCTTGCTTGTGTTTGGATTTTACTTTAACCAGGGGGCTAAGTCACTCTAAAAGCACCAAAGCAGCATATGAACTGTGGGAAAAGGAAGGATGTGCCCAGAGTTGGACTGAGTAAGTCATTGGTACAGCCTCCACCTATTGGAAACAGACTCTTGGTTCACAGAAGAATAGCATGTTTTAAACAGGAAATTCGTTTCCCTTGGGTAAGAATTCCATGGTCACAACAGAATTGAGGTGGAATCCTGCATTCTGTCTCTGTGAGCCGATTGAAACTAAGTCTTGTACATTTTCCTCTAGGAATGCATTTGCTGCAGCAATACCTTTTGATAGTGCTGATGTATGGGCCTTTTTCTTTTTTGAGAGCTACCATTACACTTGTTCTTTGAGCCATGCCAACAAAATGAAAGTGACTTTTGCAGTATTATTTTCAAGCTTAGGTACCTATCTTCAAGCTTAGGTTACCCATTTTCACCCTTGGATGCTGAGATGAGACCAAACCAAAAGCCTGCATCTGATCAATTTGCAGAGGTCCAGTTGTCCGCAGTCTTAGACTTTAAGCTCTTTGGGGCAGAGACCATTTCCTTGTTACCTAGTTGTACAACACCTAGCACAATCTGGCCCCAGTCTCAGATGGAGCCTTTAGGTGCTGCTATAATACAAATAATTATTACTACTAACAAAGGTTTGTATCTGGCTCTTGCATGCATCTCTACCAAAAATCCATTTTAGGTGCCTCGGTCCTTCTTTGAAAATCCAGAGTAATTTACTTAATTCAGCCTTCATATATAAGGTGTTCATCACTCCAGTGAATTTGAAAATTGGCCTCCTAGTTTAATGAAACCATATCTTCCAGCGTAGAGACACAAACAGCATTTGAGGAACTGTGATCTCCTACAGAACTCAGCATTGCCAGTACAGTTCAGCCACTCTGCTCCATCACTGCTAGCAACACTGTACTTCCAGAATTTGCAAAATGCAATGTGTCTCTGACCTCTCTTTCCTTTGTGTTAGGGTCACTGTGCTCACTCACCATTGACAAGGCCTTTCCTGAAGATGTGGGCCAGTACAAATGCATAGTTGAGAATGCAGCAGGGAGAGCTGAATGTGCTTGCAAAGTATTGATGGATGGTAAGTACTTTCCCTGATAGGGAAACTCCTTCAGTAAAACTCCCTCCCTCTTTCTAGACGTGCTCTTTCCCAACCTCATCCCTCACTAAATGGCAAAAAAATAGCTGCCTGCTTCCCCTGTGCATTCTTTCTGTGAAAATTGTAACTTAATCCTCACAACAGACAGCCCAAGCCGAGAACCAGCAGGGAGCTGAGCAATGGGGCTGCTTTGGGGTCTAATCCCTCTTTGCTCCTGCTGCCACTGGGTTTCTAAAATGATTTTAGAACAGTTAGTATAGAGTGTTGTTGGGCCTATGAGGTTTTGCCTCTCTAAGCTCTCTGCATTCTGTCAGTCCATGTATAGGTGATAAGAGTTTCTTTGGTTAAAGTTTGGTTAAGTTCTTTGGTTTATGCCCTCCATCCTGAGCTGTGCAGAGAGCAGCTCAGGCACAACCCCCCTTCTTCTCATTGGTTAAGAAAGGCTAGTCATCCTTGGCATTGTCCCCTTTAATTGGAGCCGTTAACTGTGTCAGCTTTGTCAAGTCCCGAGTGCCGCTGCTTCTGAACTGCAGAGAGCTCGCCTTCCTTGTTGGTCCCTCTTCTCTTTGGAGCTTGGCGTTCCCCAGAAACTGTGAGCAGTAAATCCTGTGTAAACAATGTGCAAACCAACAGTTTTCCCCAACTTTGCAGGAAGACCAAAAACAATTTATGATGAATGAGGGGAAGATTTTCTTCTCCCCCTCAATTCTTAAATAAGATGAATATTTTATTATTACTTTTGTTTTAATTCCAGATCCCTCACCTACAAAGACCCCAAAGTCTGCTGAGAAGAAGACCAAAAAGCCAAAGAGCTCGCTTCCCCCTGTACTTGCAACAGAGAGTAAGTGGTGTAATGATTTAACAATTTCCTTTTCACTGGAATCAGGAGTGCTTGAGCTTTGGTGGTACTTCCTGTGTACAAGCACAGTAATGAAGGCAGGCAGCTTGTGTTGTTTCTTTAACCCTTCCATGCAGGTCATGCGAATTGAGAGTTTGTGCCTTAGGGAGAATGGAGGGAAGAGGCAACAGTGTTTGACACATCCCACTCAGTTCCCATCATGATGCAGTAAACTTACCACACAGATTCTTTTCTGACTGCTTTCTAAAAGGAACTTGGAAATTCTCAAAAGGTTTACTATCACTGCAGATTCAAGGCACACTTTATTTCCTGTACGGAGAAGAGAGGGTACTGCAGGTGACCCTGTAACCTGAATAAAATGTCATCTGTACCATAGTCTGCTCAATTTTTCTCCATTTGAGTTGGATTGTGGGGTTTGTGCACTTTTTGTTTCAAGTTAATAATGTTCGGTTTGTTGGAGCATTAATTGAAATGACAGTTGTCACTAACCATAACCTGGAAAAATTTCTAGTGTATATCAGTAAGATACACATGGAGTGATTTCCCTACACCCGCCCTGGGGGGGTGTACATCCCCCTTGAATTTCCCCAACACCCCCCCTAGTTTTTTGAACTAGTTACATGCCAAACCTGGTGGCTGAACTTAGTGACTTTGTTCTCATCCACAACTATTTCACATTTGGGGACAATATATACCTTCAAGTCAGCGGCACTGCTATGGGTACCTGCATGGCCCCACAGTATGCCAATATTTTTATGGCTGATTTAGAACAAAGCTTCCTTAGCTCTCATCCCCTGACACCTCTACTATACTTGTGCTACATTGATGACATCTTCATCATCTGGACCCATGGAAAAGAAGCCCTTGAGGAATTCCATCATGATTTCAATAATTTCCATCCCACCATCGTCCTCAGCCTAGACCAGTCCACACAAGAGATCCACTTCCTGGACACTACAGTACTAATAAATGATGACCACATAAACACCACCCTATACCGGAAACCTACTGACTGCTGTGCTTACCTACATGCCTCCAGCTTCCATCCAGGACACACCACACGATCCATTGTCTACAGCCAAGCTCTAAAATACAAGCACATTTGCTCCAATCCCTCAGACAGAGACAAACATCTACAGAATCTCTATCAAGCATTCATAAAACTACAATACCCACCTGCTGAAGTGAAAAAACAGATTGACAGAGCCAGAAAAGTACTCAGAAGTCACCTACTACAAGACAGGCCCAACACAGAAAACAACAAATGCCACTAGCCGTTGCCTTCATCACCCAACTTAAACCTCTCCAGTGCATCATCAAAGATCTACAACCTATCCTGAAAGATGATCCCTCACTCTCCCAGATTTTGGGAGACAGGCCTGTCCTAGCTTAAAGACAGCCCCCCCAACCTCAAGCAAATACTCACCAGCAACCATACACCACAGAACAAAAACACTAACCCAGGAACCTATCCTTGCAACAAAGCCCAGTGCCAACTCTGTCCACATATCTATTCAAGTGACACCATAATAGGACCCAATCACATTATCTATGCCATCAGGGGCTCGTTCACCTGCACATCTACCAATGTGATATATGCCATCATGTGCCAGCAGTGCCCCTCTGCCATGTACATTGGCCAGACCAGTCAGTCTCTATGCAAAAGAATAAATGGAAACAAATCTGACATCACGAATCATAACATTCAAAAACCAGTAGGAGAACACTTCAACCTCTCTGGCCATTCAGTAATAGATTTAAAGGTGGCAATTTTGCAACAAAAAAGCTTCAAAAACAGACTCCAACTAGAAACTGCTGAACTTGAATTAATATGCAAACTAGATACAATCAATTTAGGCTTAACTAGAGACTGGGAATGGCTGAGCCATTACACACATGGAATCTATTTCCCCATGTTAAGCATCCTCACATCTTCTTGTCAAACTGTCTTAAATGGGCTATCTTGATTATCACTACAAAAGTTTTATTTTCTCCTGTTGACAATAGCACATCTTAATTAATTAGCCTCTTAGAGTTGGTTGGGGAATTTCCACCTTTTCATGTTCTCTGTATGTATATAGATCTCCTCACTATATGTTCCATTCTATGCATTCGATGAAGTGGGCCCACAAAAGCTTATGCTCAAATACATTTGTTAGTCTCTAGGGTGCCACAAGTCCTCCTGTTGTTTTTAAAAAAGCAAACAGAATGTTGGGAATCATTGACTGCCACTGCACGTTGAGTGGATGTTTCCACAATGACTCCAAGATCTCTTTCTTGAGTGTTAACAGCTAATTCAGACTCCTTCATTTTGTATATATAGTTGAGATTGTTTTCCAAAGTGCATTACTTTACATTTATCAACATTGAATTTCATCTGCCATTTTTGTTGCCCAGTCACCCAGTTTAGTGAGGTCCCTTTGTAATTCTTCGCAGTCTGTCTGGGACTTAACTAGCTTGAAGAGTTTTGTATTATCTGCAAATTTTTGCCACCTCACTGTTTACCCATTTTTCGAGATCATTTATGAGTATGTTGAACAGTACTGGTCCCAGTACCAACCCCTCAGGGATATCACTATTTATCTCTCTCCATTCTGAAAACCGATCATTTATTCTTACCCTTTGTTTCCAATCTTTTAACCAGTTACTGATCCGTAAGAGGACTTCTCTCTTATCCCATGATGGCTCACTTTTCAAAAGTCAAATTAAAAAAAAAGTATTAATTTAAATTATATTTTTTAGAAATCTAGACCTGTTATGTATTTTGATGTAACTTGCATTATTCTTATGTTAAATTTGCATCATCCCAACAAAACATTTACTTTATTCGTATCTCTTTTATATATCTCATTGGTCCTGACACCCCCCCCTCCCATTTCAGTTCCTGGGGAAACCACTGTACACATGCACTACATTTCTTTGCAGTGACAACACACTTGCGACTCTGCATATATCAGCAAGGTTAAGGAGAAAAGTGCCAGTGTGGTAATATACAGTGTTTTATTTCAAGTGGCACTGCTGCATTTAAAAGAAAGAGTAGCAGAACATATGGTATCTCCCTGAAATGAACCCAAATTGTTTAATATATTAGCTCTTAAAGAAGCTGTAGAGAGAAGATTCTTTTTAAATGCAAAAATCGTGTCGTTGTCTTTAAGAAGTTTCCTTGTGTAAGGTGTTTCTGATGGAGCCACAAAATAATGTAATTATCTGTTTTAAATAATAGTCAGCTTTTCTGGTAAATGGAGTACTTACAGCTTATTGTAGACTTGCCCAATACAATTTGATTCTGCACTGTAAGTATAGTAATGAACATCACCTTTTGGACTGTTGATGCATAACAAGGCTGTGTTTACCATGTAACCTCAAAACGTGTTGTCATGATACATGCTGTGTATGAATCCTAAAAATATCCTCTAAGTGCTGCTCCCTGCCTACAGATAGACATGTTCTTCTTTAAAGGTGACTTGCACATTACATTGTACCTACCAAAACACAACAACTTGAGGATCCTTCGCTTAGTATTCAATCCTGATCTGGGTGCAAGTTCACATAGCACCATGGCCTTCCATGGAGCTACACTGCTTTACACCAGCTGAGTATCTGGCCTTAAAGGGAATAGGAAGAGTTAAGAAGGACCATCAGCTTTTACTTTACCTTCAATAGAAAAGAAATTTACAAGGAATTGGATGTTCAGATCCCTTTGGCAGCTTTGAACATCTCAGCCTTAAGTCTCACTGGGTGTGTACTCATCTTCCTGACATTCCTGTTTATGTTCCTCTGTGGTGACATACTTAATATAAAAACCAATTCAGTAGCGTTTACCATCTCAGCCATGAGCTAAAATCCCACTCAGATAATGTGCTAGTAAGAATCATTGCCATCTGAAAGATAATGGACTTAATGGTGTGTGTGTGTGTGTACCGTGTTAAAGGATCACTATTACAACTGTGAGTGTCTTTCATAAATGCAATAAAGTAAGAGATCCCAGTCTAAATAGGTTCCAGTCTCTTCCAGGCCATGTCACCTCCTCAGTCCTAGACTATCTGTGCCCTGCCTATAGCTGTATTTTTGGGTTAACTCTGTGTTATTTGCATTGTTTGAAGATGGGTTTACTTGCAAGTTTTTTGAAAAGTAATTTAAAAAAAACCATCATGTCAAAGTGAAATGTGCTAGTTGGTCCAATTTTATGTGAATGTCTATATCTGAACATAACGAATGTCCCACTAGCTTTGATAAGTGGATCCCTGGCCCAATGACTATTAATTGTCATTCATACTGGCAGGTAATACTCATTCATGAAAGCAAGGCCATTTGATCAGGTAAAGAGAAAGTGAGCATGATGTTGTACTCGGGTAGTTAGGATACTTGTCTAGGGACTCCCAAGTTCACATCCCTGTTCTAATGACTAATTATTTATAAAACGTGGAAGAGCTTCAACAGGAGAGATTGAGACAGACCCATACCAAAAATATCCCATAGCCCAGTGACAAGGATGCTCTCCTGCAGTATGGGAAATCAAGCTTCAAATTCCTTGGGGACATCAGGCAGAGTGAAGAATTGAACCTGGGTCTCGTATGCCTTAGAGCACCCTAACCACTAGGCTAAAGATTGTAAGGGAGGGTCTCCTAACATGGCAGTAGTTGTGGAATGAAAATTACAGTGGTCCAAGATCAAGGACTTGCCTCAATCCTGCCCAGTATCTCATAAAAAACACCCTGTAGACAAAGCAACCAGTGACATTTTTAATATTGATGATATGCTATTCCCTCAGAGTGCTACAATTGGCCAATGTCAACGGCCACCCTCAACTTCATGCAGCTCATCATGTGGTTTAAAAAGAGTGTGTCATGGGTTCCCTATGCTCCTGGAACAAGAGCCATTTTCTCATTTGATTTGATACTTCACTTCCTCTGGCTTTGGTTTGTCACTTACACCTGAACAAAATGCTAGCCTGTAAAATACTACTAGATCAGAATAGTGATGTATTGCATTCACTCCTCGCACATGTCAATAAGCACACAAGACCCTGGAGAATAGGAAGTTTGCCGAGTTTATGTACAGTTCCTTGCATTGCTGGAGCAGTCACATTGTCAATGGATAATGCATGGGCCACCAGTTGAGAAGCCACCAAAAAAGATGTGGACAGCTAATTCCCATTAAAATTAATGGGAATTGGGCATCCAGATGTCCAATGTGGCTTTGAAAATCTTGGTCTACATCTCTAGTGTTTTATGAACTTTAATCCTCACCCCGCCCTATCAAGAAGAATGTTGCCCTCTGTTATGGAGTGGCAAACTGAGGCAGAGAAGTTTAAGACTACCATTTTCAAAGCTGACTAGTGATTTTTTGGTACTCAACTCTAATTGTCCTTAAAGGCATGGATTTTCAGAGGGTGAATACCCAGTATTTTCTAAAATTGAGGCCCCTTTAAAGTGTCCTATGTAGAGAGTCCAAAATAATTAGTTTCTTAAAAAAATTGCTTAAGTGACTTGCCCAAGACCACAAAATGAACCAGTGGCAAAGGTGGGACTTAGATTCTAAGTCTCCTAACTCTGAAGCCTGTGCTCCCTCGATCCACTATATCACAGTTGCTTTCCAGAGTGAGCTGATTTTAAAAATTATGAAAAATAGCTCTTGTCGCAGAGCTGGTTTTCAGGGCTGAACATGTCTGCTCTCTGAAAACATCACCTTTATGAAATACCAAACGATTCAACCAAAAATAAATATGTAACAGCTGGAAGCAGTTGCAGAGGGATTGTGATTGAACCAGGGCTTAACAGTGCAACAACACAACTCCGTTATAGTGGGAACAAACTACATGCAGCTCACAATGAGTAATGCAGTGATCCAGACACTGATGCATTCTGAAATGGTCTTCTAGAATTTAACACCTTCGAAACCGAGGTGTATGAGAAGAATGACACATTTGTGAGTGTCTTGAAAGAAATGCCTGCTGTATTCTGTAGGCATATTTCACTGCACCGTTTTAAGCTAAATATTAGGGAATGGTGACTAACTCTTATCAGCAGATGAAGTAAATTCCATTTGGTTGTATTGGATTCTCCGATCTCAACTGCACGTATTACACCTCTAACTCCGACTTACACGATACATGTTGAAGGGATGATTTAACACAGAGATTAATCAGATCAGGTACAACTTCTCCCTCTGCTCAGTGAAAAATGCATTGTACTATCAGAAAAAATATCTTGAGTATTGATTTTATTTATTTATTTGGAAAGGAACAAGCCCAGGAACAGGAACTACAGTATTTAAAAGTATTTGGTATCTTGCTGAAATAAATCTTTATTCCTGCTACTACATGAAATCTGTTTGATTTCACATCAGACAAATGTTATGCTTACTTTTGCTGACAGTTGTTAATAAAATGTCATCACAACACTATCCAGAATAAATCCTCTGGAAGGCTCTGGCCTTATCTTACCAGATCTGATTTCTCAGCATCACTGTTGCATGGATGGAATGCTGAGCAGCGGCATCATTGGAAGACTATGTCATAAATGTAAATGTGTCAGGGGTTCTTTATCATGTTACATATTTATCTCCAGAGCAGGGAGGATTCAGTGCATTTTAATTACTGTGGAAAAATCAGCAGTCGATGACCAAGTGATTAGCACATAGTTCTGTTAGTTGCTCTTCAATAAAAAAAAAACCTTGTCTGAGAATCCAAGTCTGTAGGAGCCATTTTAGGTAAACGTCACATTAAAGAACCAGACTTGACATGTCTGGTTTGGGAGGTATATAATCAAATCATAAAACACTTCAGTTTATTCACTGTTATCCATTCCTTGTCAAGATGGAATGACAACTTTTGAGAGTTATTACTATAGTGTAAGTACAAACCATGGCCACTAATGCATATTTCTCCCTTATGAAATGAAGTGCTTCCACATCCATTTGCTGTGTCACACTTTCAAGCTCTTTTACCTCTATATAAAATTTGCCCAGTTACAGATTTGTTCTTCTTCTTGTGAGGATGGGGAAACTAACTGGATCTGGGAAATCAGATACCCCTAGGTTAGGACAAAATTATGCAGGAAAAATACCAAATCTGGTCTTTTGCTGTTTCAACAGGCAGCAGTGGGAGATCTGTGTTCTTAGGGGATGCAAAATGTGTTAGCAGAGATGTGTGCATCCGAAATGGATGTAGAATTTTGCCCTAAAGAGCAAATCCCATTTACTGTGCAAGTAACTGGCCCCAGGCACTATGCAGGTACAGCAAGGGGTAGAGGAGAGGACAATTCTGTTGCAATGACGATTGTCTTCACTCTCTAAGGGAGTAGGGAGCATTTTAAGGATCCAAGTAAGCTACTCCAAGCTGCTTCCCTCGCTCCACCCCTTTTCCCAGGATGTTCATGCCCCACCCATTGCATGCTGACATGTAGAGTGTTCCCAAAAGCAGGGCTGTGTTCTGAGCAGTAACTGCAAAGCATTCATCACCGTATCCTGTACGTTGGAATACCCAGTTCATTGGCCGGGAAGCCTCTTTCCCCATAGACAGTGGGACTGGATTTGTTCCCAGCTGAAATCTGCTTCCTTAATATACACAAAGAAGAGGACACTGAGCCGTAGCACTTGGATCTGGACCTGAGCTTCCCCGAAGCTCCGGACATTTGGAGCAGAAGTTTCAGTTGGGCATACCTGGGTTTTGTGAAACTGAGAATTAATCAAGCCTCAACTAGTTGAAATAAAAGAGCATAAGAGACTCAGCTTGTTGAATCTTTAATTGGTGCCTTAGTTTACAATAGAGAATCCAGTTAATGTGTATATATAAAGCAATAGAGAAATAGTCACCTATTGTGTAAGTTATTCCTCCTTGATGCCTAGTTCACTACCATCTAACTTATGCCAGGTATGCTACTTGAATCCCTGCCAGGTTACTGTACAGTTTATGCCATACTGACATTTTCTAACTGAGTGAACATTGGCAAAGAGCAGTATTTTCCATGGACTTTGCTTATAGTCCATCCTACATAACTGCATGTTGCCAGAAGAGGAGTGACTTTTATTAATTGTCCTACGTGAAGAAAAATGAGAGCATCTGTCCAGAAATATGTTTTTTGCAACATAGGGCTGAACCAGAGAGATGCTACACACTGTAAATTTCCAATGAAATAATCTAGTAAGTATATGAGAACTTGAGTATGAAACAGAAACACAAGACAGACTAGGTTTTCAAAAACAGGAGCCTAAAGCTGGGCTCCTAAATCCATTCTTAGACTCCTTAAGTGCTGAACACCTATTCACTCTTGCCGAAGTCCCTCAGAGCAGCTGAATGCTCCACGTTTTTGAAAATCAAGCCCCATATACTTTGGAGTCTAAATATCCACTCAAGAACTTGGCTTTAGGACCTAATTCTGCAAGTTTGGCCATGGCATCTTAGCACCACGTTTTACGTAATTGAAGACAATGAGGGTTGTAAGTGTTCACGACCTCCTGGTATGTGAGGAACATGAAAACTACAAGAGCCCGACTTCTCAACCTTGCTCCCACTGAAGTCAGTGGTAAAATTCCCATTGATTTCAGTGGTGTATGGCCAGATCTGAGGAGCCTATATTTCTATTTCATGCTTGGTTTCTATATACTTACTAGCCTTGGTTTAATGTGGTGTAGGAACAGCCTGTGTCCTATCAAAGTTGTTTTGAACCAGTCTTCTCATCTACCATGGCTGTTAGGAAAATAATGTCTCCTACTATATTTAATCTTCTGAGTAAAAGAGGCTCAAGAGTATGTCAGTGTGTCTTCTCTCTTTCCTGGGAAAGTCTATGTGAATTTGCCCAGATTTCTTAAGGGAGGCTGTTGAAAAAGTAATGATGGATCTGTCTTTAAATGTTTTAGAAGCTAAATATGGGATTTTCCATTGAACCAGCTGGTCATTTTTAATGAGAAAATAAAAACTATTATAGACATTTATAGAAAAATGTTACCCTACTCTCTGGCCTGGATGGCAAATGAGTTATTCTGTCTAGCTTCTGTTTGTCACCAAATTTAACTCTTTGATTACTAAGTTAATAATCTCAAAATGTGAGAAAATTGCTGCTTGAGAAATTGTGAACCTGGAACTGTTTAGTTTTCAACCCTTCACTACTGTTTCTGGACTATTGGGCAGGTTCTCTTGTCGCTGCTCTACTTTCTTTTCCAGCTATTTTTGTATGTTCTTATATCTGTGTCATGGGACAGCAATACATTACAGTACCAGAGGACACCGCATTATAGTCTAATCTTATACTCCACATTCTCCAGTGGTGACTGGGTGTTGTAGGCATCTTTCTGTCACCAGACCACAGAGGATATTAATCTCTACCTAGAGAGGCTTGGGTCTTTAGCTTAAACTATTAGCTGCTTATGTGGTTAGGTCAGGAGGTCCCTGGTTCAGTCCTGGTGTGTCAACCAAGATGGTAGTTATAATGTTTGCTTTTTGAGTTCTGTCTCTTATTTGATATATTTTTGTATTTTAAAATGTGATGTTCTTGCATGTTTGATGTAGGAGATAGAGAAGGTTGTTCAGTGTTTTGTATTTTGAGAGATGAAAGTGTTGCAATGTTTCCATTGGAATGTATTTGTTGCTGACTGATGAAGGGGTAGAAGGCCAGCTATTAGATACAGGGTGTTCCATGCCACTTTCTCTAGTTCATTATAGCGGTTTTCATCCCCATAACTTTGCTTAATTGGGTAAGGAGTGTCTCTGCCAGTGCTTTCATTTTTTGTTCTTTGTCTTCTGTTCTTAGCTGTTGTGCACAATTGCTAATGTGTTATAAGGGACCATAGATGATATTTTCATATAAAAGGTCAGTGGAATTACACCAGGAAAAATCTGGCCCAAGGAAGGAACAATGATCTTTTGTCTAGTCGTGGGACTGGGACTTAGATGATGCATATTCAGTTCCCAGGATTGTATGTTCTTGAAGACCAGGACTGTTTCTTACTGTGTATTGTATAGGACCTAGCACAGTTGGGCCTGGTCTCAAGGCTGCTATGGGCAATACTGCTACTGAATAACTTTTTACACTTGTTAATGCAGTTTCTTTAGCATCTGTCAGTGCTAAATGCAATTTATGTATCCACTGTAGATTGAAACTGTAGCATAGCAGATTCCCAACATATCTTGAAGGGGGATATGAGATTGACCAAAAGATCCTTTTACTCCTAATAGCTAGAGAAGTTTCCTACCCAAGTTACCTTCTGCTCATTTCCTTTGTGTCAGGGAGAACATGGTCCCCAGATATTAATCCCTGTGCTGGCCAAGGAGAGATGAAGACTCTCATGTATTTAGGGCTACCATGTGCTGCTCCAGGAGGATCCCTGGGGAAGGCATTGTGCCTTTAAGGAATCATAAGGGTGGGGGAGGTGGAAGGATCTATGCTGACATCTCACCACACCTGTTTTCTCATGGTGTGGAGTCTCAAGATTGTAGCCCCTGCTTCTTCCTCAGACTGAGCCATGACTGGATTACGTCCTGCACAGCTGTGTATGGAGATGTGCCCTCCACTGCCTTACTCTGCTGCTTGGATGCATATGATCACGGTACAAACACATGGCAAGGGTACTAACTGTACTCTTCCAGCATGTGCTGAAGTCCATCCCTATTCAGGGCAGCTCTTAACCATGTGCTTAACTTTAGGCATGTGCTTCCAGGCCCATTAAATCAGTGGGATGTAAGCATATACTGGAAGTGCTGTCCTAAATAAGGATGTTTTCTTGAATTGGGATCAATGTGAAGGACAGGCTTTACCTGGATGACCAAGTGTCCATGCTGTAGTTACATTTGCTTTTCCTTTGATATTTTATGAAGGCTCAGACTGTGCAGAGAGCAGTCTCCGGGAGAGGGGACTCTTGACTATTTTTAGTAGAATTCCAAAAAAGGGAAACAACAAAGAAAGAGAGGTTTCCAAGCATCTCTGCTCCCATGAATTTGACATCGGGGCCAGGGAAGCAGCCCGACCAAATGTTCCACAGATATCAGCCTGCAGAGGAATCTTTCCCTTTCAATGTATATCCTCTGGCTGGCTCAAACAAACTCCCTAACAGGCAAATCTGTCTATAAAGTTATGTAAATACCAGCCTGGCACAGTTTACATTATGTCATTTCTGGGAGTCTGATTCATTTAGGGAGAGAATATTGTGTCCTTTTGTCTCCTGTAAGCTGGTGTTCTGCTTCAGCCCCTTTCAATGTAAATATCAGGAGAGAGAGACATTGTCTTTTCTAAACAGCTGAAGCAGCCTACAACCAAATAACTAACATTTTGCAAGAGGCTCAAATATTTTAATGAAAACAATCATTTTGACCTTGTCAACTTGGTTAATGTTATTAGCCTTCTTTTTTTGTAACTGTCTCCAGCAGCTAATGAGAGAAATTTGGTTATGCCCTTTGCAGGAGACATGCAGTGGGAGCTGGAGTTTTTAGGGTGAAGTCCAAGAACAATGAAGTAAATTCTGTTAGTGAGGACAGCTATAAGCTCTCTAATACACGCATGCACTCCTCCCAGATTGCCCCAGTTTTTCCTTCCTGCCCACAGCTATTTGTGGCTGCAAAATAAGATCAGGATCATCAGTCAGACCTTCTCGCTACCCCTACCCAGTCTGCGTTCTTTTGATGAAGTGCAGTGGCAGTCAGCACATCTTCTGTTAAGTACAAGTAATGTTCAGGATTTTTTCAGCATCTATGTATTATACTAAAAGCAGCAATCCCAGCTGAGTGAGGTGATAGGTTTATGTTCTCTGCTCAGCTGGTAGGGAAATCCTCATTGATGCGAGAGCCTTTTAAAATGCCTGAGCATGGCCCTTAATTCTCACAGGGATAAGAACTGTGCATTAGTTTCACTTGCAGTGTAAATTTAGCAGATGGTGGTTCACTGTACATCTTCACATATATATATATATATACGCGCGCGCACACACACACACACACACTGGCCATTTCCATTGATGAAGTAACTATCACTGTGTTAATTTGTGAATGAATGAATAATGTGGAATGATGTGGTTAGGCACTCTTGTTTTATGAGATGAGTGGCTGGTAGGTAGTAGGCAGACGGAAGTGATAGATGTGTATGAATATGTATGTGTGTATATTATAAAAAAAAAAAAAATCCCTCTCACCCCTATGGGTGGTATGTGCTTTCCTCAACCTGGGTCCTCTACAGAGGCTGGAGTGTTGAGGTTCTTGCGCAGTATCTTAGCTGTTCCCTAGCATGCACCTTGGACAGAGCTTGATGTTTGTTCCTGCGGATCTGTTTGACCACTCACTCAGCTTAGGATCAGACCCCAGTGCTCTACCCACACTGGGACCACTTTGGCCTTACTTTCCCATCCTTCGAGTTCCTCTTCAGGCCCCTGGTATTCTCCAGCTTCTATTCTCTTTCCTGATGTTGCTGTCACTTGGCACTGCTATATCTATCACGCACGCTGTCTTTGCTTTGTCTTATTACCACGATGTTGGTGATTGTTGCCAGTACCTGCTGTCCGTCTGGATCTGGAAGTCCACAGATCTTAGCCTGCTATTCTCCACACCTTTGTGGAATCTCATTGGTTTGGGAGGGTCTCGCCATTACGCTGTGCAGATGTTCCTGTACACAATGCCGCCACTTCGGTTGTGCGTTCTAGTTATGCTGTTCCTGCCTGCATCTACATCCTGCCACTATGTGTTGACTGTCTCTGAGGCCTCTCTGCACAGTCTGACCTTGGGTCTCTCTAGTGTGGTAGACCCTGCTCAATGATCTTGTGCCGCTCTAGTGCCTGTTCCTGTGCTCTATGATCAGTGCCCCAGGTCTGTCTTTAGTCAGCCCTTTCCAGCACTGGTAGGATTTCCCATGTCAGCCACCTAGCCTATCTGTCGATTGGTACATCCATGAAGGGTCTTGTCTTGCCATGCACTTCTTCTCTTGGTCTCTCCATTCTATGTCTGCTGCTGCCTCAGGCATTCTCTCAGCAGCTCATCTTTGGGGGCCATCTTACTGATGTAACTCCTGGATGTTCCGGGTTTCATCCAGCGACGTGGCCTTGACACTCACCTAACCCCGCCCGCCTTTTTCTGGCTGGTATACAGTCTCTGAGGTGTTGGACTTGGGGTGGAAAACCTCCGTGCATTGTGAGGAGCTCTCGGGGTTTTCACATCGCAGTCTGCCATGTCCTCCTTTGGCCAGCTCACTATACCGCAGCGCGGTATCTGATGACGGCAGGGCGTATCGTTGATGGCGTGGATCTTTTCTTCCTCTGAGACTGGCTCTTCAAGGACCTGTCTTATCCTTGTGATACTTGATGTTGCTGTCTCCTTGCCTCCTCATCGTGGTTTCCATGTGACTGTGGGAATGCCAACAGTACTTGTAGCTGGTCTGTAGTCTGCTAGTGTGCCCGCTGGTAGTTCCACCCCATCAGTCTTGACTACCTTCCCTCTTCCACTACCATCCGGTCCACACTTCTCCAGTCCGAATGACATTCCGATTACCTCGTGTAGATCCGCCGTCAGGTGGATTAGCGAGTCGATGTCTCGTTCATTCTTAGCATACAGCTTGATGTCATCCAGTACGAGGAGGTGGCTGTAAGTGTAGTTCACTCCTGAACCTGTACCCGTATCCAGTCCTTGTGATTATCTGACTGAGGGGGTTTAAGCTATGCAGAACAGCAGCGGGGACAGTGCTTCACCTTGCGTATCTGCCACACTTGATGGCCACTTGTGCAAGCTGCCTTGAGTTGACTTCCAGTGTTGTCTTCCATAGTCCCATGATGTCTGAGAAGGTCCTTAGTGTCCTGTGACTTGTTATAGCGCCAGACATCACAATCCACGTGTTGCGGCATTGACGTCATAGGCTTTCCTGTAGTCAATCCAGGCTGTGCTCAGATGGTCTGTCTAGACCTTGAGTCTTTGGCGACTGCTCTATCTATACAGCAACTGGTGTTTTGAGCCTCTGGTGTTGTTCCCAATGCCGCTTCTGAGTGTCGTGCTCGATACTGGCCATGTGGTCCTGTAGCTTGGCAGCTATGATGCCTGATAGGACTTTCCATGTTGTGGGGAGGCAGGTTATTGGCGCGTAGTTGGACGGTTCTGTCCCTTGCAGGGTCTTTCACGATCAGCACTGTCTTCCTTGTGTTAGCAGTTTTGGGTGGGAGGCCTGCTCTGCTAGCAGCTGGTTCATCTGTGCTGCTAGGCGTTCATGCCCACTGCTGTTAGTTTCTTTAGCCAGTAGGTGTGGAATCATGTCTGGTCCAGGTGCTGTCCAGCTCTTCATTTCTTGACGCGCTGCTGGATGTCTTCTACTGTGGATGGTGACTGGTTTCTGTTTCTGCGGAGATTGCTGTGTCTGTTCTCAGGTCGCGCACTTGCACTGGTGTATGAAGTCTTCTCTTTCTCCGGCATATGTTCTTCCTAGTACTGTTCAGTTTCTGCTCTGCTGGTTGCGTCTGGGCTGTTGTTGTGTTGTTGCACTGCAGTTGGGGAGTACCATCTTGATGGTTCTTTGTGAGAATCAGGGCATTTTACTTTTTTGCTCTGCTTCTCTAGTGTATCTCCTTAGGCCTGCGAAGCCTAGTGCCTGTGCAGCCTTTGTTTAGCAGTCTCTAGCGGCTTCAGATGGAGTCAGGTCCTTGTATTATTTTTCAGTAGCCGAGTCTTATCCTTAATCTCTACACGCCTTCTCTAGTTGCGACAGCTTGCACTAACTTCTCTTCCGAGTCGCCTTGACTTATGCTCCATACCTCATTTTCCAGGCGATCGGTGGGTACATACTGTTGTTCTTCTTGATCGCTGTCTGCCAAGCATCTCCAGGATTACAGAGCTTTTGTAGCATGTATACCAGCTTCATTGGTTTGAGTTATGGTTGTAGTAGGGCATGTGTCTCATAGGAGGGCTCTGTTGGCATCTTCTAATATACTATCTGATCTGTAGCTTCTGCCACTGAGCCTTTAGGTAATCGGTCTCGAGGATTGACTGTACTAGTTTCTCCATTGATCTATTGCTCTATACAGGCTGCTGTGCTCTGCCCAATGGCAGGGGGGGCAAGTGAAGTTTCAGCTTCAGGTCTGTGGCGACTGCACATATCACTGTTCTTCAGGTCTTCTTGAGTCTGGGATTGTAATGTGGAAGTTGTCGTCTGTCTCAGCTGTGACAGCAGCTCTCTTTTCTATGTTGCAAGCTGTTGCGGTAACTAGCTGTTTCTCAAGTAAGGTGGATATAGGTCTTTTGTCCATCCACATCCCCTCAATATGTTTCATATATCCCCTCTCATTAGGTCTACTGTTGTAGTAGCATTCCATCAATTCCAGGTTCTCTTGTCTCGTCCATGAATGGTTTGTTCCAGTAGCCCACTTTTTTTAGAAACCCCAGTGCAGGACAAGAAACAGGAAAGGCACATGGTTCTGATCGAACAGGATCTATGCTAAACTCTTGTCTGATACATTCAAATAGTCACAACATAAACTATACACATACCGCTAAATCCTGGCTAACAGGCAAGGTAATGAGTAGAGTCGTTTCTGTCTCTGAATTTTCTTGTTTTTGTAAGATTCAGACTGACTACATCTCACCAGAGATTCTTCCTGGTTACCTACGTTTTTTTTCATTCTCTAGCTTTCCACATGCATGTACTTTCAAGGATCTATTACACACACACACACACACACACAGTGTGTATGTAATAGATCCTTGAAAGTACATGCATGTGGAAAGCTAGAGAATGAAATGTAGGTAACCAGGAAGAATATCTGGTGAGATGTAGTCAGTCTGAATCTTACAAAAACAAGAAAATTCAGAGACAGAAACGACTCTACTCATTACCTTGCCTGTTAGCCAGGATTTAGCGGTATGTGTATAGTTTATGTTGTGACTATTTGAATGTATCAGACAAGAGTTTAGCATAGATCCTGTTCGATCAGAACCGTGTGCCTTTCCTGTTACTTGTCCTGCACTGGGGTTTCTAAAAGTTGCCCATTGTACCTTCAACTCAGGAAAGTATGTGGCAAATTGTGCTCATTCGTATTCACCGAAGTCCTTTAATGTCATTCATCTGAGACATACTACAATACGTAGTCCGTGAGATCACTTTCACAGCTTTAACTAGCACTTAAAGCCTTCATTGTTCTCGGAGGACAATCAATATTAATTTCACTCTCAGTTTAGAATATTCTTAGGAGACAGGGAGACTCTGATGTGTGGTGCAGCTAAAAGAATAATATATACCTAGTATAAACCAATATAGTGCAATAAGTGTACATGGCACTATACAGTAATGGAGTTGTGCTGAACAAATAACAAAGGACACAATCTACTCCTCTAGAAGTCATTTGTAAAACTTGCATTGACTTCAGTGAGGGCAGAATCAAGCCCCACTTTGGAGTTTACAATACAAATAGAAGGCAAGATTCTACAACCATTAATGACTAGTATCTACTCACATAAGTAGGTGCTATTGATAGTGGGACTGCTCATGGGAACAGAGGCTATTCAACATGGGTAGGCATTGCAGAATCGGGCCAATAGCAAACATAGTTGAGGAGTTACATATAGGATCTCACTCTTCCTTTTGTTTTACTCATACAGATTTTGAGAGAGCTGTGGGTTGGAGGGTATTTACCTGATGTAGATAGATGATCATCCTTAGAGCACTGATGCTGAACAAGACCCAGAGGTAACTAGGCTGATAACCCAAAAATTGATAGTCCTCTTTAAGGAGTTGTGGGCATTTCTAAAAGTATCTGTCTAAAGTTAACAAGACAAGGGGGTGAGGTAATATCTTTTACTGGACCAAGTTCTGCTGGTGAGAGAGACAGGTGACCTGAAGACTAGCTCTGTGTAAGATATTACCTCACCCCCTCACCCTTCTCTATCTAATATCCTGGAACCAGCATGGCTACAACAACACTGTACATGTCTACAGTTAAACAGGAATGGATCCTTAAGGAGTGTGTAGTGAGATGGGTGAATATGAAATGCTCTGGTGGTTCAGTTATGTCAGGGTAAACACCCCAAAGGTAAATACCAAAGTGAACCAATAACCAGCTGAAGAAGTCTCTAAGGAACAGGGCTTCTTAGGGAATATACAATACTTCCTGTTTTGTGACTCAGCTGTAGGTATTATGAGAATAGACTTTCTGGGTATCACAGTATTTCTGGTCCCAACCAAAACCAATACATGCAGCGCGTGTGAAAACGAAACATATTTTTGGGGGGGAGGAGTTAAACTTTTTTATAAACAGAAAGTGATATTGACCAGTTTCATTGTCCAAACTTTGTAAGATATTCCCAAAAAAGAAGAGAAAAAGCATTGATGCTGAAAAATAAATTATAAAGTTCTTTCTACTGAAACAATCTAAAGTGAGAAGTGAGAGCTGGTATCTCTGCTAATACTAGAGATTGAACTGGGGAATCTGATTGAAGCTGAGTTTCTACCATTTGAGCTAAAAAACCAAGCCCTGTATTTATTTAGCAGCTGTAGAACACTCATATCCTGCATGGACCAGGTATAGAAGGGACATTTAACACAGAGTGAGCAGTGAGTTTACATTAGTAACATGAGCAAAAGCTGTAAAAACTGTATTTTGTTTGCTATCTGCATTACTGTTTTCAGAGCTCAGAACAATAAAACTACTGCAGTTCTAACCAAATGTTCCACAGCTTCCAGAAAAAGGCTTTTTTTTTTATAAAGACTGAAGCTAATACTTGCAGATACAGAATGTTCAGTATCTGTTTAAAGGGGAGATTTACATGAGAGAGACAGAGTGTTTTTACAATTTGATCTCTCATCACATTTCTCATAACTAATGGGCCAAAGATTTCAAACATAGGTTCAGCTGCTGTATGAATATTTAAGCTCCAAAACAGATGTGGTCTAATATTTGAAAATATGGAGAAACCCCAGTTTCTACTGAAGTCAATGAGAGCTGCAGCCCTTGTCTTGCATACACATGGATTTAGGAACCTAAATGTAGGCAGCTAGGTTTAAAATGCCAGTCCATATTTTTAACAATGGTGAGATTCCCGGCATCTTGGAAAATGGCAAAAGCTGTCCCATTCATAAAAGCAATGAAAAATACTAGTGTTCAGTTCCTGGGTATGCCAATTTCTATATCCGCACGTGAGGCGCAAATAAGAAATACAAATCAACTACCTAGTTTTAATTGGGGTTTTCTCTAAACTATTCAGCAATTTGCACATTGAAAATCTGTGGTGATATCCAGCATGTGGTGGATCTCAGCCATTTGTCTGGGCCAAAACCAAATATGGTGGATGCTTAAATGCAGAAGAGCACAAATCTAATAGGAACAGGGATGCCAAACTGCCTTAGACACCTTTGAAAATCCCAGCTTTAAATGTGAGTATTCTAAGGATCAGGTCAGACTCCTTGGAAGTGCTTTCGAGAAGCAATACAAGTGTAACATAGATTTTGTGCTGGAGTGAGATCAAGAATACTGCCAGGAATGTGACTATTTGTATAATTTAATTTGTGCCTCCCAAAACTCATCTGCTAATGAACTGTTTAATTTTTTTATTTATTTTTTACTAGGTGAAGCAACAGTGAAAAAGAAACCACCTCCAAAGACCCCCCCGAAGGCAGGTAAACAGCTGCTTTTTGTTGCACAGAAAGCATAGGCAGTAATGCAATAGGATTTCCAAGAAAAGGCCACTCCTACCTTCAAACAAATGTTTGCCTGCTACATGTTTTCTTCTGATTAAATGGTAGGTGTGATGTTCAATGGGGAGAATTTCAAAAGCACTATGTTCCCCTTCTCTAGTAGCTCCACCTAAATTTAAGGTTGCTCAACAGTTTCTGTTATAGGACCCTGTGTTCAGTTGTTTATAACTTGGGCAAACTTTAACCACTGAAGCTGATATTTGCCATGCTCCAGGCTGAATATTTTTCAAAAATTTCATCCAAAACAGGTCAGTCAGGAGCTGCTGGTCACCAGAACTCAGCGCAGGAAGACCATCTCTCCTGTGCTCTGAGCACTGTGCTGACTGGTGCCCAGGCAGTGAGGAGGCAAAAGAGGAAGCACTTGAATTCAAAAGTCAAGAAGTGCGGAATAGGGGGTGGAGGAGAATGGTAGCCAGAGGATAGGAGCAGAGTGAAAAAGATTGGCAGGAGATGGAGTACAGTGCCAGAAAGGTCTGTAACCACTAAAGCCCCTTTCCCTCCGAAATCTGGAATTGAACCAAGGAGTCCCAAATTTGTACATTCCTCTGCTGTCAGCAACTAACTGTGACACCCACTGGTAAAGTGTGTGTCTTATCCTCTTGTGGATCAGCCACTAGAAGGAGATAACAATGTATTATTGCTGCCAGTTACTTCTTTAGCTCACAGAAGGGACCATTGTGATCACCTGATCTGACCACCTGCACATTGCAACCAACAGAACCTTGCCCACCCACTCCTGCAATAGACCCATAACCTCTGGCTGAGTTACTGAAGTCCTCAAATTATGATTTAAAGACTTCAAGTTACAGAGAATCCACCATTTCCTGTAATTCAAACCAGCAAGTGACCCGTGCCCCAGGCTGCAGAGGAAAGCAGCAACAACAATAAAACCCCAGGATCTCTGCCAATCTGACCTGAGGGGGAATTTCTTCCTGACCCCAAATATGTACGGAGTCAACTGTTCAGGAAAATAGAAAATATAATTCTCTAAAGAGCTGGGTTTTTTCTCAGTTCTTCCCCCTCAGATCATTCAGTTTCCAGAAGACCGAAAAGTCCGTGCTGGTGAATCAGTGGAACTGTTTTGCAAAGTAGTAGGAACGCCACCCTTAACTTGCACCTGGATGAAATTCCGAAAGCAGGTAAATTTTCTTTTGTCGTGTTTTAACAATGCATGATGATTAATTTGAGAAATGCCTGAAACAATGTCTAACTAAAAGGATGCATAATCCGAAAGAAGTGTTCTATGTTTCTCTCCTGCCCTTGATACAAGAAATCCCCCTTTCTTCATTGGAGCTTCAGGTTTTCAGCTTTGCAGATCGAACCAAATGCCACTGAAAAATACTCTTGAGTAAAGAGCATCTTACAACAAAAATATCTCTACACTAAGCTTGTTTGTTGTGAATATAAATGTTCCCACAAACTATTGTTGTATGATTCCTTTCTCTTTAATTAAGTGACCTCACTGGGACTAAAGCACATACTTAAGCACTGTTCCTGAAGAGGGAAAATTTCCTGAATCAGGGCTTTAGTGAACAAGTTCAAACACTTTAAACTCAGCAGCTCAGTGTGATCTTCAGCAAGCAGAAGCTGGAGTATCATATTGGCATGGAGCAAAGATAAATATCTGCTGGAGCAGCTACTGTTTATTTTATTACGAAGTTGCTCAGCACTCTACAGTACACAGATAAAAACAGTGCTTGCCACAAGGAAGCTTAGAATCTAGACCTGAGTTTGTCAAGATAAGTGTTGAACATTTCATCGGGGACTTCAGGGCTCTATATTAATTGTACAGTCTATTGCAAGTTCTACCTTTTTAAACATTTTAAGCCAGTTGCCTTTTATTCCAAAGTATCCTTTTCTTATATTATGGAAAGGGTGCCTGGTAGCATCCAAATAATTTTCTCTCTACCATTCATTATTTTATATGCCTTCATGGTATCTCCTCTGAGGCTTTTCTTTTCCAAACTAAACAGTTCTAAACTTCTTTAAATTTCTGCAACCTAAAGACTGATTTAGGACCAAGTAGACCATTTTTTATAAATATTATTTTTATTGCAGTAGCCTCAAAGAGATTCGGTGTCCTCAAAGGAATCCTGCACTACATCTTCAAAAGACAAGCCTAGGAGCTTAAGTGAATACCTTTGCTAGACACTAAAAATCAGGGCCTGAATAGAATACTGAGTTCTGTTAGTAATTTATAGGGTCACAATGAGCAAATGAAGGTAGTCATTTATGGCTTATTACAACAATCTAAAACTCACTGTATCCTCCCTCTGCATTTTTTTCCTCCTTAGGACTGCAGAGATATTAACTGACCACTTCACCTTGAATGATCCCTTGATCTATGCATTAATTACTTACACTAAACAATCTGTGCCACCTTGTTTTTAGCTGTGACACTGAGTACATTTCCCAGACCTGAAGAAGAGCTCTTTGTAAGCTCAAAAGCTTGTCTCTCACAAACAGAAGTTGGTCTAATAAAAGATATTACCTCATCCACCTCATCTCTCTAATTCTCCTTTAACTCAGCAAGGAAAGGCCTGCGGTCCTTTTCCTGCTGAGTGACCCGGGCATGTAGCGCAGTGACTAGAACTGGTGGGGGAAAATTGTCCATATGACCGTTTTGTTGGTGGCATATTGTGTTCTCATAGAGCACTGAAGCAGTCGAATAAAATTTGAGAATCATGCTACCTACCTACAATCCCATTGGAACCTCAGCAAATTACAGCCCAGTATCTTGTGTGTGCATAGCTGCACTCCAGTGAATGGAGTCTCTGGGGTGGGATTTTCATGAGTGTGTAGCATTGGCTACCTCTGCTCCCATTGACTTCATTGGGAGTAGCTGTAATACTAAGCTATGCCTACACCACAAGTGCTACAGCAGCACATCAACAGCTATGCCAGAAGGGTTTTTTCCATCATTGTAATTAATCAACCTCGCTAAGAGGCAGTAACTAGGTTGATGGAAGAAAAACACCTTGAATGGAACCTAAATTGTTACTTACTCCCAAAATACTTACTCCTGTTGCTAGTATTGCAGACGCAGCTATCAGGTTAACGTCAGTGGGCAGATGCCAAAGCATGCTTTATATCTAAACTAAGGGCAGAGACCTGCTCTGACCGTCATGATTTCTTGTTCTGTAAACATGTCTGACAAGAGAATTAAACTAAATAGCCCTCATTTTTAATGAAAAGCAGAGAATAAATTGAAAAATCTCTTATCTGGCAGGAAATGGTGGGAGGAGGAAGGGCACTGACATTGTGCTGTCTACATCACTATAAGAACACAGTGTACTCCTTTTACAGTTACAATGTAGCATCAGGTTTTTTTAATTCCCTTTAATGTCTCAAGTTAATACAAATCAAAACGGAAATCTTTTTGACATTTATGCTGAGGTTCTTGGTTTAGTTGAAAGGTAGTAGTTATATTTACAAGTACTTAAAATGTTTATGGAGTTCAGCTGTGATTTTGACTCTTGGTTTTCTCTGAAACCATCTTAAAATCTTTATCTATTTCAAATGAATTAGAATGATTTATTTATTCTATTCAGCTTGGGAACTTTAAGAATTCAAAGGTGAATGTATCAGAAGAATCAAAATGGAAGTTGAAAAGGGTAACAAATACTTTCCATGGCATTTTTCTGGGTTTTTGTTTTTTTAATTTTAGAGAGTTATTTTTGGTTCCAGGAAAATCAGACTGTGTTACTAAAGCTAGGCCAGTGCTTTGTAACTTTCCTATGCAGTTCTGCCAGTGCAGTTTGACTCCAACCAACGATACCATCCACTGTTCCAGTCTAGGAAACTATTGTGATAATTTGTGCGGCAATGCTGATATGGACACATGGAGACTAGAATCAGATAGTGGCATGGATGATCTGGGCCAGAATGTGAAGTTGGGCCTTGAGAAGTGAATGGCGAATGAACCAGTGTTCTTGGGGCCAAATCTTGGTTTCAGTGAAGTCAGTGGTAAAACTCCTGTTCATGTCAATTTAAATAGAATTTGCTCTTTTGCCAGTTAGACACGATTTTTCAACTACATTTTCTGATCCTGCAAAGGGATTTTAGCCGGTGGACCCTAACACCCAAACACACTCATTAACTCAAAAGGACTGTGTGCATGTATACTTTGCAGGATTGGGACCACTGAACTACTGGCCTGCATCAATTGACTTTCTTGGTTAGTTTTACTCTTTGCCAGCTATTCTTACTCGCTGCAGTAATGGAATTATCTACATTGCTCTCCTAGTGCTGTAATTTTGGGCTCCTACCTGACTGAAAGGTTGGGAGCCTCGCTTTTGAAAAGGCTTTAACAGTTCTTCTGTTTAATTTGGCAGATTCAGGAAAATGAACACATCAAAATCGAGAATGCTGAAAACAGCAGTAAGCTGACTATATCCTCAACGAAGCAAGAACATTGTGGATGTTACACTTTAGTGGTAGAAAATAAAATGGGCTTCAGACAAGCACAAGTCAACCTCACAGTTGTCGGTAAGTGCAGAAAAAAGATTTAATTCTATTATAAAACACCCACTAGGTGCTCTGGGTGCTGTACCAACAATCAGAGCAAAACAGCACAGTACGTTCAAGAGCCTGCAAAAGCAAACGGGTCCATTTAACAAATTAAATTGCTAGGCCAGATCCTAAGCTGGTAAAAATCAGCATAGCTCCTTTGACTTAAAGAAGCTATTCTAATTTATACCAGCTGGTGATCTGCCTGTTGTTTTGATGACACCTTTATATTTCAATTTAATCTGAAGACTATTGTAATGAAAGATAGGAGAGGGGCAGAATAATCCTCCTTATATTTGTTCTTTGTTTATGTGTAGACAAAAGTCCAGTCCTCCTTTTCCCATTAACCCTTTGTAGGTGCAGATGCTCACTAGGATATTAGTTTGGGAAAGGTCAGTTTTTGAAGGGTTGAGGAGGTTTGTGTTGTATTGGAGATTACAATCTGGAAACTGTCCTGGTGTTTAGTTACTTTATAGTGCTGTTGATTTATAAAGGCAGTCTTTTTAAAGCATACATGTTTATGCAAGGGCTGCACAAGTTTTCTGTAAACGCGTATGAAAAGTTGAGTGAGAATCATGTGTTTGATGCTTTAAAAGCTTGTTTCTGCTCTGAATAGTGACTCTGTCAAAGGGAATTGTGTGGCTTCAGATTTACTCCCTCTCAAGGGCTCCAGAGCAAATTTGGTCAGTTTACTAGTAAAAGAAGATATTTATTCAAACTGCCAGTCTGGTTCTTTCCACTTTGTGAGGGTCACTTGTAATGAAAGTTCTGCTGCCCAAATTCTACCCTCAGTTACCCATTGTCTGTAATGGGGTTACTCAGGTGTGTCTGAGGCTAGAATTTGTCCAGGCAGTTGAAATTTATGTAGCCTGTCTGTTGATGACATTAGCCAAAATAGAATTCTAGTCATTCTCCCATAATGGTAGTCCTAAAAGGAGTAACAAGTAGTAGGCAACTAATATTGTCTCTAAAGAAATGCAGGTATGAGGCCAGGGATGAAGTCCTGGCTCCACTGAAGTGAATGACAAAATACCCATTGATTTTCTGTGGAGCCAGGATTTCATCCCAGGGATCTGTTGAGTAAGATATGATTCTACTAACTTAAATTTCACCTTGTGTTCAAGTATAGTATCCTGTGAAGAGTGAACGCTGCTACTGTATGTATTGTGTATACAGGCCTCTTGACCATTTAAGTACATGGTTATTTCTGTTGTCTAAACCAGATTGCTGATTACATTTAAGACAATTGGACAGACAAGTGCAATTATTAAATAAAGTCAAGCAATGTATGAAATTCAGTTTCCTGTTATTCTGTGAGCTTCATGTAGTTATTATGTAAGTAGCAATTTTATATTCTGAGGAATATGTTGGTTTGAAAATCGGAGTCACAGAAACCTCATAAAGCTACATACCAGCCTCTTCCTTCATGATGCCATTGGCAGGAAATGTGCTGCGGGGTTAGTGGGGCTCCCAGAGATGCTTTGGGAGAGCTGGGTGAAGAATTCCTACAATGTGCTTGAGTTTGCCATGCTTTCTGGCTGATGACTCTCAGATAAAATTACTATTGCAAATTTGCCAACTGCTTCAGCTAGACTTCTAGCTGAATTAAGAACTGTAGTGGGCATGATGGATGTCAGAAATGTGTTGCCATCAGGATTTCTGCTTGCATGAAGAAAATGGCTTGCTAGCTGTAATTTTTTGGGGGGGAGAGGTGAGATTCCTGCCAGCCCTACCTGGGTATCCATGCTGTAGGCAGGGATGGGCACAAGCAGTTTCTTCTGCTTGGGCACAAGGGGAAGAATCCCATTACTGAGTACAGTTGCTGCCCCTTGCTAGCACTTTTATGGGCACCTGCTTTCTAAAACGGAGTGGAGAGACCTTGACTTCTCTCCCTGTCTATCTTGCACCAGGCAACATGGCAAGGTCACTCGGTTTGTATGCCTGGAGAGACTGCAAACAGTGGCTCCAGCTGTGCACACCCTGGGAGAACCCTGCAGGAATTCTAGCTGAGTCAGCCAGAATTATTCCTTGGGGCTCCAGTCCGAGCACATCTATTTTCTGCACCGTCTCCAGTGTGCTGGGCAGAATCTCGTCGTCCCCCCCCAAATGAGGATTTATAAAGTGGCTATAAATCTGGCTAGTGCCAGATATCGACTTTGTTTGTCTTAGCTATTTATAATGAGGCTGTGTGATCTTTATGCGAGCTGCTTCCCTATCGGATTACAAATTAAAAATCACATCACCTTGTATGTTCTTTGCTCAAAACATAGCTGGCTGATCGAGGTACTTGCTTGGGTTTTGAATGTGTTTAGAGAATTTAGATGTGGTCTGGAATGTGTGTTCTCCTGCAGGAGTGAGCCAGGACTGACCTAGAACCAGATTCCTTTAAAGAGGTAGCTGGCAGGCTAGTCTCTGTTTGAATTTTAAAAAGTAAATGACATATTAAAATTCAAAATGAAAGAAATAAGGAAATATTACTGTAATATTCTAAATGTATGGACAGCTGAGCATCCATGTGCATGGTAAAGATAACATGACATTCAAATGTACAGTCTCTCACTCCAAAGGATCTCAAAAGCTCTTCACAAACTACATCCAGGAAGCACCTCTGAAGTGCAGCCGCCTCTAAGACAGAAAGGCAGCAACCAAAAACTGTGCATAGCGCACTACACCCCAATGGCGAGGGGGAAATTTTGGTCTAGGTCACCATACCAGAAGTGCCATGGGATCGTTAAGGACAGCCAGGACCTTGTTTTTACGCCCTCTCGTTGAAAAGCCCCGTGCACAGTAACCTGCAACATTGGTTTATCTGCTACAGAAAGACAAAGTCCTGAGTTGACTCTGCCAAGATTCAAAGCAAAGATGATTCTTCTGTGATTCAACCCATGACTCCAGGGAGTCAGACCTAGGTCCGGCTCTAGCCATTTCGCCACCCCAAGCACGGCGGCACGCTGCGGGGGGCACTCTGCCACTTGCCGATCCCGTGGCTCCAGTGGAGCTCCAGCAGGCGTGCCTGCGGATGCTCCACAGGAGCCGCTGGACTAGTGGACCCTCCGCAGGTCCACCGGAGCCACCTGCCGCCCTCCCGGCAACCGGCAGAGCGCCCCCCGCGGCATGCTACCCCAAGCACGCTCTTGGCGCGCTGGGGCCTGTAGCCGGCCCTGGTCAAACCTGTATTTTAGCCCACAGTCCATAGCTGGATATATGAGCAGCACATGCTTTTTATAAATAGCAATGGCATTTTTCATTAACATCTGGATAAAATTAAAAAAAATCTCCCCATTCCCCTTTTGACGAATCTGGCTCCTAAACTCTTATCCTGCACTGCTGAAACTGTCAGACTCAGACTTCAGCTGTGAGTATAACTGAACCAAGTAGGGGTTCTGACATTTAAGGAGTTCGACTAGTCAAAGACTGTTTGCTTCATTGTTGGCAATGGAAAAAGCAGTTCTGGAAAGACTCCCAGTTTTGAATTATTCTAAGGGTTTTTTCCCCCTTGTGATCTTAATGAAGATCAGTGAACTAAATTTTCATTAACTGCAGCTCCAACCTGAAAAACCACACAGGTATCCAGGCAGATTAGGGAGACTGCTTGTGCTGGGTGATTAGTGCACAGGACTGGAGTTAGGAGGAGTTTGAGCTTGACACTGATTCCCTGGGTGACTTTGGGGGTCTACAAGTAATAACAATATTGTGAAACCTGTACAGGAGGGAAGCCACCCTAGTAAAGCAACCTCTTGTCTTAAGAGAGTGCCAAAAACTACCCACCATATCTTCTGCCTCATCTATTTTAGAGGACCACTCCCAGTAAATGACCGATTGGTTTGTCCCTGGAATAGTCACTTGAGAGGCTTTTCTGTAATGTGATTCTGGTACCAACTCCATAACTGTATGTTCTGGGACACAGCTAGGGATTTACAACCAACTGTTAGTGTCAAATGGTAGTAGCCTCATGTTGCCAAAGTTTCATTAGAAGAGTTGGTGGTGGGATGAGTATAATTTAAAGCTGAATTAGTGAGGGCTAATGTGTAGTTCTTAATGCCATAACTTAGGTGCCTGCAGTATGTGGCCAGTAACAGTCGTCCCTCTCAGCAGTGCTTTATTTTTTAAAAAAAAACCTGTGTGTGCTTTATAGAGAGATTTATGGTAAGTACATGGGTTAATATAGATCATGGGTGAAATTTTCAAAAGCACCTAAATGATTTAGGAGCCTAAATTCATAAGACATTGGCTCCTCAGTGCCTATCTGACTTAAAAATGAGACTTAGGCTTCAAAGCCACTTAGATGCTTTTGAAAATGTTACCCAACAAGTACGTACAAGTTTGAAATTGGTTATTGTAATAAAGAGAGGAAAGAATGATCCTATCGTTAAACAGGACTGAGACTTAGGAGATCTGGGCTGTGTTCCTGTTTGTGCCACAAGCTTCCTGGTTGTGAGGTGATGAGTCACTCCTGTGCAAGCCTCCCACCAGGAACTGATCTGGTGACTCTCAGGGCAGGTATATAAGCCTCACAGGAAGAACAGCAGTTCAGTTGGCTTGCAACTCTCTCCTGCCTAATGGTGGCAATGAACTCCCCAAACCTTAGTCTGCTGTGGCCTTGCTCTTGCTCTGACTTTGCTCCAACCCCGCTCCTGACTCCTGGCTCTGACAACTATCCCAATCACAATTTGTGACATTGGGTAACATTGGGCAAGTCACTTAACTTCTCTTTGCCTCAGGTTCCTATTTTACAGGGGAGTTTAAGAAGGTAATTCACTGTTTGAGTAATGCTTCTGGCTTCATGGACATTCGTGCAGATTGTTATTGTATAAAATTAAGAACACGCATCCTTGTGGGTTGATTCTGGTCAGTCATAACGTGGAGTTTACATAAGTATAACTCCATTGGCATCACTGGAGTTATTCCATATTCATAGCAGTGGGGGTACTTGGTGTAGTGATGTCATAGTAAGATTAAATGCGGTGGTCACTGGGGCTCTAGAAATACCTATGCACAGGAATTTGGTGCAGTAGTATTATACATTGACAGTGGAATGCAGTTTTTAATTTCACTATTCGACTAAGTAGCTGTGCATGTGCTTTACTTGCACAGTGCTGAGCAATGGTGCCCCAAATACCTGTGTGTAACAATGTGCTGCATTAAGTAGCAGTTCATAATCTTACATATAACATTATTGCACTAAGTATCATATGCTTCTCCACTTGATGTAATTATTCTGTACTTTCATGGGGATGGCGGTGTTATTTTCTCCAAGGAAATTGGTATTTCCATTTCTTGGAGTTCTGAGTTAGCAGCAGATCTTCTAAGCAAAAATAACGAAATATATGTTAGCTTCTGGATGAGATATGCATCATGGCCCTGATCCAAGACTACTGAATTCAGTGGCAGGACTCTCTGACTTGAAAGGGCATAGGCTTAGAGCCCAACTCCATAAGTTAAACCCATTTCACATGACACACTGGCCTGAGCACCTTGGTCTCAATCCTTTTGTCAGGAAATGACAAGGTAACAATGGTACTTCCTCTTGGCAGGTTTTAGGATTGCTTAAGAAATCTGGCTCAATGGGAAACGTTCCATTTTTGTGTCAGAAACATCACATTCCCCTTTTGGAAAAGCTAACACCAACTTTTGTGATATTGAAAGAAAGGTGGCGCTGGGCGTTAGGGGGCCGTAAAAAGGGGCGTGAAGCAACTAATGACAAATCCCAGGAAAACAGTATAACTCCAGAGTGTTAATGCTGAATTCTTCTACAATGTGTTTCATCTTCTCTTAACAAGCAACTACTCAATGTTTAGTGTTCCTGTGAGGCAAGTGATTTCTCCCCTTTTTACAGATGAGGGAGCTGAAGTTGAGAATTCAAGCATTTTCTTTGCCTCCAATTGCTTGTCCTTCCTCTGGCTGCCTCTGGAGGGACTTCTGTCTCCAGTGAAGAGGGCAAGTTGGCCAGTGGGCCAAGAAGGGATGCTTTATACTGCCCTCTTACAGACTTCAGCAAGACAACATACATTATGGGGAGATTACAAATGCTTCATCTCTAAAACTTTGTGACAAACCTCAGCAGCCACATCAACACCAAAGATTTTTGCAGAAGGATCATAGAAATTAGAGGGAAACCAAATTTATTAGGTCACCCAAACCATCACTCAGCCAGTACTGGATTGTTACCTTTGGGACATAAGGTTTGAAAAAAGGCTCTTGAGAATGTATTTCCCATTATATGTATGTTAGTTCTGTTAGGCCTATAGGAGAAGGAAATGTTCTCGTGGTTACAAGACGTGTCTGGGAGTGAGTCTATCTGAATTCTCCTAGTTCTGCCACAGACTTCCAGTGTGTCCTTGAGCAAGGTCATTTTACCTCTTTGAGTCTACGTTTCCTGATCTGTAAAGGAGGGAAGATCTATCTATCTTCCTCAGTAGGGTGCTGTGTGACGTCATTGTGCTTTGAGATCCTCAGAAGAAAGCGCAATTATTTAACAATGCAACTTAATTGAATTATTGTTTAAGAGGCAGAGAGGTTGCCAGTGGTGTGAACTGGGAGAGTAGTGAGGGACAAGATTTAGGAGAAGCTGGAGCAAATCTCTTGACGATTTTAGAAAAAGTGGACGGCAAATTTCAAATTGTGTCCTTAGCTCTCGGAGTGGAGCTCTAACTAAACTTATTGGGGGTTGTGCACATAGCTAACAGCAGGATTTGCAATTTGGCATTTGTGGAAGATGTTTTATGAGAGGAAAAGTTGTGCACTTCAGCTTCTCTTGTACTGTTTTTTTATGAAAAGAGATTTTGTTTGTTTTTCCAGTCTAATGTTATGCTAAACCTGTGGGAAATTAACATCCGTAAGGTACAATACCTTTAAATTATAGGACTTCTCTCCCTTGGAAAATAAGTTCCAGGTCACAGTTTTCCAAGGAAAGCAGAGAGATTTGCTATGACCCCAAAGTCCTATCAACAGTAACATAGAGTTCAATTATGACCTTTTATGGTTTCGATTTTCTCCTACTGATGGATTTCAAAAGAAGGCTTTGCCAGTGCTGTCGGCATGGATATTGTCCAACTGGCTTTAGCAGTATATTAAATACCTTCTCTGGCTAAACAGCCTGTGGAGTGGAATTAAATTGTTGCTTTCTGTCTGCTCTTTATCTGGCAGACAATTATTGTAATAGCTAATAATAGTATTGTATAGTAATATGATAACTGGATTTAGAAAGAAACCAAACCAATTTTGGGATCAGATAAAGAAAACCACCTCACAAATGTCGTTTCAATGCTGTCTTAGTTTGAAGAACAGTATCCTTTTCTGTCAAGGTCTGTGAATATAATAATCTCTGATTTTAGGGGTTCTGCATTGAAACAGGATTGCTGCTTAAGAACTCCCTATAGCCTTATAATCTACTGGTGCAAAATGAGACTTGTTTTGGCTCAGGGTGACCCTTGGATCAAGTAGCAGAACAGCTTCCATTTTCTGCTCCAGAAGTTAAAAAAGGATATATTGCCTTTTTTGGTCTCCTAGAATGGAATTTATTTACTGTGGACTTTGTAAATTTGAGCCACTTTGGGAAACCAACTAGATTGAGGTAGCATAGAATTTTTTTGTGGGTAAGTCCTGAATAGGCTGTACTTATGCCACCTATATGAGGTTGAGGCTGGGGGTCTCTTGGCCTGACAAGGGGCTAGAAAGTCTCTTTCCTCATCGGGAAGAATTACAAGTTAAACAGCTCACACACGATTTCACTGAAAATTTAGAACAGAATTGTAAGTTAGACTTATAAATAATAGTGATTTAAAGGTCAACTGGATTCACACTATGCTTTTCTCTGCACTTCAAGTGAAATAATTTAATGGGTTAATTAAAGATTATTCCACAGTGTCTTTCAAAACCTGTCTACCAAAAAGCCTGAGAATTTGTCAGAGGAAGAGGTGCTGCTGAATCCAATTTGGGAGGAAAAGGAACTAACTGTAGTGAAGATAGAGTTTGGTGTTGTCCTAGCAGAGGTTGTTATAGGTCATGTAGGACCAGATTGTAAATTACAATCTGCTCTGAGTAAGGGGTGGTACATAGCTACATTGCTGCAGGAGCAGAGAACAGATTGGGACTCAGAATGACACACTTCCTCCCCTGCTCCCATGTTGCTCTGAGGAAGGAGTAAGTTACCACTCTCCCTTTCATGGAGCAGCTTACTCCCCTTTGTGTGCCCAAACCATCACCCTTGACAGGTGATTGGAGTGGTGCGGGAAGGAGCCAGTGCTCTTTCTATTCCTCTCCATCCACCCACTTGCCACTAAGTGTGGAGTATCTAATGACTAGCTTCTCTCTTTCCTGTGTAGCTGGAGTCACGATCTGAGCAGGGCTAAGCAGTGTCAAGGAAGGGCTGTGACGATCTAGCACATCATTATTTTTATACAGCAAACTCCTGTCTGAGGAGTTGTTTGCATGATATAGTTAATAAAGATTGGGTGGTCCCTAGTTTCTTGGAATTAAGGACAGGGAAGACTGGAAAACAATTCTAATGGAGACCAGTTCTGGAAACTGTTAGGATATATCTACACACTTGCTGGGAGAGCATCTTGCAGCCCAGGTCGACAAAGCTGAGTGAGCAGGACTTGCGTTAGTTTGCTAAAAATAGCAAATGTGGCTCGGGCTCTGAAACCCACACCCTAGCTCCAGCCTGAACCCAAATGTCAAAGCAACATCTCCATAGCTATTTTTAGCAGGCTAGCACAAGCTCCACTAACACAGCTCTGTCTACCTGGGCTGTAGGCCTCATAGCCAGCTGCTGTGTAGACCTACCCTTAGAGCCCAGCACCAGCCACCACAAGGTGTGTGCTTCTCTAAGCACACTGGAAAACTCTGGCTCCACTCCAAAGCACTGGGATCAATAGCTCTACCTACTATTGGTCGTTTTCGACTATGGATGCCAGCTCCAGTTATAGAGTTAGAGCAAGTTGGTTTTTGTTGACACTACCTATAGTGATCATTCAACTCTTGTGGATTAAGGGTCAAATTTTCAAAAGTGATGTAGGCACTTAAGAAACTAAGCCAAATTGAACATCTATGGGACTTAGGAGCCAAAGTGCCCAAGCGACTTCAGAAAATGTGACGTGGGCTCAAAAGTTACTTAGGTGCTTTCAAAACGTTACCTGAAATCTACCTTCCCAATAACCAGCTCTACAGGGTGGTGATGGGGTCAGCTGGTCAGGAAATGTTCAACTCATTGTTTATATGTCAGAAAATGAAGATTTGTCAAACCTGAAACTTTTTGCAAAAAAAGTTGGTCTTGAGGACATTTTTGTTGGGGTGGTTTCTCAGATCCAGACGTAATGAGACTGCAATCCCAGGATAACCAGTAGTCTGGTGGTTAGGGCACTCATATGGAATGTGGGAGACCCAAGTTTATGTCCTTGTTCTGAATCAGGCAGAGTAAGTGCTCTTATCCCTGGGATATTGAGTCTCTCTTTCTGTGGTCCCATTAATATTCACTTACTTTTACAAAGTGGAACAGCTCCAACAGGAGGGGTTGACTCTGTAGCCCAGCTCGCTCATGTGGGCTGTGGGGAATAGGAGCCAAGTTGATGCTCCTCCTCCTAATCAGGGACTTGAACCTGGGGTCTCCCTCATTCTGGGTGAGTGCCCAAACCACTAGGCCATTGAGTATTCTGGCATGGGGCTTTTAGTGTTTTTGTTGGCTTGTTTGTTTGCAAAACATTTTAAAAGGTCTAGTTTTCTTTCCTGTGCAGAATGAAAATAAATGTTGAACCCTTGAACTTTTTTACAAAATGGAATTCTTGTTTTCTGGTCAGCTCTAGTGACATTTCACCCCCACACAGAAAACAGTGAAAGTGATGTAATTCATTTGCTCCAAAGGTCATGAATCTTTTGATGTATCTTGTCTGATTTTCAAAGTTGGAACAATTCTCAAAAATGTGAGCGTTTCATGTGTGTTCAGGTTTTGTTGCAAACATTTTGGACAGGTCTAGTGACATTATTTGTTAGTGCCTGGACCTCTAAATCAATGGATGAACAGCTAGCACAGTATGCTTCAATGGAAAACCAAAGAGAAACCATGTGCATATTGTACCTCTTTAGCTGTTTCATTTGAGTTCAGGATCATATGTCTATCAGTTCCTGCAAATGCATGTTAACTGGCCTTGGGGAGAGAAACCCATTCACCTTTCTTTGTGTAAACTACTGTAGTAAAGCTTAAGAGTGTTGGGGGCCATCACGTAGGGGAGATCCATTTTGAACACGTCTGTTTTCTTGGAAGTACATTCCCATGTAAGTAAACACAAACAGTAGCATATTTCTGGGTACCCTTTCACTTAGTTCTAATTCTGGTTCCAGATCACAGTTGTGGAGGGGTTCAGAAAAGGAAATAGTAAATTATGGTATAATGGGAACCTCTGTGAGGTCCTCAACAAGATAAGTCTTACGGTGTGCATGTTTGTATGCAAAGACCTGAACATCATATAAAAATGAAGTATTGGTTTGAAGTTAGCCTGCCCCAGGGACATTAATGGTGTATTAAACACTGAAATCAGAGGACAATATAGAACTATGCTTAACCTTCCCGACCCCATTCCAAAACACTAGCTTCTTCCTCTGGAAGCTGGTAATCATGCTAGGGGGGATTTCAGTATTCCTGAAGGGAATGTGTTTTGGTAAAGCACTTTAGTCTCCAGTGCAGACAGATGAATACAAGATAACCTTCTAAATCCTGTGGAGTAAACTGGTGAGAAACAAAACGGACAAATGAAGGGAGCATCTGCAAATTCTCTGCATAGTCAGGGCTAAAGTATGTCATACAGTCTGTATTTCAGAGTAATTTTTGTAGGTGTGGTGAAATGAATCACTGGGTAGTTAACAGAGCTACCCAGATAATGTCATGTGACTATACCCCAAAAATGCTTAAATTAGAGTAGATCCTCTGTTTTATATAGCACAGGGGAATTAGATCTGCAGTGCATGTCCTGTAGTGGTCATCTGGCGGTACTATGCTCCTTCTCTATTCATGGGTTCAAGGAAGTTTTTCTTGCATCATTTTGTTTTTATTTGGGTTTTTTCCTGGTGGGAACAATTATCAGAAGGGTGGAGCATTCTCAAGGCAATCAGAATTAGGATTAGTCTAAATAAGAGATAAGGAGATGTTAGTAGCGTTATACAAGGCACTGGTGAGACCTCATCTGGAATACTGTGTGCAGTTCTGGTCTCCCATGTTTAAGAAGGATGAATTCAAACTGGAACAGGTACAGAGAAGGGCTACTAGGATGATCCGAGGAATGGAAAACCTGTGGTTATGAGACTCAAAACTTATGAAAGAAGACTCAAAGAGCTTGCCTTGTTCAGCCTAAACAAAAGAAGGCTGAGGGGAGATATGATTGCTTTCTATAAATATATCAGAGGGATAAATACCAGGGAGGGAGAGGCATTATTTAAGCTCAGTACCAATGTGGACACAAGAACAAATGGATATAAACTGGCCATCAGGAAGTTTAGACTTGAAATTAGATGAAGGTTTCTAACCATCAGAGGAGTGAAGTTCTGGAACAGCCTTCCAAGGGGAGCAGTGGGGGCAAAAGACATATCTGGCTTCAAGACTAAGCTTGATAAGTTTATGGAGGGGATGGTATGATGGGATAGCCTAATTTTAGCAATTAATTGATCTTTGACTATTAGCGGTAAATATGCCCAATGGCCTGTGATGAGATGTTAGATCCCACCCCATCTGAGTTACTATGGAAAATTCTTTCCTGGGTGCTGGCTGATGAGTCTTGCCCACATGCTCAGGGTTTAGCTGATCACCATATTTGGGATCAGGAAGGAATTTTCCTCCAAGGCAGATTGGCAGAGGCCCTAGGGTTTTTTCTCCTTCCTCTGCAGCGTGGGGCACAGGTCACTTGCTGGAGGATTCTCTGCACCTTGAAGTCTTTAAACCATGATTTGAGGGCTTCAGTAGCTCAGACACAGGTTAGGGGGTTATCACAGGAGTGAGTGGGTGAGATTCTGTGGCCTGCGTTCTACAGGAGGTCAGACTAGACAATCATAATGGTCCCGTCTGACCTTAAAGTCTATGACTCTGAGTCTAATTTGTCTAGTAATTTGCTTCACAGCCAAGCCCTTTTGACAAGGAACGTTTGTCTTATCTCTGGCTTTTGCACGCTTTGTCCTGAGTTTTGTGAGCTACACAGTCCACGAGGACTGCAGCTGTTTGTTCAAGTCTTGGTTGGAGAGGTCACTAATGTAGCTGTGTCCTGCCCATTAATTTTTTTTTTTTTTGATATCATCTCCAGAGCCTCGACTTGGCTGTGGAAGCAGGTTGAGAGCCAGTGCAGAGTACAGGAGTGATGTACTCATGGCAGCTTGTCCCACTGAGGAGGCAGGCTGCTCGTTCCACACAAACTAGAGTCTCTATGTTGTTTCCAACTTCGAGGCAAGATACTGAATTACAGTATACCACTCTAGAGGTGGATCACTGTGGCCAACTCCTCCCCTTGCAGGAGAGGGCAAAGTCTCATAGCAAGCTAAAGGTGGAAGAAGGCATTTTTTTTGTCACTTTTTGTCCACACTTAGTCTTGTGTCCAACATAACCCCATGGCTTCATGCTACTTTGACAAACCTTGGTAAATGCCTCTGAAATGGCAGAAGGTCGGTGTCCCAGCTAGTTCTTCAAAGTGATTTCCCTTTGCTTATTTTGGTTTGGTTTGAACCGGCTGTTCTTTATCCAGGTGCTGGTCTCTTGTAGGCACTGGGACAACTTTGTGATGAAGGTGTTTACAAGCAATACAGCAGGGAGTCACTAGCATTTATTGGCAGCAGAGCCTGTGGTATCTCAGCACCTTTCCACACAATCTCAGGTGGATTTTGAAGAGGAGAGAGGCAGGGTAGATCTCAGTGGTATTGCCAGACACAATGATTTGTAGCAAAAAGGAGCAGTTAGTTATCACCACTCTTGGAGTTTTGTGATTGGACCCATGTACTCCATCGATGTCATATGCTGTGCTGTATTGTAGAATGTTGCTGATAGGGTGAGTGATGGGAGCATTGAGTTCTGCCCTCTATCAGTTGCTAAGAGGAGGTTGTCCAGTAGTGCTAATAAGATGGAGAAGAAGGATGGTCTTGTAGTTAAGTCACTGGACTGGGACTCAGGAGATTTGGATTCATGTCTCAACTCTGCCTCAGTCTTTCTGTGTGACCCTGGACAAGTCACTTTGTCTCTCTCTGCCTTGGCTCCCCATCTGTAAATTGGAGATGATAATAGTTCCTTTCTCATTCCCTTTGTCTGTCTTATTTATTTAGACAGTAAACTCTTCTGAGTAGGGCTTGGTTATTACTGTGTGTTTGTGCAGTGCCTAGCCCAAAGGGATCCTGATCTCTGTTGATAACTATAGGCATTACCATAATAGAAATAATAAATTATAATACATCAGTACCTTGGAAAAAGTAATCTGGAATGGGAAATTGGACCTGTAAAGAGTCACACTGCAGATTCTTATTTACATGAAGGCAGCTTTACACCAGTCTGGCAATATAAAGGGATCTAAAAGTGGATGTAAATTGAATTTATGCCCTCTTTAACGCCCCTTTATGCTACCGGAGGATCAGGCCCTGAATCTTTAACAAATAAGAAGGACAATACGCCATTCTGGAGATTAAGGTCAAAATTGCATCTGGTTTCTGATATTTCGGGGTTTAATTAGAGGTTTGCTGTATAATGATGACTCCTAATGGAATGACGTTTTAAGTGTTGCCAAGAAATGAGTACAGATAACCTAAATTATTAAGTCTCTTTATCTTCTTGCTGGAGACGCTCGTGGTGAGTGCATTTGAAAATTCTTTATCCCCATTAAAAGTTATAATCCTTTACATTCCATTTTGAGGAACTCTTTTTTTTATTGGTGAACTGGAAATTATAAAAATAAAAAAAGAAAAAGGCGCTGGCTAAGTTAAACCAGTCAAAGCACAAAAGTGATGAGTATTCAATGGAGAGAAAATTGTCCTCGTTTCAATAAAAAAAAAAAACCAAAAAAAAAAAGCCTGAACATTTAGCACTAATACAGAACTAATATAATTTGATCAAAATATCCCCTTTTACTTCACACTGTCATTACTCTGCAGCACTAGGGAATGTCACAGATCTGGCTGGGTGCCTCTTTCCATCCACCCACAAGACTGATGTGAGGGGGGAATCAAAGCCTCTGATTCCCTGGATACCCAGGCGTTTTACACTTCCACGGTACGTCTGCACTACGGGATTATTCCGATTTTACATAAACCAGTTTTGTAAAACAAATTATATAAAGTCGATTGCACGCTGTCACACTAAGCACATTAATTCGGCGGTGTGCGTCCATGGTCCGAGGCTAGCGTCAATTTCTGGAGCATTGCACTGTGGGTAGCTATTCCGAAGCTATCCCATAGTTCCCGCAGTCTCCCCCGCCCCTTGGAATTCTGGGTTGAGATCCCAGTGCCTGATGGGGCAAAAATCATTGTCGCGGGTGGTTCTGGGTAAATGTCATCAGTCATTCCTTCCTCCAGGAAAGCAACAGCAGACAATCATTTCGCACCCTTTTTCCCTGGATTGCCCTGGCAGATGCCATAGCATGGCAACCATGGAGCCTGTTTTGCCTTTTGTCACTGTCCCGTAATGTGTACTGGATGCATGACTGAATGGCCCCCTCCCTGAACAGATCCCCATGCCTTTGCGATAGCAGAGTGGTTTCAGTCGTTCTGTTCCTCTGCTTGCCTGCAATGGCAATAGATGACTGTCTTATCAGTCGTTCTGTCCGTCTGCTGCTGTCATTGGTTGCCCTTGGCTGAGGTCGCGGCGGTGCAAAGACAAAGAATGACTCCCCCAGTCAATCCTCGGCTTATATGGTATCTAAAAATAGAGTCAGTCCTGCCTAGAAATATGGGGCAAGTGTATTCGAGAACCAGTGTACCAGAGACACACTGCTCGTGTCAGATCCGCAGAAATGATGAGCTGCATCCATTCACGGGGTGCCCTGCAAACCTCACCCGTTGCTTCCTCCTCCCAACCTTACGCACTACGTGGCAATTGTCCCCCCCATTTGTGTGATGAAGTATAAAGATAGCACCCCGGATAAGAAACACTGACTTGTTAGTGAGAAAAATGAGGGAGGCAGCCTTCCAGCTGCTATAAGTCGCCATTAAGCGTGCTGGGGGAGAGGAGCCCAGCATCCTGCTGCTATGATATTGCCGGTCAGACAATCTTTTCTTACCCTTGAGGAAGAGGGGCTGATGGAGCTCAGCCCCCAGTTGCTATGATAGGATGGTGACCGACCGTCGACATCTTACTGGGGAATGAGACGGAGTCTTCCTATTTGTTACGCCGGCACCCGGCCGGCCTCACCTGAGGTCAGCCAGGAGCACTCATGGGCCATGACAATGGTCTATCAGTCCTACTGCACAGCTAACGTCTGCCACCAGGGAGGGGGGATGAGGAGATGCACTTGTTTAGTGCTGCAGGCACCGTGTCTACAGCGCATGCAGTATACATAGGGTGACATAAAATCGTTTCTTGACTTTTTTATTCCCCTTTTCTGTCAAGAGGGGGAGAGGGGTAAATTGACAGATAGACCCTGAACACCACCGGCACGTGTTTGACCCTACAGCATTGGAAGTCAGCCAGATGCAAATGCTTTTCAGAGACTGCGGGGACTGTGGAATAGCTGGAGTCTCTACCCCTCCTCCTCCAGAGCATCCATTGATCTTTGGCTTCCATTACACATGTCATGCAGCACGTGTTGTGGACTCTGTATCATAGCCTGGAGATTTTTTCAAATGCTTTGGCATTTCGTCTTCTGTACGGAGCTCGAAGAACAGATTTTCTCCCCATACAGCAGTCATGATCCAGTATCTCCGTGAATTCTGTGGCCACTGCTGTATGGGTGCAACATCTGTTCTAGTCTCCATATTGAGCTCTTTTGGATGTTCTTCCGTCTCAGAGGAACGATGCAAGGATGAAAAATCTCCGCTAGGCCAGGCACCCTCTGAATGCAACTAAATGGGACTGCTGGCCACCATGTGATTCAGGCTCTGGTGACAAACAGAAATGCTTCAAAGATCTACTGGGCTTTTCCTGTCTGCCTGGCCGCATTCAGAGTCAGATTTGCTGTCGAGGGTGACCGTGGGAAGCACTGTGGGTGCGCCTGGCAGGGCCAATACCGCTCGATTTTGCGGCCACACTAACCCTAATCCGATATGGTAATACCGATTTTAGCGCTACTGCTCTCGTTGGGGAGGAGTACAGAAACCAATTTAAAGAGCCCTTTATATCGATATAAAGGGCCTCGTTGTGTGGACGGGTACAGCGTTAAATCGGTTTAACCCTGCTAAAATTGGTTTAAACGTGTAGTGTAGGCCAGGCCCCAGACACTGAATGGAATCCAGCCAGTGCCTGAATCTTGGGGTCGCTAAGCACACACTCTGTGTGCAGAACTTCTGTCTGGCACCTCTTTCTGAGAGCTGGAACCAACTGTCCAGCTGCCTGGCCCCACTGGGCGCAGTGTTAAACCTTCAGATTCACCCATACTTAAACACTTCCTCTCCCAGAACTCCACTATGAAAGTTTCACTTTCCCTGGAGGCATGCAGTATTTATGAAGCTCACAGTCAGACACTATTCCCAGAGACTAGCACAATATTGCTCTTTTATTTAATCATATAAAGCACACAAGTGTACTTATCAGAAAACACTAAACCCATGTCCCTGCCTTAGTTTCCTTGTCGCTCCAGGGCATTCTTCGGGCTGGGGTCGGAGCCCCTTGGATTGCCCAGAGGCCTTCTGCTTCAATGTATGACATGTGGGCTGCAACATGGAGCTTCTTCCCCCTTGGTCAGCTTTGCCCTTGATCAGCCTAACCCTTTCCCTTGGGAGTTTTTGGGGCCATATAGGCTCAGGAGCAGGCAGTGTCCCTGCCTGATGCAGACCCCTACATGCTGGGTTGTTCAGTATTGCCAACCCCAAATGTTCAAAAATCATGAGTCAGGCTTTAAAATTGTGAGATTATGTAAACACAATAGATTTGGTGTTCTTTTTAATTACCTTCTGCTTTTTGAGCCTTTAGGGTACCCTGGGATCACATTTTGAAGCTTTCTCCACAGCCACGAGGGCCAGAAAGTTACTTTGTTCTTTAAGAGTAAAGGCTGAAATCAACACATATCCACTTGACTCCAGGAGCTGGGGCTTCAAGGAAAACAGTAATTATTGTGAGACTCGTGAGAAAATCGTGAGAGCTTGGCAACACTGGTTGCTTCTCTCTCTCTCTCTCTCTCTTTTTGAACTAGAGACAAAAAGAGCCAAAGTTGTTCCCTCTTGCCCCCGTTCCTGTGTGGTGAGAGACAAGCCTTCAGGCATACAGAGAGCTCTTCTCTCTCTCACCCACCTTATCTCTCTATTATCTTGGGACTGACACAGCTACAACAACACTGCATGTAAATGGTGGTGTCTGTTACATGTCAGATTACTGTAAACTGTGTAATTTACCGACTGGCAAGTGGGTATACATTGGTGTAATTTATACTCTGAGGGGCACAGAGAGAAAGCAACCCACAGAAACACGCAAGGCAAAGTATTTGTGATTGTCACTTTGGTACAGTATTGCCATGGTTGATATAGGCATATTTCTGTGATATATTTTTTTTTTAAAAATTGTAGTGGTTATGTAACAGTTGTGTGAGAGCCTGGAGCTTGGGATGGAATCTGAAAAATGAGGAATCGAAAGGAAAAAATAGAGGAGAAAGAGTGTTTTTTACCTTGCATCATCTTGTACCCTGATGCTGAATGAGGTCTCATGATTAAGGCACTGGTTTAGGACTCAGTAGATAGAGGTTCAATTTTTCTTTCTGCCACTGACCTCATGTATGAACTTAGACAGGTGCCTCTGTGCCTACATTCCCCACCTATAAAATGGGAATGATGATGCCCACCTTTGTCTGTCTTGTCTATTTAGATTATAAGATCTACAGGGTGGGGACAGTGTCTTACTGTGTGTTTATGCAGCACCTCACGCATACTCATCTGTTGTCTGTGTAAGATATACATTGGTACAATTGCATCACCACAGAACGTCTCTCTCCACCTCTTCCCTTTCACTTTACACAGGACTTTGTTCCCTTTTCCTGATGTTACCAATCAACCTTTGGCCATTAGTTCATCCAGATCATCATCATCATCATTATCTTGTAGATCTTACTTTTAAGAGCAGTCCTGAGAGGATTACTCCAGCACAAGATATTCTGCATTCTTTCAGATTTTCTGAAGAATTTATCATAATTCTTTTTAATAAGTAATTTTAAAAACAAAAGTGTCAGCATCTTTCTGTCTCAGAAAAGCATTTATCTACTTAACTTCTGAGTTAACCGTTACATTTAATTTTGAAAGAGCCAGGAGAAATGAGACGTGTATTTGTGTCGTTAACCAGAGCAGCGTGCAAATAGCACATAGAATCATAGAACTATAGGACTGGAAAGGACCTCAAGAGGTCATCTAGTCCAGTCACCTGTACTTGTGGCAGGACTAAGTATTATCTAGACCATCTCTGATAGGTGTCTGTCTAACCTGCTCTTAAAAATCTCCAATTATGGAGATTCCACAACCTCCCTAGGCAATTTATTCCAGTGCTTAACCACCCTGACAAGAAGTTATTCCTAATGACCAACTTAAATCGCCTTTGCTGCAGCTTAAACTCACTGCTTCTTATCATATCCTCAGAGGTTAACAAGAACAATTTTTCTTCCTCCTCCTTGTAACAACCTTTGATTGACTTGAAAACTGTTATCATGTCTCCTCTCAGTCTTCTCTTCTCCAGACTGAAAAAACTGTGTTTTTTTAATCTTCTCTCATAGGTCATGTTTTCTAGACCTTTAATCATTTTTGTTGTTGTTCTCTGGACTTTCTCCAATTTGTCCACATCTTTCCTGAAATGTGGCACCCAGAACTGGACACAGTACTCCAGTTGAGGCCCAATCAGCGCAGAGTAGAGTGGAAGAATTATTTCTTGTGTCTTGCTTATAACACTCCTGCTAGTACATCCCAGAATGATGTTTGCTTTTTTTGCAGCAGTTCCATTTAGCTTGTGATCCACTATGACCCCCAGATCCTTTTCTGCAGTACTCCTTCCTAGGCAGTCATTTCCTGTTTTGTATGCGTGCAACTAACTGATTGTGCCTTTGGGAGTACTTTGCATTTGTCATTATTGAATTTCATCCTGTTTACTTCAGACCATTTCTCCAGTTTGTCCAGATCATCTTGAATTTTAATCCTATCCTCCAAAGCCATCATGCAGGCTTTACTCATGCAACTAAGAGCTGCAGGAGCGAACCCCTAACTGAGAAACAGTTGCTCCATGCTTAAGGTTGAAGGTTAAAAAGCCCATTGTATAAGCCTGTTTTCACACTTCATATCCCAACCCATGGTAGAATTTATTCAGGGAAGGTTTAAAATAAATCAGAAGAGCCACTCAGAGATAAAATCGTAATTCTTTTTACTTGCCTTCTGGTTTTTGAGTCTTTCGGGTACACATGTTTTCAAGTTTTTTCTCTGCAACTATTTAAATTTGCTTCTTTACTAACATGACTCCAGGAGCTTTACGAAAGCACACAACATTCTGAGACCGTCAATAAAAATGTGAGAGTTAGCAACAGCATTGGCCTGCTAAACCCACGATTGTGAGTTCAGTCCTTGAGGGGGCCACTTAGGGATCTGGGGCAAAAATCAGTACTTGGTCCTGCTAGTGAAGGCAGGGGCTGGACTCGGTGACCTTTTGAGGTCCCTTCCAGTTCTAGGAGATTGGTATATCTCCTATTATTATTATTATACTCATTTTAATAAACAATCTATCAAATGTTCAGTATAGATCTAACTAGAAGTAACAATTACAGAACAAAAGAGGTCAAAGTTGAGGATGAGAGGGCTCTGTGGATCAGGTGGGGGAAATAACAATTAATGAGGTAGTAGGTGGCAGAATTAATTTGTTTGATCTAATGTATGTTTGTATGTGTGTCCTCGTTTGCAGATAAACCTGATCCCCCAGCTGGAAAACCCTGTGCCTCGGACATACAAAGTTCTTCCCTCACTCTCTCTTGGTATGGCTCTTCTTATGATGGTGGAAGTGCTGTGCAGTCTTACACTGTGGAAATCTGGAACTCAGTGGATAACAAATGGACAGATCTCACTACTTGCCGGAGCACTTCTTACAATGTCAAGTCCCTGCTGGCTGACGGGGAGTACAAATTCCGGGTGCGAGCTGCTAACGTGTATGGCATAAGTGAGCCCAGTCAAGAATCAGAAGTGGTCAAAGTAGGAGAGAAACAAGAAGGTTAGTCCTTACTGAGAAAAATGATTAAACTCTATTAGAGAACGGCCCAGGATTTTTCAAGGTTGGTGCAGCCAATTGCCAATATACATTTGCACATTGCTACTGGTGGTTTGAGTGTCAATGCCTGAAATTTGAGATGCTAATGCTTGATGTGAGGCATTTTTATGCTTCCATTGGGTATCTGGGCAGATCAATTTTTGTGTCTTCTGAACTTGGAAAATCTGGGCCAATATTTTTCTGTCTGTTTTATGAATGCAATGAATTCTGTTTCAACTGCATTTGTTTATGTATGCTTATCTGTATTTGTTAACAAGTTTCTATAGCTCAGGATACTTGTAGTGAGATATGGAACGTTTCACCCAAGAATTATGGCTTCAGATTTAATCCTGTTTTGAGAATGCTGGTTAGGGACTTCTGAGAAATGAATCAGTGACCTCTGTCTACTTTGTAATGAAAACATCACCAAAAACATCACCACAATTGACACCAGCTGGTACATTTGTTGGGAGCCTCAGTGGACAAGCTAAGGGCAGGGAAGCTAAATTAACCTCTCATACCTAGAGACTTCAAATCTGAGGCATGTTAGTGAGTCAGCGTGGGAGATTTTGTGCCACGGTTGCCCATGAGGTGCCTGATCTGCATCCAGAAAACTTCAGTCTCCAGCACTGTGCTGTCAGACTGGCACCTTATATGAATAGCAAATTTTTTAAAGAATTTTTGAGCCAGTTACCATTCCAGAATATTTTACTCCTATTTATGTGCTCTTGCGGATATTTTCCACCACCATTCAACTTTTTTCCCTTCACCCTTTATCAGTGGAGAAGTTTCAAAGAGAAGAGCTTAAGCATCCTGAAACTTACACTGAACAAGGCCTATACGTCAAAAAACAAAGAAACAAACATTTGCAGCTGCGCAAACAAATAAATTCTATATTGCATGCCTGTATCTTTATGCACACACACATAGTGTAGAACAGGGATCGGCAACCTTTGGCACACAGCCATGTGGAGGACCTCTTTTAGGCACTTGCAGGGCACTGAAAAGTCCAGAATTGGAAAATAAAGGAGAACAAGTTACTTTTCCATATCTCCTACTGCTTGTCTTTGGGGAGTGTTTCAGCTCTCAATTCTTGTTTTGAAGTATGTTATGTATGCAGTGCTTTGTGTTCTTACCTGGTTCAAATAAAGCTATAGAGAGTTTGTAATATTATCTTTTAGTGACACATCGGGGCAAAATAACTGCACAATGGTGCAGCACTGTAAGATCTTCCACAGCTTTTTGTCAAATATTTCCATGCAGAAGTAATTTGTTCTCTTCCTTGAGCAACTAAATTGGTGCTATATTGGTTATTTACTTTCTCTCTCTCACTAACTAAAAGAAAATGTGAAAGGTTGATATAAATCAAGGATCAGTTTTCTCTCCAGGGGAAGAAAGCCGTAAGAGTGACCATAAATTTGTAAGAAAGCTGGACAGTGCTGGCTGTTGATAACAAAAATTCCCTGTGTTGGAATGCCTCCTCTCTTTGGTTGCTGGAAGAATACACTTAGGTTTGGAAACACTCGGACTCTTCCTTTGCTTTTGCACTTCCAAGAGCTATCACTGATTGTGATGGGTGGAAACAACGTAATTTTTTTAATTGAAGAGAGACGATCTTATGTTTTTACAATCCCTGACACAGTGGGGCTGGAGCACCTAGGAAGTACTGCAATACAAATGATAACAATAATATGGGTTGAGTAAAGAACCCACTGTACAAAGATAACTCCTTGTATCAGCAAAAAGAACAGGAATACTTGTGGCACCTTAGAGACTAACAAATTTATTTCAGGATAAGCTTTCGCGGGCTACAGCTCACTTCTTCGGAGGCATAGAATGGAACACACAGACAGGAGATATTGTATAAATATGTATGTATGTATGTATAAATATCTCCTGTCTGTGTGTTCCATTCTGTGCCTCCGAAGAAGTGAGCTGTAGCCCCCGAAAGCTTATGCTGAAATAAATTTGTTAGTCTCTAAGGTGCCACAAGTACTCCTGTTCTTTTTGCGGATACAGACTAACACGGCTGCTACTCTGAAACCTGTCCTTGTATCAGGGAGACAGTGTAATTTAGTGATTTCAGCAGGAGATTGGAAGCCAGGACTCCAGAGTTCTGTTCGTGACACTACAGTTGACATGGGCAAGTAATTTAAGGCCTAATTTTCAGTAATACTGAACCCAAACAATTCCAGTGGAAGTCAGTGGGAAATGCGGGTGTTCAACACACCTGAAAATCAGGGCTTTTAAGTTCTCACCACTGTAAGCTCCTGGCCAAGTAACTAAGGCTATGCCTTCATTGCCCCCAAAAGGTGTGTGTCGAGGTTTACATGAGATAACTAACATTCATTAGTCATCTCACTGTAAAATACTAGAGGAGACAAGGTGCTGGTAGTTTTTGCTGCAATGTAACTGGGAAAAAAGAATCCTGTGGCACCTTATAGACTAACAGAAGTTTTGGAGGATGAGCTTTCTTGGGTGAATACCCACTTCATTGGATGACATGCATCCGACGAAGTGAGTATTCACCCATGAAAGCTCATGCTCCAAAATGTCTGTTAGTCTATAAGGTGCCACAGGATTCTTGTCTGCTTTTACAGATCCAGACTAACACGGCTACCCCTCTGATAATTGTAACTAGGATATGGCAAATACTATACCATCCACCTGGTTGATCTCGCCTGGCTGTATTCCACTGAAAACTACAATGCCTTGTCTCCACTAGGATTTTACAGTGAGATAGCTAATGCACATTAGTTATCTCACTGTAAAAACACAGCTTTTTGGGTGTGAAGACATAGCTTTAACCTCAGTTTGCCCATCTCTAAAAAGAGGCATAATGCCCACCTCACAGGGATGTTGAGGTCCCATGATGTGGGTGAAGCACTTGGAGACCCTCCAATGGAAAGTGCTTTAGCAGTGCAAAGTATTATTATTGTGAGAGTGAAATGGGCAGGTTGCCATATATTCACCATCAGTCCAGATTCAGCATTGCTAAAGGAATGTAATAAGTCATAAAGAAGCAAAGTATGCATGGCCAGCTTTGATGTTCAGTTGGTAACACTGGTTTCCAGCTGAGGAAGACATTTGCTTAGCTTTACTGAGTTCAACCACAGAGGAGATGTACCTTTTTACTAACTTAGAGCTTCCACTCATGGACCACAAGGCTCCCAGTCCAAGTCTTTGATGCAGTGATGTGCATGTTGCATACACAACAAGTCTAGCCATGGGACATTTGGCAGACACATCTATTGGCAAAGAGGATGGGATCTGCTCCTTCATGCAGCCCTTAAAAGGGGAGGAAAATATGAAGTGCTCAATGTAAGTGTGATTTCCAGGGCAGAAAATCTGAGTACAGCTCCCACAGAGTGGGGGAGGGCAATCTTCCTTTCTTGCTTCCCTGCTGCAGTGGCAGACTGTGAACCAGTCTGTCTCTGCTGCAAGTATCTAAATATCACAAACACAGCAGGGAGAGGGGGTGATGGGGTTTCTGTTGTTTGGCTAAGTCCACTCAACTTGTCTGGCTACCAGTTTGCAGATTCATCAACATCTACTGAGTGTTGAGGGGAAGGGATAGCTCAGTAGTTTGAGCATTGGCCTGCTAAACCCAGGGTTGTGAGTTCAATCCTTGAGGGGGCCATTTAGGGATCTGGGGTAAAAATTTGTCTGGGGATTGGGCTTGCTTTGAGCAGGGGGTTGGATTAGATGACTTCCTGAGGTCCCTTCCAACTCTGATATTCTATGTTTCTATTAAATTCCTCTCTGTTGTCACATAAAGGTGTCTATGTAACATAACTGTATAATCTTATTACTGTGTATCTTGCCCTCCATCCTTCACCCATCCCTACTATTTATTACCATACACTGAGTTTAGCTTTATATTGAAAAGAACCTAGAATGTATTGGGGCTCTGTATAAATCAGCAGTCCCCTAAATGCGCCCGCGTCCTGACCGGCGCCAGACGAAGGACTGTGGCGGCGGTCGAACATCTGCCGAAATGCCGCTGAAATTCGGCGGCATTTCGGCGGCGATGCCTCTCGATGATGCCGCTTGCCACCAACAAGCGACGTCATCGAGAGGCGTCGCCACTGAAATGCCGCTGAATTTCGACAGCATTTCGGCGGATGCTCGACCGCCGCCACAGTCCTTCGTCTGGCACCCACCAGACAAAAAGGTTGGGGACCGCTGGTATAAATAATAAATAGTGTAAATCCATTGGCACAAAGAGGTTAAGTCACATGGTTAGGATGTACAAACTCAGTGGGGAGAGTCAGATAATCAGATCCAGCCGTTTGGATGGAGAGCTGCCTTGGTAGTTGTGAAACATTACAACTCACTGATCCTCAGGCTGCTGAGAATCAGTATAATCCTGAGGAGCAATTTCAAGCAGTAACTTAGAACAGCTCTAAATTGTATGGACTCTAACACCTGTCCTCCCACCCCCAAGGGCCATTATGGCTGTTGCAAAGCACCTCAGCTTTGTGGCTCCACTCCCTTTTCCTTGATCACCTCCACTGCAAAATAGAGAATGACACAGGGCCACTTATGCTAACTCGTCGCCACTGCAGGATTCCCTTACGTATGAATCTTCAGCTGACTTCACTTGCGTTACTGGATTTGTAAAGATTTGTGCCTGCAAACAGTTGTACATTTGGAATTGAGGTTCTGTTGAAAAAATTGGGCCTACATGACTAGGCAATTCATTTCAGATAAACACCAAAAAATATGGGTGTTATCTGAACTGTCCAAAGCTCTAGGTTTGCAAAATTGGCAGGACAGCTTCCAAGAACAGCCTTTCTCAGGGTTTTTGCTTTGTTTTTTACACTTTCAGGTTTGGATGTGAGAGTAAGAAATGTATTTTCCCTAATCACAAGCATTGTACAATTAGGGGCTTTGTGGACTTAATAATTTTAATTGTTTTATTTTTCCCTTCCTCTGAAACATTCTGAAGGCAGCCTATTAAATAATCCAATGATCTGATTCCTTACATTTTATGTGCCTTGTAGACACATAAACCAGATGGTTTCTTTTCAAAGGATATTCTACACTGATGACAACAGAAGTGCCTGGCTTCTGCTACCAGATCTTAATTTAGTACATTGAGACTGAACAGATTTTTACTGTATATTTAGTATGCATACCCTGTTAGATGGCTGCCTTTTGGTACCTAACTATCACATTAACTGTTTACCCAAAGGATCTTAATTTGAGGATAAGATTGCCTTCTCTAAGCATATACATCCTATGCAGACAGGAGTTAATCATCTCAATTTTTCTTTCTCCCTCCTCTCATCCCCCGTTTCTTTATAGAACCTAAAGATGAAGCTGAGCTATCCGATGATGGTAAGAAGTTCATAATTTCAGCAGAGCAAATGAATCTCTATATCTTTAATACATGTAGTATGATTTTTTAATCACAGTTCTTAATCCTCATTTATAGAAGAGAAAGAAACAGAGGTTGACTATCGGACAGTTACTATAAATACACAACAAAAAGTTGCAGAGTTCTACGATATTGAAGAAAGATTGGGATCGTAAGTAGACTATTAGGTTTCCTGTTTCAGCCCTTGGAATGCTGTGTTTCTAAGGCTATAAAGAGCTAGGAGGATGCATTCTTAAATGTGTACGGTATTCGCCTTTACGTTCTTAGCATTCTAGCTGGGCTGCTTGTGTGCAGTAAAAAAATGCATTCTGAAGGGGTCTGGTTTTGTCTTCGTAAAAGCTCTTCATTCCCATTAACTGACAATTTAAAATAGGCATTGCATGTGCTTCTGGTGAGGAGAATGAAGCCCATATATGCTAGATGATTCATTTTTTATTCTCTGCTCTGAAATCTGTCTGGAAGGCAGAAACCCACTCTGCACTTACAGCTCCATTATATCCATTAGTGCTAATGAGATTAAACCCTACTCCTTGGTGGTAGGGTAGAGTCTCTGTTGACAGTGGTCATAATCCCAAAAGCAAATAGTATTGCTCATTAAAGGTCAATGATTAAGTGGACTGTATGTGTCAGTACTCAGGTTTGTGGGTATGCAAATCGTATGACAGGACACACTTTGAGGGACTTGTTTTGCTGTTGGCAATCAAGCCCATAGGATTCTACCTCTGTATATTCTTGTCTATAACAAAACTAGCTGTCTCTTGTTGTGTTTTCCACTTGTAAGGGTTACAGTTAAGGTAGAATTGTAAGTAAACTCACATTAGCAATTGTAGCCTGAAGTAATAATTCTGGAGCCCCTAGAACAGAGGTTTTCAAACTGAGACGTGCCCCACTAGCGGAGCATGGAGGAACATTCAGGGGGGACGAGTGGTGATGCCAGGCAGCTCGTGCCAGTCGCACACGCCAGGACCTGGGCCATCCCCCACTTGGGGCGGGGAGAGAGTACCACCTCCATCCCGCTGCCCTGGAAGTCCATTCTTTCTATACATGTATGTGTAGCTGTAATGGATGCTAATGGGAATAATGTGCATCAGAGGGTAAAGACTCTCTCTAATTAGGGAGCACTGGACTGCCATAGGATTTTAGATACATGAGCGTGTATAGGTGTTTAGCTTGTAGTATCAGTGTGTATAAGCATAGGTGCTTATTTTTTATTGTGACTGGTGATACACACCAGTCTAGCTAAGGTCAGAACTGAGCCTTCAGGGCAGATCCTCACCTCTTTCAGATCAGCATAGCTCTCTTGACTTGAACAGAGCCCCAGCCTTATATACTATGTGAAGATCTTGCCTTTTGAATGTAATACTTGTCAAGATGATTTTGCAAATTAGTATGTCCAGTTCAGTCTTGAACAGCACTTGGACTAATGTGTGTGATCATGTGTTTTCAGTGCAAGATTTGAGTTAACCATTCTGAAAAAGTTTTTAATTAAGTTTTGTTTTTAGTCTTAGTAGGCCATAAAATATTAAAACCATTTCATGGAAATAGTTATATATTTTCAGGGGGAAATTTGGACAAGTCTTTAAACTTGTTGAGAAGAAAACTGGAAAAGTTTGGGCAGGAAAATTTTTCAAAGCATATTCAGCTAAGGATAAAGAAAATATAAGGCAGGAAATCAGCATCATGAACTGTCTACATCATCCAAAACTTGTCCAGTGTGTAGATGCCTTTGAAGAAAAAGCCAACATCGTCATGGTCTTGGAAATGTGAGTATAACCCTTAAGAGCACATTTTAGCTTATTGGTGCCCAGTGTGTGAAGATCTCCTGATACCTTGACAGATAATTAAAAATAACTTGTCCTTTTTTGTATAAAATATTATCTAGTGATATGTGACTCTTTTAAAAATGCCAGATTTTTTGTTCTGCTCACATAAATCATCCAAATTTTGTCTATCGAAGATATTTAAACATCTTTGGCCAAATTATTCCTAATGTATCTCCATTGATTTCAACACAATCTGGCTAAAAATTTTGTGAGCGCAAGCACTCATGAGATTTCTGTTGCATCCTGTATCTGATACTGAAGGAAGGGTACTTTTCTGCTTCCAGCTGAAATATGGAAACATAGAAGGATGTGAAAATCAAAAATAATGATTGGAGAGAAAAATTTAACCAAATATTTCAGAATCTTCAGGTCTGGATTGGTTCTAGAAATGAGAAAAGGGTTGGGGATGGAATTATTACTATTTATTTGGTTTGGCAATCTCTAAACATGCATTAGATAAAGTACTATCAATTATTTATTTAAATACTGAAAAATAGTAATTTTTCATAGATGCTGGAATGGCTATGCAGAATGAATGAATCAATAAATTACACACAAGAAAGATGTAATTCAGAATGCAAACACCAAAGCCAAACTCTAACAGAATAGTTGAATTGTTATGAAAAATTCTACTTAGCACATTTGTAGTCATGTCAAAGGAACAAAAAAATCAACAACAGAACTCAACCGTTGTTAGAAGGCAAATTTATTTTTCATCTAAGGTGGGGTCCTCTGCACCCTTAAGAGAGCCTTTTGGATCTCCTTGGCAGAGAAGATACAAAACTTGGTTATTTAACTCTTCGCATCCATCACTGTTGTATCTATAGAAGAATGTAGATAGATGATAGAAAGAGAATTCTAAAGTGAGTTTAATGGATGCAGACAAGATCATATATAGTTCTTCATGGCTGTCTAGCACCCAGACTGGCTCAACACAATCTGAGCTGCCTCTAATGTCACCACACAGGGTCTCCCTAACTCATGGCCCATACTTAGCAGTTAAAGAAGGGACTGATCATCGATGCCTGTTTTGTTTTCCTTGCTTCCATCACACGACTCTCAAGTCGCTGCATCAAAGCTACCATCCTTCACGCCATGGACAGCTAATCAGGACCGCATTCAAAGACCATCTGTGCTGCTTCCTGGTTGTTGAACAAAGCAATGGTGCCCCATCTTCCCACCCTCACCAGGTCTATATACACTGTTCACTTTGTGCTCCCAGCCCACACCATCACTGAAAGTGGCAGATGAGCAACATAAGAATCACAGTACAGAGCAACATGATGGTGTTATAACTATATGATAGTTATTTAATCTATCTTGCCATCTGCCAAGTATGTATCATAGTACGTATTCTTTCACTTTGGCAGAAGACAGGGCTCAGAAGGTATCCCTGTGCCGGAACTCCTTTCAAGATGGGAACCTGTATAATACAGCTTGGAATGCAATGCTCAGACGCCACAAGCAATGAGAGCATGCATGACCAAAATGACAGTTGCATAATTTGTCAGTGCACCTGTTTAATGTGAACACGATATTTGTAGCAGCAGCAGCAGGAAAGAAAATCAACTCTTGATCTCTGTTGATGTTTTGCCCAAAAGGATAGATCAATTGCTGTGCTGCTTCCCATTGTGGTGCCTAAAAAAGGGAAAGGAAGGGAATTTTATTGCTGACTTGATCTTCCTAGCAAAATACAGATTGCTTTAAGCAGAGACTGTAGTGCTACTTGTCTTAGTTAATGCATATTCAGACTGTGTGAAAGCTATTGTTTGCACAAGCATATTTCACAGATTGAATCCTTGTTATGCAACATTGATGCTTAAATATAAGATGGTGCATTTATTTTTTGTTTAAAACTTGAGCAAATTAGTGATGGTTGGAGGAGAAAAAGTCCGACTTAGTTTGGAATTGGGAGCTGGCAGGCCTAATGGAAAATGGAGGCAAAAGTATAAAGGGTTCTGGATAGTCATTTCCCCCTCCACCAAACCACCTGCTATTTTAAAAGATAAGATGCATTTAAATACCACAGAGTTTAGTTATTTTAGTCTGTGTTTAGGCATGATTTTAGGTTTTAAGCTAGTTTATTTTTGCACGTCAGAGTTTCCGAGCCCGAGTTTTAGAAGATCTCAACAGCCAAGCAGTTCCCATTGTTCTCATCAGGGTATAAAAATGTAGCCAGATTTTCAGAAGGGCTTATCTCCCATTGGTCCACTCCAGTGAAGTGGCCAGATTTTCAATAGTGCTCAGTATTTAGCAGCTCCCTTGTTCTCTATAGGTGCTGCTGCATATTGAGCACTTTTGGAAACTTAATTGCAATGGCTTGATGGTAGATGACCTATAAGCACACAAAGGATCCATTATCGGCCGAGAGTCTCATTCCAGGCAATTTTCCTCAGCCCACCCTTGGCTACTGCTCCCAGGGGATTTTCCACTTTGCTTCTCTATCACTCCTCAGAGCATCCTGCAGGATTCTTCCTTGCCCTTTTTGCTGAGTACCATCTCCCAGCACTTTCTCCCTGGAGGCCCTTTTTCCCCAGCAGGTTCCTACTGCTGTCTCTCTCAGGGGACTCCCTTCTACTCCTGATCCCCCTTGCTTACTGAAAGCCTGGATCATCATAGCCCCAAGTGCTGCCATGCCCTCTTCGTTGGCCAAACTGGGAGCACCTGTTCTAGTACAGAGGTGCTGAACCTATTTCCAAGACAACTGGGGCAATTTGCCCTGGGCCCCACGGGGGCCCCCACGAGAGTTTTTCAGGAGCCCTGGAGCAGGGTCCTTCACTCGGTCTGGGGGCCTGGGAAAACACTTGCGGGGCCAGGGCCCCAGAGCTTCTTCCGCTCCAGGTCTTCGGCAGCAATTTGGCGGCAGGGGGTCCTTCTGCTCTGAGCCTCCAGCCCCCCTGAATCCTCTGGGTGGCCCTGCCTATTTCATTTCAAGGGGTCAGCCACCCTGTGACATAAACTCTTCTAAGAAATCTGATCATGTTTATATATATATCCAGGGTCAAATTCTGTTTTTGTAATGTTTGTATGCCATTCTCATTGATCTTGTACATCCAAGAAGAGAATTTTTCTCTATGAATATGATTGAAAGCCATTTACATTGAATTTAGAAATAGTAGTAACAATCTTACCAACTTGCCAGACAGCCAGAATTCAGTCACTTAGATGCAGGATTGTTCCCTATAATAGAATTTCTAGTACTTTGTACTCTCTTGTTTACATGTCTCCAAAGATTTCCATTAGAAGCTTTATCCATTATCTTATCATCACTGCCAGGAGGATTGGTATTTCCTGATATTCAGCCTAAATTTTCCTTTTAATTTCATCCCAAAGTGTTGAGTTATTTCATAGATTCATAGATTCTAGGACTGGAAGGGACCTCGAGAGGTCATCGAGTCCAGTCCCCTGCCCTCATGGCAGGACCAAATACTGTCTAGACCATGCCTGATAGACATTTGTCTAACCTACTGTTAAATATCTCCAGAGATGGAGATTCCAAAGAGAGAGAATCCTATTGTGATCAAGTCAAACAGGCTTCCCCCATAGGTAGCTTTTCCAAACCTTCTGAAATTAAAAAAGTTGCTGCATGTTAGTCCAGAGAACTGTATTGGATAGTCTGTCGCCCCATTGGTGTGTATTTTTCCCAAACATATATTTGGATAGTTGTATGTCGCCTCATCACCAGACCAAGATCTGGCTTTTGGATGATTTGTGTAGTTTGTTGATAAAAAAGCCTCATTCCACCCTACTTCGCACCTGTTAGTGCCTGTAGTAGCGTCCTAGCACGGACATCAGCCGCTTTGTTTTACCCCCTTTTAGCCTAACCAGAGACTCTTCAAGCACTTCCGTCTCACTATGTTCCATCCCAGCCTAGATCCAAAGTGTGTAGACATTTTTAATATTATAAGCAACACCTCCTCCTTTTCCCTGTCGTGTCCTTCCTGGAAGCAAGCTGACCCATGCCACACCAAACAGTCCAGAGCATGTGTGT